>NC_134982.1:30027030-30337030 GCF_965638725.1 Aptenodytes patagonicus
GCGTCACCCTGCCGGGCTGGTCAGCCCCGGGGTCTGGCTCTGCTGCTTCGGGTCCCAGCCTTGAAGCGCTGCAGTGAGGAGCCGCAGGTGGTGCCCTGGCAGACCTGGGGAGCTCGTCTGGGGGAAAGCCCACATCGGGGCTCCAGCTGCACCCCTGCACACGGCGGGTGAAAAAGCAGTTATGCTGTCCAAGGCCCAGGGTCCTGTCTCCTCCATCTCGCTGTAGCACTGCAGCAAAATTTGAGTCATACTTCCCCCCCACACACCAGCAATCTAAATGTTCTTGCTACCTTTTTTCATTTGAAAGCGGTTCACTTAATAAGATACTTCAAACATAGCCTTTCTGCACGTATTCAAGGCCCCTGGATTTATGACTTAAACCAGAAAAGCACTGGTTTTGGACAAGCTGCTGAAACCCGTACTCCTAAGGCTCCAGAAGTTCAAAGGGCTTTGGGTAACTAATTTTGACCACGCTCAAGCAACTCCAGGGAGCAATGGTATCAGAAAACATCTACAATGACAAAAACAAAGGTTTCATTCCTCTCCACATAAAAGTTAGACATCTACTCCCCAATACTCACTGAGACCCACTCGAGGGAGAAACTCGATCACCTCCTGAAACTGTTTTATCCTCTCCTAAAATGCGATAGAGCAGTCACATAAATCAGCCTCTCTGAGATGTTCGTCTCACTTTACTGACAGAAGCAAGGCACTGGTTTACACTAAGCCTCTTGTTTATATGGCTAAAGTGATGTGGGAGACATCTCACTGTGACCTAGGAAAGGATAGGAACTTTTATAGCCTGGTTTTTAAGATAACCTCTGGTCCCTGACTGAGAAGACACTTCCTCTGTGTGCAGCTCCTTCTGGTACTGACTGCTCAAATTCCTTGCTTGCTGCTCAGAAACACAGAGTGCTTGCCTGGATGAACTGATACATCAGTACTGTTTTCTTAGAATATGTACTTTGTTCCAGGGCACGCTGGACTCATTCTAATTAACATGTATTTCAGGTTGTCACTACTAAGTTATTTGTCTTCTTTGCCTAGAGGCACCCACAAAGATTGAAACACCATTGTTGTAGGTGCTGGTCCATAATATTATATCTGCCTATAGCACCTAGTGTTTTTCATATGAATAGTTCCTCTGCATAAATACAGTATTGAGAGCCTTGGCTAGTACGGCGTGATGTGTTTGGGTGTTGCATCCAAAGTAGACTGTTTTTCTGAGCTGCCTGAAGGTTGTAGAGTGCGGACAAGCATTTTTACAGCCATGTCAGGTGGCTGAGATGACACAAGAGCAACGGTGCTCATTCTTCACTAGAGCTGACACTGCTGATAGAAAAAATGCAACGGCATAGATGCAGAAGAACTAGCAGCAGTTCTTCTAAAGTTGGCAAGGTATTCATAGGTACATAGTGTTGCTCTTTAGTGTTGCTCAGACCCCCATTCGTCTGAGCCCAGCTGCCACTTTGGTGTTTCCTCGCTGATCCTGGCAGTTTCCATGGAGTAGTATAGATGCCTACTTAGAAATAATGTCCACTCCCCTGTGGCCGTGTCCTGTATGACCCCCACCCTAATAATCTATTCTAATTATAGGTGCCCTCAAGACTTGCCACATGGTGCCCACTGGAGAAAGGCAGCTTCAGGCTTCTCCCGCTGCAGTACATAGCTTTGGGATGTGCCTTTATTTCAATCACCAACAAGAGCAGCTGGTCTCTGGAGTGTGGAAGGGGCTTGCCGGGGGGACTTGCTAACTGGTTGCAGAATAGACTGGTAGTGGTTCCTGGACATAAAGGTACAACAATTACTTGCCTCACAAGCACAGCAGGTTAAATGTATTACTTTGAGAAATGCACATCAGTACACAAAATGCATTACATGTGCTTTTTAGCACTTTCTTATTTTAAGAAAAAATGAAGACATACGTAACTGGAAAAATGCCTGCGAATTTGAAAAGTAAAAGGTGAAAAGAATGTATTGTATCAAAGAAGAAAGTGCTTACATACAGGTAGGTAATACAGATATGTTTGAAATAGCCTGCTGAGGTAGTCTATTTTATATTGTGCTGTAAAATAACATGCAGCTAGAACGTGGTATGATAGAAGGTGAACTGTTACAGTCAAACTGTCTTGTGATGGGAGATGTGTCACACATTAAAACCCTAAGGACAAGAGGCTGCCTTTGGAAGAAAATGGTTTTGCGCTAACCTCTTCAAGGTATGCAGACCTCTGCCCTCATCTATTCACAAGCATATGCCGCTTCATCTGAGATAGAAGTTAGACAAGAAAAGATGCTTTAACGTCCTGGTTGTGTCTCTGAGGAAGCTGCAGGTTCCCAGCTCCATAGTCAGTGTTCACGCTGTGGCTTGCCCTGTTGGTATCTCACTCGTGTAGTTTTGTTTGTCATCTTTCCCTATCTGGATGCCCATTTATATGCTGCAATATGGAGCATATCAACAGATCCGCTGCTGGGTGAAATGTGGCGATGTGCTCTATATAGCTGACTCAGTGTCATGTGACCCTGACTGTTTGAAAGTGATACCGGCTTCCTAGCTGCAGCTAAATCACATAGGTACGCCACTTCAGTAGAAGAAACTGCAAAACTCATGTGGACTGTGGAGTATGTCTTGCTGTTTTAAAAGGACAAGGATTGATACCCACTGCTGTCTGGCTTTTGTTTGCTTTGTTTTGGTTTGGTTTTGTTCCTTTAGTATGTTCAATACCAAATTGGTGTCCCCCAATTGAATATAGTCAAACATTACAAGTAGAGCTGTATTTTTCTTGCAGATCTGGTATTTTTTGAAGTAAACAGGCAGTTTTAAATAAAGCTCTTGAAGTCTAAAACTAGAACGTACTTCTTGGTGGTATGTGCCATTTGTTACCCACTAATATTAAGGTTTCGTTCAAGTCCTATCTTCAAGTTTTAAATGCGGTTTCAGTGATGCACAAACCCTTAGATTGGCCCTTTGTCCGAGGCCAAATGTCACCCCCAGCATAAAAGAAATACATATCCATGTGCATTACTTCAGACCAGTTTAAGAACTTTACTGAAAGTGAAGTGGTTCAGAAGGTTGTCTTCACTGAGAGAAATGTCAATCTGAGGACTGCACAATGTGTCATGAAGTGGCTTCCTAAAGCGGGTAGGTTTTCATAAGGAGAGGCAGTAAGGCATAATGTATTTTAGAGGTGAAGCTTTGCCAGCCGACACCAGAGGTGACAGAATCACAGAATGGCTGAGGTTGGAAGAGACCTCTGGAGGTCATCTTGTCTAATTCCCCTGCTCAAGCAGGGCCACCTACAGCAGGTTGCTCAAAGCTGTGTTCAGTCGGGTTTGTGTATCTCCACGGATGGAGACTCCATGACCTCTCTGGGCAACCTGTGCCAGTGCTCCATCACCCTCACAGTGAAAAAGTGTTTCCTGATGCATGATGAAGTCAAGAATATGCCACCAATATTATAGCAAATAATACCCATAACATTTTGTACCTTACCTGATGCCTTCCCAATATGACCTACTCACTCTCAATACTCCCACTCCCCCATGTGTGACTCCACACTCCCCATTTCCTGCAGTCAGCAGCTCCACCATCCCCACATGGTCCAGCCTTTACCTCCCAGAGTCTCCTCCATGCGTTGCTCCTTTAGGGCAACTCAAGCAGAGCACGCAGCAGCAGTGCAGGCACAGAGGGACAGTCAGCGCATCGTCCTGACCTCAGCAGAGCAGAAGTGTCATCCTGCAGCCACTGGCCATGATGTGATTAGTCAGGAGCCCTCCACATCCCTGCAAGAATCTGGCCATGTGGTTCATAAAGACAACTCCTCTTGCCTTCACCCATTTTTTCAGGCGGGGAGGCATCCTCATCCCTAACGTCTTCAAGCTGCACTGCTGTAGGAGCTTCTCCTACATCAATGCTTCATCACTGCTTCTCCTACAGCAGTGATATGGCAAAGGATAGGGGAACCAGAAAGACCTGTAGTGAGCAGCCAGCGACTTGGACTCCAGGAGGGACTCTTTAAGAGAGGAAATACTTGCTTTACTTTTTAAGATGGCAAGCTTTATGTTTAACTACATGCAAAATAAAAATTACTTGTCTGACATTAATTTCAAGTATTTTAAATTATATTACGTCAATTTTAATGATTGCTTTTTAAACAGCAAAATAAAGAAATTTTTAATTGGCTTGTGGTGAAATATCCATTTCAGTCAGTATTTCAGCTGTTGTCCCACTCCTCCCACTTTCCCCATAGAAAAAGGGGAGTTAAATATTAAAATAAAAAAAGTGAGGAAAGCAACATTATTGCTTTTAAAAATAACATTTTCTCTCACTTTCAACTTTCTCTCTTGAAGTGAGAGAAAAATAACACCAAGTAACATTTTGCTTTAGTTCCCAATGGAATAAGTTAATTATTTTTTTATCAGAGTAACTTCCTTCTTTTTGTTCAGTGGAAAAAGAAGTTAGAAATAAAAAAAGGAAAAATACTTTGTTTAACTGCAGTGAGAATGAAATGAAAAAAAAAAAGGAATTTCCTCTTGACTATTAAAAAAAGACCAATTAGAAATTAATGATTTTGAATAAACTTATCCTGAAATTTGCTAGGAAAAAACCACATAGTTTTGCATGAACATAAAATGATTGCTTCTCCACTGTTGGAAAGAAAATAGAGCAGTTTTAAGTAATTAGATCCTGTTTACTAATTAGGATGACACTTAAAATTCAGCGATAAATGATAATAAAGACATTGAAAGCAATGATACCCATTGTACCGCAAAGCTGGGTGTATAATTAAAACATCAACAGCAGCAAAAGCAATGGTAAGACAAAGTGAATTGGCATGAGGCAGTAGTTTTGAGCTTCCTTTGAGCAGTTTTGAACCCTTCTGAACAAGAAAGAGAACAATGGTCTCGATACAGGATATAGCTTGGGTTTCAGGAGGTGGGTTCTGCAGGTTTTTAGTTGTTGTTGAAGGACTGCAAGTTACAGAATTACATTTGGCTTCTAGGGACAAGATACCATTTATCTCCTATCACACCAACCTGAGGAACCCTGCAGTCCAGAGGCTCAACATATGCTTCCATTCAAGCCAGTTTTAGAGCTCCCTCTTGACTTAAGAGGGGGGTGAATCAAGCCGCGGGTTTTGAATGACTATATGTACGCTATCATCTGCTTAATTTGGGGAGCAGCTGGAAGCTGAGAGTTCCCGCAAGGTGGTGTTGGCTGCCGTAACACGTATGTTCAGCCTGGCCGCAGGCTGCCTGAAACCTGTCTGCCCTGGCAGCACACCCTGGCCGCGGCCCCGCTGGAAGACCATCAGCCATCTTGTACGCCAGGTGTTAGTCTTGTAACTCACTGCAAGCACAGAAGAGAAAAATATCGACGGGCTGTTGGTCACACGATGCTCCATCCTAGCTACTCGGGTGACAAAAGCACATGGAGGTGCTCCAGAGCAAGGGCGTTTTTTTGGTTCCCCCCCCAGGCTGAATCATCTAAAGCTGCCTCTGGGAACTCAACAGCAAGTAGATATTTTACATGATATTCTCATCTAGTTTTAAGACATGCCTTAAAATACTTTGCAGAGGTTGCCTAGCTCTGCTAGTTCTGTAGGATTTAAAACTGATTATTATTATTATTTTACAAGGGTCCATTCTCTTGTTCTCTTGAGCACACTACAATAGAAATGGCATATTGCTACTGCATAGAGAATAGGAAGCAAGAAATCCAGGCAAGCGTTATATCATAGAGTGCACTAACAGGCTTCTGAACATGGAAACTGGGGAACTGCTGGATCTGCCTACTGCAGAGGTCCAGCAGACCACGGTCCTGCACTAGGAACATCCCAGCTCTTTAAGGGCACAGCAATTTCGCATATTTCATAGCTGCAACCAGGGTAGTGCATAATTTTGCACCTTTGCCCAGGATTTTTTGTCCATGCAAACTACATTCCTGCAAGGATCTTGATGGGCCTTTCATTCTAGCTCTCTTTCATGGACTCTGGATTTCACCTAAATATGTATAGTAAGTTACAATGAAATGTGGCCGGTTCCTATGAGAATAATTTGTGACTCTGATATTGCCTAAACAGGTTTTAGTCATTCTACTGATGTACCCTTTAGTCTTACTGCCACAATAATCCAGTTCTTTAACCATTTCAACTACAATAAAAACTCATACTTTTTGCATAGAACTTGATACTCTTACAGAATAAACAGTAGGAATGGCTAACTTCATTTTACATGTCTCTCAAAACAAATTCCAGAGTTGTTCAGACCATCTATAAGACTGACCGTCTGCTTCCTTTCCACCTTCTTGCACTTTCTATTGTGGCTTAATAGCAACATTGCTATTCCTACAATTTTGCAGCATCATTTTGGCTTTTTTTTGGCTTTGCTTTGGTTTCTGTCTACTATTTATCTGTCTGCTCCATGCACTCCAATAGGCTGATACAAACCACAGATGATTTAAGGATGTTTTCCTCTGATCTTTTCTTTCTTTCTACTTTATCTGCTCTTTAATTTAATGTCATTCCTAGTCATCAGTATTTTGCAGTAGGTTGGGATGTGCTGAGTAAGGGTCACACTGCAGAATTTAGTGAATGGCCTGAGTGGAGAGCATGCAGCAGGGTTGCCCAGAGAGGGCAGCAAGCTGAGCATTTTGCTAAAGGGCCCCTGTTTTGGGAGTGGGCAGAGACCACCACCACTGTGCATTCTGATATACAGGAGGTCACTGTCAGTGTTTGCTTTGCGCCCATTGGAGTCTCTACTGGTCCTGCCACGGAAGTGGCCCAATAGTCCTTGTGGAGCTGGCACTGTGCCATGGGACAGACAAGGGTCTGCCCTGAGAATTGTCCTGACTTTTGGCAGGTATCCTTTTTGCCAGATGTTGCATGATAACTTCTTTGGGTAATGTTAGAGTGCTGTTATCATATTTCTGAAATACAGAGAAGTTTTGTTCTTCTTTATTACTTGCAAAGGCAGTAGAGCAACAATGTTAGAGCTGTTGCTGAAAAGTATAATTTCCAATGCAAAAATACAGATCCACGACCAAGCAAATTTCAAAATGCAGAAAAGGAGCATTATTTTTAATGTTCTTTTCCAAATATTCCATTCAGTTTTACCCAAGATAGCTTGAACTTCTTTGGTTGTAGTTTTTTTCCAACTTCCCTTTATGCCAGTTCCAACAACTTTTTGAATTCCAAATTTAAAAGGTCATAGTTCAGTCTTCAAAACTCAAAGAAGGCAAGATTTGTATTAGCCAGATCTGACGTATTTTACTGCAGTCACCCTGCATACACACTTTTGAGATAGCAGCTATTATATTGTCGTTATGTGGCACAATAATTTGTATACATCATGTACATGATATCTGTAAAGCCTCTTTCTCCTCCCAGTAAATCTGCAACTACAATTTTTTACATACAGGAACATTTTTTTCCAGCACTGAAATGCTGCTATTTCTGGGATAACACACAGTATGCTGCAGTTGCACTCAGTTTTGTGAAAAGACATGAACGAATATATCCTTTCCAAGCAAAGTAATGGAATTACATTGTACAGACAGAATGTAATCTCCATTTTTGGCTAATACAGAGGCTCTGGATTTTAGCAACACGTGGTCAGAGCTGTTTTTCCATGTTTCACCGAGAAAATCCCAGTTCTGCAAACCATAATGCGTCAACTCTGTGATAGGAAATAGGTTTACTAATAAACTGAGGGAACAGCGTTATTTATCTGGACATCCTTACCACAAGCACCGCATGTTTTCTTTGGAGGATTTGCACTGGGTAAGTTCAGTCACAATAGCTTTTGTCGTCATTGAGAAAAAGCACCCAAACAATTCCTTATGACCCACGGGCCATAAAATTGTTCGTTGTTGCATTCCTGCATTCACACATTCTATTTTAAACAGCATTAAAATCATTGTAGATGATTCAATCAATGAAAAGTTTTGCTTATCTCCAGAGGAGTCTCTGATTACCTTTTCATTTTCCAACATCTCAAAGCTGTAGGCTCAGGCTTCCAGTTTGACCACAGCATTTTCCTTCGGTTCAATTAGTGTCTCAATCTCATTTGATATTAACAAACTCAGTGGGGAGTATAAAGCAGCTGTCCATGGCCATTTTTATAGAAAACTAGATTAAGACCATGGTAGGTGGACCAGTAAAACTATATCTAGGAGAAAACTGCTAAAACCACCTTACAGTGCAAAGTACTGAGAAGAGTCATGAATAGAAGAAGAAAAGATTGGGAGACGAAGTACAAAGGACATTAGTGAAGTTATAACAAAGTGGACAAAGAGCTATTTTCTCCCTCAGAAATATTCTCTGAAGTCTAGGTTTTGGTTTTATGCTCCAAGCATGATCAGGGTTGATGATAAGCTTTTTTGTCATTGTCTTTTCAGAAAGTTGAGTTAGGTGGCTAGCATGCTGGTCTGGCTCTGAAGGCACTGCTGACTGTCAAAGCCCATGTTCTGCTAGCATCCAGCTCAGAAAAGGGGTAAACGTCAAGGACTGTGAAATATTTTTAAGAGGAAAAGTTTCTGACTAAGAACAACGTGAAATCAAGAGAGAGTCATGTTTATTTTGGCTGAGAAAGATGCCCCAGATACTGTGCAACTTTCTGTGATAATACCTATTAGTACCTGCTTTCAGGCTGTGGGCACTGGGGGAAAAGTAGAGTAGGAGTAAAGAGGTGACTAGCAAGAGGGCCATGGCATTGTCAATTGAATTTGGAAAGTAATTACATAAATAAAGGATGGGCAGCTGTAGGAAGAGATTTGGACAGATGTAGGAATCTAAACAAACATTAAACCTGATCACTTCTCTTCCCATGCGCTCTTCTGGTGAGAATCAGTGTCCCAGATGTGGGATGGGAATTCATCATTTGGGGAAGAAAGGGGAGAGGGTTGATTCTGGCACAATTCCCCTTCAGCCTCAACCCTGCAAAATCCAAGGCATTGCACAAAGGGTAAGTCAGGGTGGGCACTGGCCAAAAGAGTCACTTCATCCTGTCAGACAAGCAGAACTATTTCTTGCAGCAACAGTCGTCCACATTCCCCATGGAGCAGAGCACCGGCCACACAGTCAGCACCTCTGGCATCTCCTGACTCTCAGGATCCCTGCAACATCTCTCATTTTCTCCTCTGGGCACTTATAAAAGGTGACCAATACTGACTGCACTCACTGACGGCCTCCAGGGTTTTAAGACTAAGCAAACAACTCCTTATGATTTTAATCCAATTTCAGCCTTTATCAAATGTATGGGCTGTCCCGTGGAGGTGCAGATTACCACAGTGAGAATTTAAACCTATTGACAACAGACTAAATTTCCTGAGTTGCCTTCTACAGCTCTCTTGAGAGGGCAGCTGAAGATTCCCATGCACCTATAGATCACACTAAAACCCCTTCTGTAATCAACAGGACTATTTGTCCAAAGCAGGGGCACAGCATCACGTTGCAGGATTGCTATACAGAGTGCTGCTCTTCAACTTCTTTTCAAGCAGTGCCAACATGCTCTGGCTCCAAGTCCAAAAGCTAATGGGATGCTCTCATGAGTAAGCATTTTCCAGACTTAGTGCACTGTGATTTCTCTGAACTCATGTCTTTGGGGAGAAATTTCTCCAGCTTGGTTGCAGACCCCGGCCTCCTTTGTCTCTGCATTGTGCCACCAGTGGCTTGGCCTGTCCATCCACTATTGCACCAGCAGCAAGTGCACAAGGACTCATCAGGGGCATCTAACCTGTCTCCAGGTTAGATGGAGATTTGCTGTCTGACCAGGGGTAGCCACTAAAATTTTCATTCCATGAGAATTTTTTTCCAGTGGTTTCTAGACAAATTTCCATTTAAAAGCTTTTTTTAGGGTTTTGTTTTGTTTTGCTATTTTTTTCCTGAGCATGCGCAGGAAAACATACACCAGAATCTAATAAACACTGAAAGTCAAGCTGAGTTATTTTGGGTTGATGCATCTACAGTGATATTTTGCCCTGAGAATTTAATTAACAGTTCTTTTGATGATAAATAAACCAGAATAAAATCCAGCTCATCTTCCAAGAGCTGAATTTGTTCTCTACTGCTAATGGCAGTAAAAATTAATAAAATCTTATTTTAGTGAGGATAGTAAGCTTAGGTAATTCTGAAGGAATGAGAGCAGCCCACCTGCCAAGGGAGACAATGTATTTTACATTTGTCACATAGATGTATTTATATTAAATCATGTCTTTGACCTTCCTTATTCTCCTGTTTTCTCATTTATAAACTGCAGATTTGCTTGGTTTTGGAAAGCTGTTTGAAATATATAGGAGAAAAGGTAGATATAAGTTCTTAGAGAACAGCAAAACCAGAGGTGTTTCTTCTCTAGATTTTTGTTTACATTCGTTTTCTTCTGCTTGATTTCCTACATGTATATTTTGCTTTTAAGGAATTTTCTGCTAATGTTACTCAGGGTTGGTTTTTTTTTACCTTCAGCATTTATGCCCTTGATGTCATTGATTCAAAAAGAGGGAGATGTTGTCACTATGCAAATAAGTGAAGGTGAGATTTCGTAATATGAGAGGATGATCATTCTCCTTTTGCTTTCCCTTTTGCTGTCTCCTAGCCTGAGGGTTCTCCTCATCTACTCTCCCAGATACATTTTAAGCATGCTGTGATAATATTAACAAAGGGAGTTTATCGTATCAGATAGTTCATCGTTCTCAGAAAATTTAAGATCCAGGCACACTGAAGAGAAGTCTACTGAAATGTTTTTTTTTTTTCCTGTAGGAAAAAATATGAGACTGTAAAGTTTACTGTGTTGGGGTAATAGTATATCCAGTACAATATAGTAGTTTAGCTCTCTTTGTACTTGCGATACAATGCCTCTGGCTTAGTATAACCTCATTATGCAGTACGCCCAGTTTACTGAAATTCTGGAAGCTAATAATAATAATTAAGCAATAAGACATGACAAGTATTATTTTATTATGCAATCCCAGAATGCCTAGGTGAGCTGTTAGGCACATGGCCAACTGCTTTGAACCACCTGAAAGAATTATTTTTACACATACTGTGGATAGTGGTAGGGAATGATCTGATTTTCTTGCAGCTATGCAGTTATCACATCCTAATCACCCTGGTAAAAGCTCATCTGCTTAGTAACTAGGCTGATATTGACTTAAGTAATAATGATCAGGGGTGAACATTGCTGCTGGTTTAATGGCTGATGGCGATAAACACATGGCCCAAGGCATAACAATAGGCCCTTAGTCCCCAAGCAGAGCCCCGAAATGCAGCTGTGGGTGTTATTATAAGCTGAGACTGACTGCAGGTGTTTCAGGTTTGGAGGAAGGGCCAGGAAAAAGCAGCATCCTTGGCTAAGCGTAGGGTATGCCTAAGGAATAAGGTGTGTCTGAGCCACATGATTTAAATGTGTGCTCAACATTTCATAGGGGCTATAACAATGTGTAAATTGACCCAAATATCTTCTAGTCTTCTTTTTTGAAATACATAAGATTTTTGCATTTAATTGACTTAACCTGTCCTAAAAGGTTACATTTCCAGAAAACGGGATAGCCTGAATATGGACACTTCATCCTCTGATGTCCAGTTTAATCAATTACTGCCTTGATTTTCAAATTTGTTTGTGCACCCTTCCAAGCCTTAGCTCACACTGGGTCTAATCTGGGTCTAATTTGTTTTAATGGGATGAGAATTGAGGCCCGGTTGTTTTACAGCTTCAGGATACTAGCAGGTTAAAATTTGTAGCATTTCTCTAGTCCAGACTACAATAACTGCATCTCTCGTCTCCATTGCAGCCTTAATAACCTAATGGTCTGTCCTTGTGCATTACTACTTAAGCTGCATACGTGTGCATTGGTTAACGATCACATCAGGATTTCCCAACAATAGCCATTACAAGTTAAGTTTGAAAACTGCACCGTGAATATTTGGAACAGTCATGCTCTCTAAGAAAGACACTAAACTTGGGTTTCTAGGTTAGGAAGGAAATCTCTGCCTGCTCCTTGTATCATCAGGAGAGGATGAGACAGTGTTCAGAGCAGCAGCCTAACTGGGCAGCGCTCTGCGGGAGCGCCCCTTTGCCTCCACTCGTTGCAGTGGGGACTGAGGATGCTGAACCTTTCCATTCAGACACTAGATTAGATGCCTAAAAAATTAACTGTGGTAACTTAAGCTTATAATGTTAAAATGTTGTATTGTATATGGAAAGTGACTAATTTTGAATGAAGGCTAAAGTAGTTTTGGGTGCTCAACTGATGACAACTCATTGGTTCTTAGAAGATACTGACTATCCACCATTGGTGCATAAAGGAAGCCCAGCTGAAGTGAATGAACACTTTGTCACTTGCTCAGTGGTCTCATTGCTGAGTTTCATCTAACCTTAACTGTCCAAATAAAAAGGTAGCTAATGAAATGACTGGAGATGAACGTCTTGATTTTGCTTCTTGAAATATTGACTGCCAGGATGCCCTGAGGGAAGAAACATTGATGTATACTTTAGATGAAAGAAAGCTCATTTACTTTGTCTTTTTTCCTCTGCGTCCATGTCATATTGGTAGACGCTGACCCATAACCTCATTCTATAAAATTGATTTGGGTTTGTTCTCACCGAATATCACCCGCTTCTCTAGCACACAGGTCACAGCCATTTTGTAATACAGGTAATTCTAGAAAAGGTTTGTTTTCTATCAAATAAGTTTCACTGGTATCAAACCTGAAATTTAATGAAATAATGGAAGGTACCTCAAATGTGCAAACAAATGACTGAATAATTCATTACTGCATTCATATCTCTTCAACAAAGATTATTTCCCTCAGACATACCAGCACTGCAGTTTAGTTCTTCCTGTTTTCAAGGTGGGATCTGCACCACCACTCTGTCATCATTATGGTGCATAGGACAACCAGAGTAGCAAGAAAGGCTACTTAAGTCTTATTTGCATCTGGGCAGTTGAACTGAACTCTGCAAGAGCTCCCCTGCCCTCTGCCGCATTGACTATACTGGAAGGTGAGAAAGACAAGCCTTCTAGCTATGGTCTCTGATATAAATGCCTACAGTGAATATGTACTGAGCAGTATGCAAGTTATGCTGGATTTCTAAAAATCCTTATCTTGGAGCATGAAAGGCAAAGTTAGCCCAGTTTCAGAAGAGAAGGAGATTGTGCCATGCATTTTTACGCTCTCGATGAAAAAAGCTTGATGGGACTTTACTGAGCTTTCAGCTCTCTCCAGATCTGTACAATGAACCAGTGAGTCACAGGACAAAATCATTTATAAACATGCCATTATTCGGCTGCTTACAAGTACTGTCCAATAAGGTGTTTGAAGGAAAATTGATTTTCTGTTCCTAATAAATCAAGGTCCTATAAGCAGTTTTGCCTTGAGTGTTGCCTCTGGAACATAATTTTGTACTACTTTTTCTACGCTTCAGAATGCAAATTCAGTAAATGCATTAACACAAAATTCTATGCACCAGTTACAAATGAGGTTTATTTTCTTTAAAAATATTCCTAACTAAAATTGAAATGGAGTTGTTTTATAAATTAACAGTGTTCATGGTTAGTCAAATAGCTGCAACTCAGCTGCTTCTCTCTACAATGTTATCCCTTCAGAAAGCCCATCATGCTCTTTCCCATTTTTATGCTAAGTACTAAATGAAAGCAGTGATCATCCTGACCCAGGAGGCCTGGGTCCAGATTGACTCCCTTTGTGAGTCTGTGGCTGATGGTGAATATGGTAGATTCCTTAAAACAATATATTGATCAACCTGATGATAGAAACAGAGCAGGATGTAAAAGAAGAGGAAAGCCTCTAGACAAGCTGTCTAATTCCTGGAAGAGTTTCCAAACAACTCTTGCAAATTAGTCACTTTTTACATAACAAAGTTTTGTCTTGGCAGTTTTCTGCTCCTTACCCTGCAGTTCACCACCTACTTCCTGAATTTCACAGGAGGCCAAGCCCTTTGGATCAGCTGTTCACCAAGTCATCTTTGAACAAATTCCCAAGAGTTTGTGGGAAGGCCTTTCATCCTCATTGCATTATTTTTCTTCATTATTTCTATCCTGAGAGTCCTGATGGCTAGTCCTAATATAGTAACATATTCCAAGGTCACAATACAACATTAATAGATTTCAGACCATACGTATAAAGTTTAATTCATATCCAATCTCAGGCTGTATTCAGGCACAGTCACAAACACCCAAGCAGTGTGGTTGTACTTCCTGGGAATATTTGAACCACTTTATGTAAGGTTTTGGGTTCCAGGCACAGTGTCCCCAGCTCTCTCAAGCCCTGGGAGCCCAGTGCCAGATAGGGCCAACCTCACTGATCAGCCTGTTGTCCTATGGGTCTGCACACACACTCCTCGACGAGGCAGGAGCCAGCAGCTTTGTGAAGAGATGGCACTTGGCTGCAACCTCAGCGTGACACCTGCTCCCATGCACTGAGCCTTGCGCACAGGACAAGGAAAATGGTGAGCATCTACAAATGCAAGTATGTGTGTGAACACCCATGGACGTGTGTGCGCTGAGAGGATTTACTGTGCTTTCATGTCAGTGTAAAAAGGAACATGTTTTCTGAAAATATTGCCATAAACTGATGTAAGTCAGGCCTGTGTCAAACTCTGGGAACATGGGAGCAGAGATTTTGAAAGAAGTGCACCCGAAGCTAGAGACCCATATCTGTATTTAAAGCATAATCTAATTTTTAAGTGGAGTTTCCCCACTGGCTTCCTATAGGCAAAGGAATCCTACTGGAGACATCTATGAAAAAAAAAGAAAATCCCGGCTGTACATATGCCAACATGTATTTCAGTTACAGACACTGAAAGCAGAAAAGACCACGCATCTAACATATCCCACTGCCAACACTGTTGTCTCCCTGCATTATATTCTCTAATATTTTTTGTCCTTGGAGCCTTGTAAATCTGTTATTCACGTTTAAATGAGAACAGACTAAGTAACTGATTGATAATAGGTATGCCATAGATCCACAGAGGAATGTATAGTAAATCAAGATTTTTTCTTGACTGCATTTCCTACAGATTCTCCTGGAGAAACTGGCTGCTCATGGCTTGGACAGGTGTACTCTTCGCTGGGCAAAAACCTGGCTGTATGGCGGGGCCCAAAGAGTTGTGGTGAATGGAGTTAAATCCAGTTGGCAGCCGGTCACAGGTGGTGTTCCCCAGAGCTCAGTATTGGGACCAGTTCTGTTCAATATCTTTATCAACGATCTGGACGAGGGGATTGAGTGCACCCTCAGTAAGTTTGCAGACGACACCAAGTTGGGCGGGAGTGTGGATCTGCTTGAGGGTAGGAAGGCTCTAGAGAGGGATCTGGACAGGCTGGATCGATGGGCTGAGGCCAATTGTATGAGGCTCCACAAGGCCAAGTGCTGAGTCCTGCACTTGGGTCACAACAACCCCACGCAACACTACAGGCTTGGGGAAGAGTGGCTGGAAAGCTGCCTGGCAGAAAAGGACCTGGGGGTGTTGGTCGACAGCCAGCTGAACATGAGCCGGCAGTGTGCCCAGGTGGCCAAGAAGGCCAATGGCACCCTGGCCTGTGTCAGCAATAGTGTGGCCAGCAGGAGTAGGGAAGTGATCGTGCCCCTGTACTCGGCACTGGTGAGGCTGCACCTTGAATGCTGTGTTCAGTTTTGGGCCCCTCACTACAAGAAGGACACTGAGGTGCTGGAGCGTGTCCAAAGAAGGGCAACAAAGCTGTGAAGGGCCTAGAGCACAAGTCTTGTGAGGAGCAGCTGAGGGAACTGGGGTTGTTTAGCCTGGAGAAAAGGAGGCTGAGGGGAGACCTTATCGCTCTCTACAACTACCTGAAAGGAGGTTGTAGCGAGGTGGGTGTCGGTCTCTTCTCTGAGGTAACAAGCAATAGGACAAGAGGAAATGGCCTCAAGTTGTGCCAGGGGAAGTTTAGATTGGATGTGAGAAAAAATTTCTTCACCAAAAGGGTTGTCAAGCATTGGAAGAGGCTGCCCAGGGAAGGGGTTGAGTCACCATCCCTGGAGGTATTTAAAAGACGTGTAGATGTGGTGCTTAGGGACATGGTTTAGTGCTGGACTTGGCAGTGTTAGGTTAATGGTTGGACTCAATGATCTTAAAGGTCCTTTCCAACCTAAATGATTCTATGATTCTAAGATAATTCCCAAATAAAATGTAGAGAAATATAAAATCCCACTCATTACACAATTCAATGCAACTAAAGTGCATAGCAACTTTTGAGCCTTCCCAAGTCCCAACAATTTCTTGGTCATGTATTCAACCCAAGCATTGGAGCATCTTTGCAGTTGTCCTCTATTTGGTATATACCCTCCCTGATGTTTAAGCCATAATATAATAAAATATAAAAAGTACTTAGTTGCTGACTGAAGCTCTGGTCTTCTAACATATTCTCTTTTTGCTTAACTGTCTGCATGGTCAGTGAGGCTCAAGGGGGAAAACTCAACATGCAGTATGGCCAGTCACTGACAAACCTCTGCACAACCATGGCCATGAAGGGAGACTTTTCAAGTTTGTTGGGTTTGTTTAGGTTTTTTTAATTTGCTTTTTGAAACTCATAGGTCTTGTTTCTAACCTTTTCTCAAAAAACATGTAAGCTAGAAACTGTTGTTAAATGAAAGCAGAGTCTCATGTTCACAGGATTGCAGGATCAGGCACTTTCCTTTACAGGATGCTAAATATTCTAAGAAGTATGGTTTCAGCCCCTGTTGGCATCTTTTGCCCCCTTCATTTCACTCCTGCTACAATGAGCCCGGCTTTCCCTTGCTATGTTTTCTGTGGTACTGCCACCTGAGTATGCCTACTGAGTCTAGCCAAGTGTTACACATACAGCTGAGCAGGATACAGCCACGGGCTAGCCACAGATTACTGCCAAACAGCATATAATAATAACATTTTACTGCCTTTCTCTGAAACAGGGATGCTAATTTCTCTCTCTCCCCTGCCACTAATGCTCACAATATGTGCAAGAACTTAATTGTATTTGCAACATCATCCACTGTCTCAAACTTGGTTGAAACCTGTCCATAAGTCATAGGGAGGAGGAAGGAGGGAAGCTGACAGACAGACAGACAGACGGTGTGATCACGCCAGTCCCACTCCCTTTGAAACCCAGCTGGAAACACAGCTCAGATTCCATGAGTCTCTGCAATTTGCTGTAACACAGAAGGGAATTCATAACATGCAATGGTAATTTCGGTTGCCTGGCTGAGCGGCAGACCAGTTTAGGTGGCCGTCTAACAACAGCTTGCTCTTGCACATGCCTTGGTCAGGTGGATTACAGCAGAGGGACCAGCTGGGGACAGAAGATGCCATTTTATTTCTTACCTGTGACCATATGGTCTGTTGGTTTGCTTGTATTGTACTCGATGTAGCACTTAGTAAAATAATTACCTGGCCAAAAAAAAAAAAAATCAGCATAACTGGTCAATAATTGGGCTGCAGCAAAAATAGATAAGTGCTGCAGGCAGAGAGTTGTGAACCCATACACAGGTTGGGGGAGTACAGTATTAACCTGTAATTTAAATCAATCTTTTGAAAGAAAAAATTCAAGCAGAGCTGACATTCCACTTTGGGAAATCAGGAACTTGCAAAATTTCTGTGTAACAATTAATAAGGAGAGCATCTGAATGTATATTTACATGTCATATAAACCCTCCATCTTAGAGAAAACACTTAGCAGAAATTTTTTGGCAGACTTCATTCATGCAAGTTGCTGACTGCAGTGAAAGGGCGAGTGGCACAGGGCATTGTCTCTATAGTAACACTGTCACCAGAGGCTTGCGAACTGTGTTTCCAAGAGCAGAGCTGCGCAAGATAAGTGGAGCTATCACAGCTCTCCTTTTCCCACCTTTGGCCCTGCCCTGAATAGCTATGCTGCCTCTTGCTTCCCTGGCAGCTTAGAAGAAATGTAGCCTGTGACTATACTGCTGCCAGCCCAACGTGGCTTCTCCTTATCAAAACGTTCGGCATGGTGTGTAACACTGGAGAGCACAGACAAACACAGCAAACCCCCTGCTTTAAGTTTTAATTTGCTATTGTAAGCCCAAGGGAAAGTGCCATTCATGAAGTTTTCCATAAAGTATAAATGGGGAATGGAGTGGAAAAAAAAGAAGACCAGTGAAGATTTTCCCACTGTGCTACTCTCCTTGGTGACATGGTGAGCTCAAAAGCTGGTTTAAAACCAGAGTTCTGCAGGTGGTTACAGAAGACAAGCGCAGTCTGTACCACCAGGCTCTGAAGAAATTTCCAGTTTGATTGCTCAGAAGCAGGTTGCCCTGAAAGATGCTATACCATCAGCAACTGCTGCCAAATGTGCTCCTTCTCTGGAAGTTTCAGGCTTTTAGCTCTAGGACCCCATCCAACTGGAGGCTCAGCAGTGATGATAAAGCAAAGCTTACAATCAGCTAAGCTAGACAGAGAGTAGCCTCTGATGCAGGCAAGGAAGGTTGCTTTTCTCAAACAACAGCACTTAAGATTTCCTTTGTATTGTTTGCTTTTCTCCCATTTTATCTGGACCAGCGAAATGGGGGACCTTGAGGCTTCTCACGTGAACCTTGCTATGAAAATAGGTTAGTATTGCATTCCAGCATCAGTCTCGTACAAAACAAAAGGCTATGTATTACAATATTTTCATCCTTCGCCTCCTAAAAACATGTCAATATTTTCACCTCTTTCTGCTGTAGCGCTTTCGGTCCTCAGTCTTCATTAGTCCTAACTCCTATCCGAAGGCAATGCTGGAGGATGGCTGAACTCCCTCGCACAGCACAGGGAGTTGTGCCAGAACAGATTGCAAGGAGAGTGATGCAGCACAACTCAGCTCCCTGCTTCTCTCCTCAAGATAGAAACTGTGCTTTGGAAAAAACAAGCCTCCCCACTAGGCATGCTCAGAAGCCACCCACCGTCTGCTGATTACTGTCAGCATCCATTTATGGCCTGAAAGGTGAAACAAGAAGTCAAGCTTCAGCCTTTTTCTGAGGCATAATAGAGTGAATCACTGTTTTTGTAGTCTTGAGAAATATAAATAGTTGATGAACTACATATTACCATTGTCTCCCAGCCCCTTTTCCTGCACTATATTTATCACACAGGGACCAACCTAAAATCCATCTCCATACAAAGATCACATATCTACTGCGGTGAAATCAGCTGTGAAGGTAAATGCATTTAGGTGAACCCTAGATGATAATTAAATTCCCAATATCCTATACTTTGAATTAAAAAAAGACTCAGCCATGACTTACAGATTTTCTCCTGCAAGAGCCAATTTCTTAAGCCCTTTCTCTTGGATTTTTCAAATGCCATCATTTTCAGTGCTGTTAGTTTAATTCACCGTTGGTAAAAAACTCTAAGAAGTGCTACAACAGTGGTAAATTTTATCACCTCCACCAGAGTGTTGAAGGGATCTGAGACTGGACAAGTAGCCCTCAGGTTACTCCTGAACACAGCGGAGTGTCAGGCTGACAAAATAGAGTTAAAGGTAACTTTAAGGATAAGGTCACCAGTAAGTGTGAGAACAGAAATACCACATTCGGAGCAATGCAGAAATCTTAAAAGCCAACTAATTAGCTAAAATTTTGAGGAAAGACTAAAAATTACCAAATTAAAATAAACTTTAAAATTCTCTTTTTTCCTTTCAATTTTTTAATTCACTGTAGTTTTCTAAAGCAGAATTTGGCCAAAGCAGTTTTTGAGAAGGCTTATTCAAGGAGCCTATAGCTTCCTTGTAGTCACTAGCAGACAGGAATATTGTCTGTTTATTTCAACACATTAGGAAAATCAAAGCAATCCTGACATCAAGATCACCATAAAAAGCGAGTTGTCTGGTAATTCAAACTATGTGGGTTTTGACAAAGAATTTTCACAGTCTGATAGTAAAGTTTGTTCCTTGTTTGCTCTATAGCTAGAACAATTCTCATGGTTTTTTGAACTACTTCTCTGAAAACAGTTTACTTTCTAATTTTCAACAGTCCCCAGTTGTGTTAGAAATTCCAGCCCAACACTGCTATGTCATTCCATGAAACCCGGTATTATGCATCTTCACAGCTCACACGTGCTTGTAGTCTGGATGGCTTTATTTAGATTATTGCAGCTAGCACAGAAAGAATCATTATAACATCTCCTTGACAAAGCACACAGCCTGTACAATGCACACAGCAACATCATCGCTTTTGGGCTACCTCACATGGAACAGCCCCGAGACAGGACATGAACCTCACTCTATACCTAAGGAGGCACTGCACAGCTTTGACATTGCATGGCTTCATATGCTACTAAACAGCAATAAAGAATATTGCAGCCGAAGTTGTGGGTTACATGCAACCTCCCAACAGGCTAAAAAGTCTCAAATGTGTGCCCACCCAAAATAAGTAAGTACCTAAAACCCCAAACCCCTTCACTTAGGAATATCCTATCTGTTTGGGGCCAAATATTTATTTTTGGTAATGTTCCTATAGCCTCTTAAATTTAATGGATAACCAAGGGCCAAATTCTGCCAAAATGAACAGGAGAATGAGAACAGACATAAAGTAAGAGCCATACAGCCTCTTTTTTGGTATTGTCATGGACACATTCATCCCAAAAAAAGAATTAATAATATGCCTAACTCTGATCTCTCATCCTGGATTTTTTCAGTTACTGGGTCTTATTTTTTCCTAATCAAAGCACAGCAACCACTTTGATGAATCAACTTTTGGTTAAGAATCAACTTTAGCCATATAACAGTTCTGAGTTTCTGAAACAGGTCTTGCAGGCTTGAGTAAGTACAACTATAGATGAGGACCAGAGCTATCCCCAGGTCCATTACTGAAAATAAGAGCAATGCCATGGTGATCAATCGAATTATTTTGCTTCAGATGAAAATGGTTTGGCAGGGACATAGCAAAGGGACATTAACTGAAGTGGGTTTTTATGAGATAAATTATCAGAATGGTTTCTATGTTGTTTTAAAGGCATGTTTGTTCACTTCTATTTTCCAGTGTGATACCCAATGTATACCTTTATAATCACTGCCCAAGCAAAATATTTGTTAATCAGGACACTATCCAGAATAGTGATTCAGTAGTCTACCTCTCACTGCTGGCACCTGGAACTGGAAAATACATAGAATCATAGAATCATAGAATTGTTTAGGTTGGAAAAGACCTTTAAGATCATTGAGTCCAACCATTAACCTAACACTGCCAAGTCCAGCACTAAACCATGTCCCTAAGCACCACATCTACACGTCTTTTAAATACCTCCAGGGATGGTGACTCAACCCCTTCCCTGGGCAGCCTCTTCCAATGCTTGACAACCCTTTTGGTGAAGAAATTTTTCCTAATATCCAATCTAAACCTCCCCTGGTGCAACTTGAGGCCATTTCCTCTTGTCCTATTGCTTGTTACCTCAGAGAAGAGACCGACACCCACCTCGCTACAACCTCCTTTCAGGTAGTTGTAGAGAGCGATGAGGTCTCCCCTCAGCCTCCTTTTCTCCAGGCTAAACAACCCCAGTTCCCTCAGCTGCTCCTCACAAGACTTGTGCTCTAGGCCCTTCACAGCCTCATTGCCCTTCTCTGGACATGCTCCAGCACCTCAATGTCCTTCTTGTAGTGAGGGACCCAAAACTGAACACAGCATTCAAGGTGCAGCCTCACCAGTGCCAAGTGCAGGGGCACGATCACTTCCCTACTCCTGCTGGCCACACTATTGCTGATACAGGCCAGGATGCCATTGGCCTTCTTGGCCACCTGGGCACACTGCCGGCTCATGTTCAGCCGGCTGTCGACCAACACCCCCAGGACCTTTTCTGCCAGGCAGCTTTCCAGCCACTCTTTCCCAAGCCTGTAGCGTTGCGTGGGGTTGTTGTGACCCAAGTGCAGGACCCGGCACTTGGCCTTGTTGAACCTCATACAATTGGCCTCAGCCCATCGATCCAGCCTGTCCAGATCCCTCTCTAGAGCCTTCCCACCCTCAAGCAGATCCACACTCCCGCCCAACTTGGTGTCATCTGCAAACTTACTGAGGGTGCACTTGATCCCCTTGTCCAGATCATTGATAAAGATATTGAACAGAACTGGTCCCAATACTGAGCCCTGGGGAACACCACTTGTGACCAGCCGCCGACTGGATTTAACTCCATTCACCACAACTCTTTGGGCCCCGCCATACAGCCAGGTTTTTGCCCAGCGAAGAGTACACCTGTCCAAGCCATGAGCAGCCAGTTTCTCCAGGAGAATGCTGTGGGAAATGGTGTCAAAGGCTTTACTAAAGCCTAGGTAGACAACATCCACAGCCTTTCCCTCATCCACTAAGTGGGTCATCTTGTCATAGAAGGAGATCAGGTTAGTCAAGCAGGACCTGCCTTTTATAGACCGATGCTGACTCAGCCTAATCACCTGGTTGTCCTGTACATGCCGTGTGATGGCACTCAAGATGATCTGCTCCATAACCTTTACCGGCACCAAGGTCAGGCTGACAGCTCTGTAGTTCCCCAGGTCCTCCTTCTGGCCCTTCTTGTAGATGGGCACCACATTTGCTAACCTCCAGTCAACTGGGACCTCCCCGGTTAGCCAGGACTGCTGATAAATGATGGAAAGTGCCTTGGTGAGCACTTCCGCCAGCTCCCTCAGTACCCTTGGGTGGATGCCATCTGGCCCCATAGGCTTGTGTGTGTCTAAGTGGTGTAGCAGGTTGCTAACCATTTCCGCTTGGATTATGGGGGCTTCATTCTGCTCCTCATATCTGTCTTCCAGCTCAGAGGGCTGGGCACCCAGAGAACAACTGGTCTTACTCATAAAGACTGAGCCAAAGAAGGCGTTAAGTACCTCAGCCTTTTCCTCATCCTTTGTCACTGTGTTTCCCCCTGCATCCAGTAAAGGATGGAGATTCTCCTTAGCCCCCCTTTTGTTGCTAATGTATTTATAGAATACAGTAGCAATATAAATATAGAAGAAATGTTCCATTCCTTCTTTTGCCAAGACTTCATTTACCAAACAAGAATCATATGCCATGGGTATCATTTTGCCTTCACTTAAACCCATGACATTCATTATTCCCTTTCTTCCACTGAAACAAAAAAATAATGGGATATGCTGGTGATGGCTGAGCTAAAATATGGTTTAAGGCTGTCTGCATGCTTGATATGTATGTACAACAGCATTCAGCATTTGAAAAAAATAAAGTGACATAAAGTTTACTTTCTATAAGTATAGGCTTTTAACACAAAACAATGGTCTAAGATTCCATAAGATGTTTTTCGACAGCTCCCCTTTAATTTGCAACCTGGGTGATGCTGGAGCTGTCGGATGGATGTTATCAGTATAACTCTGAAAATGACTATCCAGACCATTTTGACCTTGTCCTCAATCAGTTTAATGATATCCCAGGAGGCTGATGATGGGATTTCTTATGGTTGTGGCATGTCATTCCTTGCAATTTTGATTTTTATACCCCACAGTCATGAGCTTATGATCTAAGGTCTTGGAAAGGAACACTTCCATACTCCCGCCTTTGTAGGTCCCTTTTTTTCTTTCCTTTTAAGATAGAATCACAGCCTTTGCATTGTCATTTTACTTGCATTTTTGCATGTCATTTAGCACTTTTTTGCATACGAGTACTGGAATTGGTGTATGTGGTACTTGTCAATTCACACAACAAATAGCTCACAGATGTGGTGAAGGCTCACTATTTGTTCATTTTTAATGATAACTTTGAACCATGATGAGACCTTAGTATTTGTGCTTTTTCCTTATTTCTTTAATCATTACCTTACAGACTTTGCTTTCCTTCACTCAAAAGTAGCCCATTAGCACAGACTCTTCAATGGTATGATTCTTTATTCAGTATCAATGTAGTAAAGTCATTCACTTGATTTGCCAAACACCAGACATCTTCATGTCACTGGAGTTCACATTCCTGCCTCAGCTGGCTATGCTGGGAATGCAATAATAAAAGAAGTTAGATGCATACAGAGATCTACCTATAAATAAGAGATATCCTTTGGCTGTCAAAATGGAAAATCATATTGTATTTTACTGATACATTATGTTTACCTTTCATATTGAATGCATGGGGGATAAAAAATTAAGGTTTTTTAATGCTACAACTGGCAAAAGGAAAAAAAATACAAAGGAGTGCTGCCTTCTTTCACAGCACAGACACATATGCTTCATATCACAATAGTGACACACTGATTCACAGCAGCTACAGCTTCTGTGTCACGCTTCTGGACTAAAGTAATAGAAAATAAATGAAATATTTGGGTTCCAAATATGGGCCAGATCTTTTATTTATTCATTTATGTACAAAAAAACTTGCTTTTCAGCGGATGCAGTAGGAGGCTGGTGGGCATTCTGGATGCACCAGAATGAAATACCAGGAGCAGAATTACAGAGCAGTCTTTCTTCTGTCAGAAAAAACATTGCCACTGTCTTATTGTCCAGAGCCAATCGCATCAGTGTGAGGCTGGGCACTGCTTTCAAAAGGCATTGCACTGCTCTATACTAATTTATTAATCCCATCCCTTGAGCAGGCATTATTTAATTGCACATACAGACAAAGTTTACTAGCAGTCAGGTCAGAAAATTCATGGAGGAATCATGATAGAGCTGGATTTGGTCCTAATATTTGCACCACTTCTCAAATTCTTATTCATGAAATAAGAAACAGTGCAGAGTTTCCACTTTGTGATGCTATTCTGAGACTACGTTGAGCTGCCAGAAATGGTTCAGCAAAGTTTAGGATATGGGGCAGAGAAAACCCATCTGCCAGGATTTTTAAAAAGGGGGTCTTGAGGGCTCTGAAGTGACTTAGAGATTTCTGAAGAGCTGACTGATCCCTGCTCTTCAGAATTTAAGGGCTTCAGACAAGAATGACCTTTTGAACCATCAGGCAAGATACATGCATTTAGCTATATCTGCTATGTTAAAATCTCTTCTTCTTTGGTAAGGAGCCTTTTCTACCCAGTGCCATCTCATCTCCATGCATACTCCCCCCCAAAAAAAAATCCAACAGTTTGAAGGTTTTCCTGCAGCAAGCGTCTAGCTTTTGCTCTGATGCTAGTTGCATCGCCCACAGCAGGCAGGGCAAATGAGCCTGATATGGGTAGAGCAGCTTAGCGTGACGTGCTACCCAGAACCAGCTCTTGCTGAGAAGCTCACAGGATGGCTCTGTGTAGGCACAGAAGTCCTGTCAGAGGTTCTGCTGCACGTGCATGACATCGCACATGTGCAAAACCTGGGCCCAAGGCCATAGGATTGACTAGGATGACCCTGCTGCTCTTAAGGTTAAGCAATATTTTAGGATCATGTGACCAACAATTAATAGGTGACAGCTGGTAAATAAATGAGCACACTGCACTGTCAGATTCTTATTGCCATGTGTTGACATCAAAGCCAGTGGAGTTATTCTGGATTCGTACTGGTAGAAATGAGATCAGCATCGCCTGCTGTATGTGAAGCTACAGTAAATATAGAATAGGATAACATATTAAAGTGAAATGTGTGCCAGCCTTTTATATACAGTTTGATTAACTTCAAAGTAGCTTTTATAGCACAGAAACCATCTCATTTACAAAAAAAAAAAAAAAAAATCAGAAGCAAGCTCATTTGCCTGCATCTTGTATGTAGTATACTAACATATAATCGTTGCAGTGTGGTTCTAAAGATAAGAAAAATAGCAGTCCTATATGCACTTTTTTCCCACTGCACATTGATCTTCTGTATTAGACACATTTTATTCTGCAGCCTTCCAAGGATAACCCTTTTTCCCCACCCTCTGAGTGGCTGTGTGCCTGAAGTCAGGTGCATCCTTTGTTCTACAGGATGAGGAGGGAGAGGTATGGAAATGTGCTCTGTGTTACCGCACACCCATGCACACTAGCCCTGCACATGTCTGGGAGCACGGGAGACCCCAGTGGCTGCGCAGCCCCCTGCCCATCCCCCTTGCATTCATCCTGCAGCTGCAGCCAGGCTGGACAATAGCCTTTCTTCCCCCACATGATCCCTGCTGAAGCTCCACCAGTAGCAACAATAGAGTATTGGGCATGAGTATCAAGTGATGCCTGATGCATGGTATATTGTGGTCTCCCTGGATGTGCACCCGGGGGGCCAGCAGAAGTTTGGAAGTCTGGGTAACACCTCCAGGCAGTGCTTTCCTGAGGTTTTTTTGGGACACGAGGCTGGACCCTGCCCAGTTCCCAGTCTAGTGTGTATGTGTGTGGGGATGCTCCCCACACAATGTCCCGGGAAAGCTCAGATGCAGCAGAGGATCCATCCCCCAAAACACTGCAAAGGGGCTGGGAATAAAAATTCCCAGTGAAGTTCACCCTACTTTCATAGCCATGCTGAAGGCATAAACCTCTTAATTCCCCAGTCTTCAAGAAAGTCTGCCAGGATAAAGAAGATATAGTTTCCTAATGTAAGAAACAAGCACATTGTGCTATATAGAGCAAAGACATACTCACACAGAGGTCACAAGCCCTTACTTACTCCACCTGGCTAGGAGTATGTGTTTTCCTTGGAAAATCTTTCTTTCTTGGGTTTGGGGGTTTTTTTTGGTTGAATTATTCACTTTTGCTTCATCTACACTCAGGAATACTTTATCATTATTATCATTATTCATTTGCATTACATCATTACCCTCTAGCCCAAATCCAGGGTGAACAGTTTGGTGCTGGGTGCTGCAGGAATCTGAAAGAAAACAACAGTGACTACTTCAGACAGATGAAAATGTACTTCTCTGGCTCAGTCCTGGCTCTTCCTATAAAAGCATGAACTATGCAGTATTCAAGGCCAGCATTTTTCCACCAATAATAGAATTAAACAATTGCCCCAAACAAATAGATGCATGAGGAGGAGGATAAAGCAGGGGCAACCTGAGCGTGTGTTCACGTAGATCAGCTGTGCACACAGTTTAACTCATCACCTGCCTCCTCGTGACCTTCACGTTCAAGATAGCACTGGGTTTCACAAAGGAGTGAGGATTTGCCTGATGCATTCGGCTGAAATTGCTGTTTCCTGTACAATGGTTTGTTAATGGTCCTCCTTCTGCTCCATCATGATGGCTGCATTTCAGCCATGCTAAAAATATACACTGTACACTTGCACTGTGGTTTTTTAAATAGATATATAACACATACGCTATGTAGAGAGACTAATACGTGTATCTACATGCATGCGCTATCTCTGCACGTGTGCACAAATATACACACACAAAAACACATCCCTCTATATGCATGTATCTACACATTAGAGTTCTGTAGGATGAACAGTCTTTTAAAGGTATATTAAAAGTGTATACCTGGACATTCATGAGAGAAAGGTAGCAACAGAAATCCAAATTCAGGTTTCAGCACATTTGTTATTAATTATTATAATAAACAACTTGGGGATGTTTATGTGGGGAAATCTTTTTGCAGAAATAATGGAAAATTAACAAGTCTTGATATATTTCATGCATGAGTTGCTTATTCAGCTTTGTATCAGAAGGAAACAAACATATTGACTAACCCCTCTTAAATTTATGTTTGCAAGTAGCTGCTTAAAATAAAGCAGTGGCTAAAAATGTAATGGATGATGTAATTTTCACTCTTATGGCTACGGTTCCCGTTTACAACTTTCGGACCTGGACTCAAAGTGCTCTCCCTGGAGGAGCTGAACCCACAGCTCCTTGGGCTACTGGCTTCCAGAGGAAAGGGCTTTTCCTACCCTGAAGAGCCAGCTCCCCCTCTCCCACCCACATGTCTCAATCACCCCCACCAAGCTTTTATAAAAGCTGTTCTCTTCCAAGCACAGAGAAGCATCCTCTAAGCTCTGAAATATGAATGAGCAGGAAGGGTCATAGGCATATTTGGGTCTCCCAGCCCTGTAGATGCCAAATTCGGTAGCCCAGGTTTGCTTCCAGTTGCATGGACTGATCGGCAGTGAAAGTGAATTGACTTCAAGAGCGCATGATATCCCAGCTCTCCATTCGCACTCTCGTAGCTTTGGGGTTTTTGTAAGCAAACATGATGCTTTACTGTGAGTTTTGAAGGCAAAACATAGAGTTGAATAATTCAGGCTCCATATGTTTATTATCATGTTTCAGAAATGGCCCCATCTATATTTTTGACTGCTAATTTACACTCCACAGAACCCTTTTGGCTTCACAAGGGTCCCACAAAACATAAGGCCACAAACATACTGCTTCCAGTTTTTCTCAGCTATAAACAACCAAGGATGTCCTGCCCCTGACACTATTCTTTCCCCAAGGTATTCCTTCATGCCCCAAAAAACCTCCTTTAAAAGCCAGGGTGGGAAAAAATACCAAGATCCGAAAGACTACAGGGGACACAATACCTGCACAGGCCCATGTGGATTTCGGGCGAGCACTGGGAGCTGGTCCCCTTGCTAATTCTTTAACAACAGGAAAGGAACAGAGTCCATCGCTTGCATATAAATAAGTACGTGAGCTCTGTGACAGAGTGCAGGGACACCCTCCTCTACTACAGCAGCCTCCTAGATGGCCTCTGCCCGCAGAAAAGCCTTGGGTTTGGGTTTTGTAAATGCCACCTTCCCCATCTCTGCTGCTTTCTTCTGTCTTGCTGTATTTGATTTTCACTTTGTTCAATCCATCTTTCATATCTTCTCAATGCCACTTTCCTCTCTTCCCCCTTTTCTCTTTCCTAACTAGAGACTTCCAAGATGCATTTTTTTTTCAACAGCCTTAGATACTGTCTATGCTGTCATTTCCAAACACTATCTATTACTTTGCATGCTTACTGTAGGGAGAATGTGAGCACAAAAACATCTGTGATGAATCAGGGACTTTCAAAATTGATCAAACCTCTTCTCATTTTTTAATGATTATTTTAATATTCCCATTTTGCTAAAAGAGCTTTTTAACTTACTTTTTGCTGTCTATGCTTTCTAATGACTTTCTAATTGCCAAAATTTGTAGAGGAAATTTTGTTTAATAAAGCTGATGTTTGCTTGCTCAACGCAAGAGGACGTTTGCTAATAAGAGGGCATTTAAATAATCAGCAACAGAACCCTCAGGAGCAATGCAAGAAAATGGGAAACTGCCAGTCACAGTGGATCTGTAATGAAACAATACCCTCCACCCTAGCACACCACGTGAGAGGAGCACCTGAGCTCTACAAAATCAGCTAATCAGGGCAATGGAGGCCCTACTTGCATGAAACAAAATCAACAGATAAATAGCATCTCAGGACAAGCTGCAAAAACAAATTAATGAAAAGGGAGGATCTTAAGCCTGTTGCTGCAGTTTTTTCCAAGGTAAGGGCATTCGTACTGTAGGGCTTCAGAGAAGACACTGCCCAGGCAGCTCTCACACACTGCCTGGATGCTGTGACAAGAAAATGAGTCCTGTTGCCTGCCCTGCCCTCTAAAGTTTTCTCAGATACTCTACCCCTCTCATTTCAAAAGCATTGTACTTAACTTTCGATGTTCTGAGCTCTTTTTCCATCAATGTATTTAGTGTCATCTGCCAGAATCTTTGGAGACTCTCAGGTTTGCTCATTTTCCATTGTTGAGGGGTCTTAAAACTGCAGGTGAAGTACTTCCTAGAGTATCCCTCACAAAGACCCATTAAAAGATAGCAGCAGGATTTGAATCCCAACATGCCTAAAGTTGCTTGATAACAAAATTTTCTTATTTTTCTATTTCTAATATTTTTTGGGTCACTGCCACCTGCCTCAGAGGTCTTGGCCATTTGCCATCACCCTGAAACTGGAACTGCCACAAAAGTCAATGGGAGACTAGCATAACACTCAGCGACAGATTTGGCACGTTGCATCTCCAATACTGAATTTTCTTAAAGGGTCGTAAGATTTAATCACTGTTCAAGTCAACCCCCTTTGGCCATGTAATAGTATATTCCATAACTGACACAGCATTAAAAACTTGAAATTCATTACTCACTGAACCACCCATAGTAATTTTGCTATTGCTCACCCTTATACAAGTCAATTTTGGTACCATAGGTGTTGTTTCATGACAGCTCTGCAGTTCCTTATAGTCATTACATCAAGTTGTCTCCAGCCTCTTGCCACTTCTGCCTACTTTAAGGTTCTACTTTCAGTACTAGTTTTTAAACTCCTGCCTCTAAAACTGTATGTGAAACATACAGGCATGTATTTTTGCATGCAAGTGGGTATTCGTTCATTCAAATTCATACATTCATTGTTAGATACTTCCTAGTTGGCACACATACAGAAATGCTAATTCTGAAAGCAGAAATAAAGGAAGGTTCAGCATATGTGCACATGAACTCAAATATCAGTTTGAATCTCACTGGCATTTGGACCTTTACCACTCACCAGCTCAAATTTAGAGGCAGGAATGTGCAAAAATAAGAAGAGGGGGAGGCTCTGTTTTCATCCAAAATATGAGCAATGAGTGACACTACTGAAATTGGGCAATCATTTAAGCATCTAGAGAGTGAAGCTATTTCAGATTTATTTTGGATGAAAGCACAAAGTGTTACTAATCCCAAGTGAAACACAGCAGACACAATTACCATTCATTTGGAGAGATAAAATCGAAAATATACCAAAATTTTTTTACAAACTAGCGATAATTAATAATTCTACACTAAACTTTTGCAACTGAGTCCAAATACTGACATCATAGTGTCTAACCTTTAATAAGCAGCAAATAACCTCTAGATCAAACATTAAATAAACTGCAAACTTGGCAAGTGAGCATCCCCAATCAAAATTGGGGCCACTAACCGGGATCTCCACTAGAGGCTTTCAGCTGTCATTTGTGGGCTACTCCTAGGAAAGCTGAATAAGAAAAGCAAGGACATAGACACACACACACACACACACACACGTGTGACATTTCCCTGGGGAAATGCCCCTCCAGCACAAAGTAGCAACAAATGAAAGCAGGTCTGGCTCTGCAGAGAGTGGCCTGCAAGCCCATTTCCAGCTCACTACCTATTATCCCACATCATTTCACCCTTACTTTCACAAAGGTCCTTGCTACACCTTCCCTTCTGATTTGTCTCACTGTTCAAAGTGGCCATGGAAAAAAAAAAGTGTGTGATGCCTTTCATTGTCCCTGGCAGCACGGAGATGAAAGATGTCTTTTTGAAACAAGAACCCCTACCGCTGCAATTTCAAACCATCGGGGCAAAACAGAGGCTGACAAGCTTAAAACTCTTTCCCATAGTTCCAGTTCTTCTTTCAGGGTTTTGCTAGCTGAAATGCTGCTTTTCTAGCTTTGCTACTGGGGTTGCATCCAATGTTTACATTGCATTACCAGTATCTGCTCTATATTGTTTCTGTCACAGTGTTTCAGATAGCATACATTTTCATTTTATAGCTCTCCTGCTTCCCTTTAACTTATGACCTTTATTGAAAATGAACACATTTGTCTGCAGACTGTCAGGCGAAAGGGTTGAATCACAGGGGCTTGGCATCTGTGAAATGCTTTGCAATCCACTGCAGCTGTATCAGGAAAGCAGTGATGGAAAACCATAAACTGCCAGAGATTAGAAGTTTATTCTGGAGGACCCTAACTTTCCTTTGGAAGGCCAAGCACATTTCAAACACTCACTGAAATAAAAGAAAAGGCCTGTTGGGAATGGACATCTTGATGTTTCCCTAACACATTTCTTTGTTGACTTTTCAGTCTTTTAAAAGTATTTCTGTCCTTTTCTTCATATCTTTACTGCCCATGAGACTCACAGTCCTCCTCAGTGGGTCCTAGGTGCTTGCATGAAGGATTTCAGAAGCCGAACGGGGACTGGGTGAGTTCCAGAACTCAGCAGTGTTTGGCAGCAAGGACCCAACCGCAGTGCTGGGACATCACATGTTACAAAACAGAGGCAAAAAGCCATTTTGCTGTTATTTCAGCAATTCATTAAACGCCAGCCACTCAGGATCTTACATCTGCATTGTTTCCCAGGAACCTAAAGGATGCTCTCGGTTTAAGAAATGCATGTGTCTTATGTTCAGAGTGGAGCACGGTGAGCTCTGCACCAGTGCCCCTGACAAGGGAAAGCGTTTAGTACGCTTACCAGCAGGAGGATGGGATGGATATGAGACTGCTTGTGTATGTATGCTGTTGCCACAGATTTTCCCCTAACAAAAGCCTCTTCAAACCCAGACTTGCGGCTAAGGAAGTTCTACCTGAGAGTGCCATTTAGGAGACTGCACAGTTTTCCAGGGGTTTAGGTAGAAGCCGACACTGGATTAAGTAATTTGTGGAAGGCAACCACAGGTTAAGCCAATCTTCTACCTGCTGCCTCCCACCCCACTGGTAATGCTCTGGATGTGTGTAGTGGCAAGGCCACGTGTAGTTGCCCTCATCACGGGCCACAGATGCATATCTTTGCTCCTCTGGGTGCAGCAGAATGGAAACCTCATGGCACCTTCCCCCAGATGGGCACAGCCTCCAGAGTGGCAAAGGGCTGAAACACGAAAAATGGGCAATGAGGTCAGTGGCACACGCCTTCTCTTATTTACCTGGCTACTGAGCTGGTGCTTAGGCTCTCCTGCTATCTATATGCCAAGTATTGACAACTCATACAAGTTCTAATGACCTTGGCACTGGTCAGAACAACAACAGCGTCTTTACTGAACCTGAAGGTTTGGATTTGGAGGGCTTTGAGATTCTGTGATAGGTATGTTTGGAACATGTTTCTGAAAAAAAAAATCAAGAACCACAGTGAAGAAGTTGACAGTGGCATTTATGTGTGGTCCATGCAACTGAAAGTTAAGTTTGCATCCTAGTAAAACATGCAATTCATGCTTACCAGAGTTTATTGGAGGCTCAGAGCAACACCAGTTCATCAAGGTTAAGCTGGGGTGAGGAGAGGGAGGAGTAGGGAGGGGGTGTCACTTAATTCTACACCCTTGATAAGAGATATTCAAAATGTGGATGCCCATCATTATGGCTATGAAAGGAAGAGGAAAAAAAATGAAAATTAAGAGAGAGCACTGCTCAACCATTTGTTGATCACACACTATTGTTCAGGCAACTCCATCTGGTATGAGATAGCAAGGAGGGTTACCATATGTAATCAGTATTCCTATACTGCAGTATTTCCCACTGCAGTGCATTTATTTTTATGGCTGTAATACGGCATCCTGTTGAAACAAAATAACTGAACTAAAAAATGTATGGAGCCTTCAGGACTCTTCTAGCTGTTCGTATAAGTTCTCATTTGCCTCAGCAGGCTATGTCAGGCAATGGTCTGATCTAAACAGCCCCCCCCCGAAAAAAAACCCAAAACCCACCCCAAAACATAATAGACAATTATGATATAACTTGCCTTAAAAGGACATGTATTCTTACCTCTCAGATCCTGAGATGCAGCCTCGAGGATGAAGGGAAGTCTGGTAGAGACCTAGACAAGTTACTTAGACTGGCCCATCGGCAAAGAAGAATTGAGATGTCAGTAGCAGACCGGATTTCTGAAATGTGTAAACTACATGTTTATGTGGAAAATTCATCCTCAGAACTCAGCTGTGCTATGAATTATGGCCAATGCTTATCTTCCCTTAGAAAACTGTACAGGTTTTTTCTGGCAATGCATGAAAGAGATGAGATGCTGCTTTTTTTTTTTTAAAGGGTATTATTTCAATGCTGTCCTTGTTCAAAATTTTTGTTTGCAGTTAAACAAGATTACTTGTAGGCTGTGGCATATTTTGTGATCTCTTCTTGGTGTCTCAAACAGCTGGATCACCTCATAGCAAAATTAGGCTTCACCTCCAAAGCATATTTATTGTTCCTTGCTCTGCAGCTGAAATACCTAACCTTCTCTTCTCTCCCTTTTTTGGTCACTGCATAAACGATGTGCTTCTGGGCAGGCTTGTATTGATCTAAAAAGCCATCATAAATTTTCCGGGTTCAGATTCAAGTTGCATTAACTGGAAAAGGCAGATCACTATGAAATGCAATATTCTCAAGAATCAATAAATCTTGCTATCGGAACAGAAGAGGGTTTTCACCACCTCCCCCCCACTTCCAACCCTTCTCTTCAGAGGGAAGCAGGACATCTTGCTATGCAGGAGGAATGGTCTCAAACCGAGTCCTCACAGCATCCGCCAGCATTGCTTCTTCCCATGGCAGTAGCATCCACACTCTGGCTACTGGACTCAGCACAGCTGCAGGAGCAAGAGAAGAGCTGGAGTTGGCAAGTTAATTCAAGTAGCGTTGACAGAGCATTTCAGGCTTACCAGTCATCTTGCTGCCTTAAATGAATTGAGGTGTGCCAGGCCTGCATCAGTCACTTGCGCAATTTCCTTTAGCATTCCCCTTTTTATTAGGGTTGAGTGTTAAAATTTAATGATGCATGTCAGTGTTTTCTAATTTAATTCCCACAAAGGATTTTTTTTCTTGCAAACATCCATCAGACATCAAAAACAACAGAGTGCCATTTTGATTTTTGTCATCTTCCTGCATATTTTTCATCATAAAATCACTACCGTGGACATCTGGTCACAACAAAATCTCATTGCAAGACACGTTGCTGCATTAGACTTGTTGCTGGCTGTTTTGCCGTGAACAGCTGGTCATGGAAATTTCACCCTGTGCAGCATTTATTCCAGGGCATGGATCTATTTACAACAAGTGGAGATGAAGTTTCACTGCAGTTACTCCAGCTACTACAGTTCTGCAGCTTTTCACCATATAGAGGATTCATGCAAAGACATTTCTCGCGTGGCCAATGCAGCCAAAGTATCCTGGATAACTGAGAAATGATAAAAGAACTGGTGGCCTTACAGAGATATTGGTCAAAGTGAAATCACCAATTCAAGTGTCTGAACCCTACTTTTTTGCTTCAGGGTAGGATTTTAATCAAGACTGTCAAAGCCACTTGTCTTTTATTCTTAACACAAGGAAAATGACAGATCTCTCATTCTACCGGTGCCATCGGCGAGAAGAGTTACATATTTAGCTCCTGTTCCTTTGGTCCCAGTGACTTCAGAAGTGGCTCCATGAGCATTCGCCTCTCTAACGATCAGGATAATTGCTTAGAAATCTTACTCCATTTATTCCTTTGCAAGTCCTATAATCGGCACCTACCCATGAAAAATGGTACATTTCTTTCAACAACTGAAAACATTGAATTAAAAGCAATGTCTGATTTTACTCTTGGTCACCTGGGCTAAGGTCTGGCATAGTACAGTCCCAACAAGTGCCAATTAAGCATTAGCAGCAGCAGAGCAGCGGCACAATTAAGTCATGCTAACTGATGGCCCAGTGGGACTTCCTCTACCTTCCCCCAGCCATCCCACCGATGCCTTTACTGGAGGAAGGACCCCTGTATCCAACAGCAGCTTTGCCACTTCAAGGACCAGTAGGTCAACCAGCCCTGGACCTCCAGCCATGACCTGCCATGAGGGTTTTCCCCCATACGTGGAAGTGGCTAGTGTGACAAGCCGATGAAAAAGAATGAAGCAGACAGTTGGGTCAGTATCTCAAAGCTCAGGATGGAGACAAACAAAGCAGATGGCTTGCAGCACCCCACTGGGGCTCAGTAGGATGCCCTCAGCCTACATGGGAGCACTGCCTTTTTTTAAAAAAAAGCTCTGGCCTCAGCTTTACCAAACTGGGTCCATCCTGGGCTGCCTCAGTTTCCCTTGATTTACTGTTAGAATATTCTGATGTGTTTTTCAAGGAATGAATAATCTCATTTCAGGTCTTTTTGCTTTAACCTACTGTCTTCAGCCTTGGTTTTCTTTCTAGTCTCTATACTTTTAAGTTTAAAATCCTATTTGTCCCTCTTTAAATTTTCTATTTAATTGATAATTGCTTACTAAAACCAGATGACAGATGCACCTATCAAATCTGTTTATTTCTATGGGGGAAAAAAAATCAATAGCAGCTTTAGCATTAGGAAAAAAATGAATCACAAAATCATGGGGACTGGCTGGCACCTCTGGAGATCCTCTAGTCCCACCCCCTGCCCCAGCAGAGTCAGAGGCAGCAGGTTGCCCCAGAGCATGTCCAGTCAGGTTTTTAATATCTCCAACAATACAGAACAATATTGTTTCATTGTTAAGAAAGTAAATTTATCTACAGAGAGCCAGAGTTAGCTATAAAACTTCCTTGCTAATTTAGTATGTAAACAATTTTGGAAGTATTATCGGTTGAGACAAATGATGTCTCATTAACAATTTGGGAACTCCCTCTTTTGATACCAGGATATTTCCAGCTACTGCATCTTTCCATCTAATCCAGGACAAATATTTCTGCTTTCTTATTTGCAACAGAACAGAACAGAACAGTTTTCCGATGCCTAAAAATTAACTGGGTTTGTGGACAGGGCATTTTAACCACTTGCATGATGCAAATGTCATTGCAAACAGAGTTTCTTATAATACTGGGTATTTCTTTAATACCAGACATATCAGAGTTTCTTATAATACTTCAGGAAAAAGAGCTTTGGGACATGACATCTTTGGGTACATGTAGTTGCAGTACATGTACATGCAGGACATGCAGTAACATGGTCCCGTATGTTACTTCCTACACTCCCATTGGTGGGCTAGCCGCAACCTTTCGTTCCATATTTCCTCTGCACTCACAACCACTTGCATCTCAGAGTTTGGTTCAGACTATTCTCTGCAACAAGTAAGATTTTGCTGAGGAGGGAGCTTTCATAGCAGCGAGTGTGCCTCCTGCCTCTTATCAGTTTATCGTTTGATGACCCTCAGGCTCCAGGATCCTCCTCGTGACATACAACATGGCATACAGAGGGGCCCCAATGCTCACCTGTGGCTCAGCAAAGTGCTCTTTTAATGAACCCTCCTCCCCCCCACCAGATATACATCAGTCAAGACTGTGTATACAACCTTCTCCTGCCCTTGCCTGAAGCAAGTGCTGCCTGTTTTGCATCCCATCTCACCTGCCTGTAAGGTTGCTGCAACCTTATGACCCCCTGTGAAGGGACGTATTTGCACAGGGCAACCTGCAAAGGTGCATCCAGTAAGCTGAAAAATCCTGTTATCATTTTTATCTCTTCTGATTTCAGCTGATGACAAAACCTTGCTAGCGATTCAAAACTCAGTTCTGCAACATGGAACAAGTGAGCTTTCATTGAACGCGAGCACTTGTACTTGCAAAATGAAGCATGAAAGATGTGAAAACGCAATGGGCAAGGCATTACTTGGGATGGAACGAAGCAGACCCTAGACCTAGGGAGATGCGAGGGTTTAAAGTTGCCAACGCTCCTCCCTACATGTTAGAAATGTGTAGATGCATTTGTCATCAGCATGGCCAGGCTCAAATAGCAAGAGAAAACCTAGTCCAATCCACTACTTGCCTGGGCACCGGTGGGTGTCACCACTATGCTCTGTGAGAGGGACTCAGGCTGAGACCGGGGAGGAAACAAGCCGGGAAACCCAACTCCTTACAGGCTCAGAAAATGCTGAAGTGGCAGCTCACTCCCATGTAGCAGAGAGCATGAGGTTACAGAGCAATCAAATGAACTACAGCAGCAAGGTCTGTCGCTGCTTTTGTCTCCTGAGAAGACTGGATACCTATCAGGAAGGTGATTTCTGAGATGAACATACTGTTTCACACAAAAGCCTGCCTGTGCATCATGAAAAAAATGCAAGGTCTCTACCAGCTCCTCTCCAGCCTGCATGTAAATCTCACAAATGCATCTGTGCTCGATTAAAATCAGCTGAAGTGATAAACGTTTCAATAAATCACATGGCTGACTTCTTCTTTAGCATATCCATTTACAATCTGTAAACAAACCCTGGCTGGTAGTAAACCATCAAACTTTGGTATGAAATTATTTACTTATATTCTTCGAACACCTCTACAATGACGATATAGAAGTCACAGAAATGATGCAGATGGCATTTTCTGTTGCTGTTGCAAACAAACCAGTTAATGCTAGCAGTAATGTTGAAATGACATTGTAGGGCTAGATATTCAAAGCCAGCTTGCATTACCTTGATTCTGATCCCACAGAAGAAAATGAGGTCAGCTCTGAGAAATACTGAGAATGCCAGCCATGAACACTATTGTTTGTACCCATAAAGTATATCCCCCTCTGAGAAGGCAATAAGCCATCCCGGTATAAAGCACCTTACGACAGCCTAACTTTTGGACCCTGCCCTATGGACTGCTACATCAGTGAGAGTATTGCAGCTCAGACCACGCACCGCAGATGCTTCGTGTTGACCAGGCTTCAAGGGTCTGTTCAAGGTGTCAGAGAAAGTCTCTGGCAGAGTCAGATATTAAAATCAGCTTTTCTAATTTCTGGAGCACTGCTGCAACCGCCATTGGTTGTCACCCTTTCTTCAGTATTTATGTGGGGACACCATGTTAATTTATGGTTCTTCTCCATGAAGTGTGTCTAGAACAGCTGGATTTGTCAGATGCTTCTGTCAGATGCAGAAGCAAAATACCGCATCAGACTGACGATGAGTTACTGAGATCATAATCTCATCCACAACTCAATCTCCTCAACTTAAAGGCAGTTAAGATCTACTTTGATAGCACACTTTTTTAAAAAATTAAAACATTATGTAAGTGCATTGTACGTTAAGAGCAGCAACAATTTTGATGATGCTTCTCTTGCCAAAAACCCACCCTGCAGCATCCCTTTTCCCTTTTCAAAGCTTTTGTCTTACTCTATATTAGAATATTAATACATCAAAAGCAGGATTGTCCTTCCAAAGGCATAGCATAATTGTACTCAGTTTTAGCACCGGAACATCACTCAGCAACAATAAAACTAAGAAGAACACAAGAACAGTTCACGGTCAGTATGCCAACTTATGTTTTAAAGTGCCACTAACAAAAGTATGCACATGTTTTTCTCTGACTATTCTTTCCTTTTGTGCTCATTTCCCATGATTATTGGTGCAATTTCACTTTATTCCCATGGTTCCTGCAGAGATCAAATTTTAAATTCACAGGTTTGATAACCAAAACACCCCTCTCTGAACAAAAGTATCTCCCAAGCTTTTGATCACAAGCTACATCCATCCAGAAAAGGCATGAAACCCAAAGCACAGCAGAGCAAAGCCATGTGATTGATGCTCTAGTCAATGTGCCTCCAGTCTTAAGCACTGAATTCTCACAGCAAAATATTTGCCATAAATCCAGAGTTCAGGAAGAAGGGGAAAACTTTACTGAGAAACTCAAGGATAGGAAATCAGGATTGTCTCACCACCATTCTGTAAGCAGAATGAGAGCTGAAACAAATCAAATAAATCATGCACCACTGAATTATTTACTCAGAACTTGCCAGGACATATTTGGAGCAGTGTTGCTTTAGAGATGAAGTTAAACTCAATGTTACTGCAGCCTGCGCTGTCAGGTGAGTCATATTTCTTTGAACACCAAGTGGTTTGTTTTTTTTTTCCCCATGACTAAAGTGCTTATACCCACTTCTTGTCAGTCAGCCATGGGGGATTGTCTGGCAGCTCTTGAAGCGCTGAGTGACAGCGTCAAGGGGGACACTACTAATATAGTAGGAGTAGCCATGAGGGGAAAAAAAATTAATCTTCTGCTGAGCCTGTCTCTGATTCTCTGTTCTCTAGGAATTAGTGCTCAACAAGGCATTCATAAAAACCAGCTGAAAACTTACAGCAGGAATCAAGCACGTGATTTCACTCGGTGCTCTGCCATAAAGCGCTCATATCACAAAGCAAAAAAATGTTGCTATTAAACACCTATCAAATAAAAGTAGGGCAAAGATGTTGGAAGAGAACAAAGGGCTTCAAGGATAAAAAACCCCAGCTTTTCTGGGTTTCTTTTCTTCTCTTTTTCCTTGAAACTACCAGCATGTATCTCTCTCCCAAGGTCTGTAACTGTGCTCTGTGTCACCCCACAGCATAGCACAGAGGTTTTCAGGAAGCCCAAGTGTAACACTGTACTCCTGTTAATGTTCTTCATGTTATTCGGCTTGGTGACTTTCCTCTAACGACAGAGAGGCTGAGACAGCTGCAATGCTTCAGAGGCAGGGATGGCATGCCTGGTGGGCAGTGGTCCCACCGAGGGTCCCACTGGAGCCAGCCAAATGCCAGACCACGAGCCAGAAGCCAGTTCAGCTAGTTGACTAATTATCTGCTCTCCACACCACTGCTGAGCTGTTTGTGAAGCCGCCCCCTCCTTTCTATCATGCAACAAAGGCTCTTTCACAGGGAGGGGCATTTCTAATTCAAGGGTAGAAAATCTGTGTATTCAGTATTTTGAGGGGGGGACGGGATGGGTGGCGGGAAATAATTACACAACACCTCAGCCAGTAGCTCTGGTCTTGTCTGACTGCTTAGCAAGCTTTCAAAGGAAAGCGAGTAGTCACTATAGAAACTGCCACATCATATGGATGTTTATGCTGCCTCAGAGATATGGAATATCTTTTTAATGAGACTTTTGGGGGATTTTGCTGCCTTTAGGAAACACTCCACAGTAAATAGCAGGGCTTTGTTTTGTGGGTTTGTGTGTTGTTTGTTTGTTTTTTTAATTATTATTATTTCTTCAGGTTTGCTTTTTCACCATTGAATGGAGGACAATATACAAGGTTTTATCTGGAAATTCATTTCCACAAGTGATAAATGAACAATCATATCAGACTGTCTGAGCTTCATTTTAACAGCAACATGAGTTCTTATCACTGTGGAAGAACTCAGATTGCAGGATAGGTATAAAAAAAAGAGAAGACAAAAATAGCTGTATTTAAGCAGTCAATCCACAGCTCATTGAGAAGCAGGAGAGGTGAAAAGATCACATGCACAAAAGTCCAGCAGGTCCCAGTTTGATGACTAGTAATTCGAGACTAAATGTCTACAGAGAAAAAAGCCCTAGCTGTTTGCATTGACTTTATAGATAATTGAGCTGTCACATAAAAGATAAGACCTCACGAAAAGCACTGATATGTGCAAAATACCTAGAGTCAGTGAAGTTCTCAGTAAATACATTAAGAAAAACACAGTATATGTAACCTCCCAACGATCATTCACCTTTAAACCACAGTGACCTATTTCTATTTTATTATCTTCACCACAACAAAGCTGAGAAGATATAAATCATTCGATGGCACAAACCCATTGAACTTCCCCTTTGTTCAAGTGCTCACCTCTCAGTACCCAGGTCTAGTTTTTCTTTTATTTCTCCCCACTGAAAGGATGGAGGAATTTTGGCTGAATTATGTGCTGTCTGGACTCCCTCTTTTCCTGCAGTGAATGCCTTTTTTCTGTCAAGTGTTTCTTGGGACATTTGCATGAATAAAAGCATTACGTATTCAGAGGTGCCGGCTTATTTCATGAGATGCTGTGGATGTTTTCCACTCCTTCAGCACAACCTGCAGCTCAAAACAACCTCTTCCACCAACCCCAGCCTGCTCCTTCAGCCCCATGACCTGCTGCTCCATCACGCAGGGTCAAGCACCCTTGCTCATCCTCAGATGGTACTCTCCCCATCTGTATTGCTACCTGTTTATCTTTCCCAGCCCCTCTCTGTCTTGAAACTCTCCATTGTGCCAGCTGCCCTTCTTGCCTCAAAGCGGGCTTTTGCCTGCTTAGGTCTGCCAGAGCCACCAGACCTTTACTTTCAGCAAAAGTTGCAGGCTGCCCTCTGCACCCTCTGTACCTGGTGCAGAAAGCAGCAGGCAGAGGGAGAAGCATGCCCGGGGCTGGGCCGGGTGCTTCATGCCCACATTGTGGAGCTGGAGGGCAGAGGACAAAACTAACTGCCCCTCCTGGCCCCAGCTACCTGGGTGGCAGCCCCAGGAGCTGGGCGAGGAACTCAGATCGGTAGGTGTAAAAGCAAACAAACAAACCAACCCACCCCACAGAGCTGGCAACAGCTGGTCTAATTTGTGTCTCTGTCCTGCACAGAGACACAAGCCTAGCAAGCTTGCATTTCTATGTTCATGTCTTAGAGACACCACAGCTCTCACTCTGCTGCTACCAAATGCAGGAAGGTCTCTTTTTGGGGTTTTTGTTTCTCTGCTTTGGTTTGGGTTTTTTCCCTGGGTTTTTGTTTGTTTGTTTGTTTGTTTGTTTGTTTGTTTGTTAAGCATGCCTTTGTAACATACTTCGTAGTTTAACTCCTGGAAAATTACTGTTAATCAGCCACAGGGGACTAGCCATGGTCTGAAGACTGGAATGAATTATGAAGTATCCTGGATCCTGGATCTCTACCAAGCATTACTTCAGCAGAGTTTTCAGTCCAGTTTTGAGTCAGACACTGGATAATCCCTACCCACCAGTACAAACTTGGCCAGAAGATACCTTTGTGTATCAGCTTGGCAGACCCATATTTGGATGTCTGCCTGCTGCTAGATCTCAAAGCTACAAAGATAGATGATAAATGGAGGCATTTCTGGTGGGCCAAAGGAGTCTGTTCACAGTCCAGTGCTATTTGATGTATTTTCCTCTAGATGATGACAAACATACAGCTGGAAAACTTGGAAGATGAGGCAGAACTGGTGGAATGGTGAATAGATCGGGTCATGACTAGTGTCAGATCTGTATCCCAATGGTAAGACAACTTCATATCAATGTGTTGCATTATGTCTAAAGATATGCACGTAGGAGTGAAGGCTATAAGACACACAAATAGAGACATAGTTTGGAAAGTCAGGATTCAAAAAGGTTCAGAGTCGAGCAGGTTAACCCACTAACCCTGCATGCCTAACAAAATAAGTAATAAGCACATTACTATGACCAGAAGAAGTAGGGAGGTGTTACCCTGTAGCTATACATGGCATTTGTACAGCCACTATGGAATCCCACATCTCTGCCAGGAGCCTCCATGATGGAGACATTGCAGCATTGAAAAGAGCTCAGAGGAAAACAAGGAGAACGATGAAAAGCTATTTACCAAAGAAGCACAGTCTAGTCAATTCAGCCAAGGAAAGGTTAAGAGGTGACCTGCTCCCTGTCTGGGAGTAGCTGCATGTGGAGGTGATTACTATTCGCAGAGAGCTTTTCAGCAGGCAGAGACTTAACAAGATCAAATGGCTAGAAGCAGAAGCCAGCTGAATTCATAGTAAAAAAAGGCTCCTTTTTAAAAGTTAGTAAATGTAATGAACCAATAGAGCAATTTTCTAGGCCAATGCTCTCACCTCAATGTTTTAAATCAAAACTCCCTGTCTTTCTCTAAAGATGTGTCAGGAGTTAAGCTCTTGAGGTAGGAATAACTCGGTTAACTCCTATGGCCTAGTTACAAAACCATGACAGCAGCCACTGCTGGTCTGACTTAAAGGTCCATGTAACCCATCTCTCTCCAAGAGAGGCCAGCGCATGTGCCCAGGGAGGGCTATGAGAGGGGCCAGGCACAGCGCAGTGCTTCCACAGGACAGACTCCTCAGTCCCCATGGTTGGCAGTGCCAGGAACCAGCCTGAAGAGAGCTGCACATCCTTGGGCAAGCTGCTAGCCTCTGTTGCACCACAAGAAGAGGTGTGGTGACCAACCCATTGGAAACCAGTGCAGACAGTGAACAGAAATGACACCAGGAGAAAGACCAAACCAGCAAGCCTAGAAAAGGCATCCAAAGGCAGTGAGAAGTCTGGGAAAGAGCACCTTCCCTGCTGGGGCCTCAGGCCAAGAGCATTGCACAGCTCAGCCACTTTCCTCCTCCCCTGAGACCACCTGCCCACCATGGTCAGCAGCTGCTGCCGTGGTCCCTTGGGTCCTGTTTGCCCACTGGCAGCACTAGCATCACTCCAGATACCCAGCTGCTGCAAAGATATCAGACCATCTCCAAATGCTCCCTCACTTCTTACCTCTTCCCTCATTCATCCTCTAATGTTACTAGTCATTATCACCTATCAGCTCTGCTTCATCAGGCCTCCACCTACTCCTTGTCACTGTCCTTCGTCTTCCCAGTTTTCCTCCTTTTCCCCGCACCTTTTAACAACGTGCAGTGTGATGAAGGCTCCAGTATGCAAATCCTTAAGCACAACTTGTCCCTGCTGTGTGGCCACCAGGAGTAGGTGGACGCCTGTTGGACAAAGCCACATTCTTTCAAGGAGCTGGAGTGCTTCCAATGGGAGTCTTCCCAGCAGGGACTTCTGGCAAGGTGAGAGCTTAGCACAGAGCTTCCAAAAAACCTAACATAACAAATGCCATGAAAATACATAAAAAGGAAAGTACAGTCACTCTCTGGGATAAGAAACTAGAAATTATCCAGTGCTGTAAAAAAAAATAAAAGCACAGGAAAAAAATCCCAGTGTTTCGAAGCAAGCACTATGTGAGAAAAAGATAAGGTTTAACAAGGAAACAAAGAGGGAAACAGGGACTTACAATAAAAGCAAAAATGGGTGTTGTAGATAACCAGAAGTCTGTAGCAGTTACCAGAACTATGGACCTGGGTCACACACATACCTGGGAATCATGACAGGTGAGTGTCGTACTTCACTAGGGAAGCTGAATGTTTGCACTGTCCATATATAAACCCATCAACTCTTCAGAGCAAAGGCTGCTTGCATGTAAACATGAAACACTATTGGGACTCAGTAATTAACTAGAGTAACAAAATGTTCTGCACAGCTCCTGAAAGAGCAGATAACTGCACCAGAGAGTTGTCTAGAAAACCTCTGTTCGTGCATCATTATTTCTTGCAAAATGTTATAAGAAGAAAATTCCACCTCCATTAGGCAGGAGGACATTTCACCTTCCTTTTGCAATTGGCAGCTATCTGTCTTTGGTTCAGAAGTGCATCACATAAGAGCATAAATCTCAGTGACCAGACCATAGCCTTGTGCTTCTCTGGACAGCTGGCTACCAGCCCTCACAGTAGCAGTGAACCCTGCCATCCACCACCAAGATTTTCATCATTGATCTGCACATTCAAACCTGGATGACGTTTGCATAAGACTCTTCCACAGACAACACCTCACTGCAGTAAATCCCAGGGGCGTTTGTTAGTTGGGCTCCTAGGTCATCTCCATGCCTGCTCAAGTGACCTGTGCTACAGTCAGCATGGGACGGACTCCCACCAGAGCCTACCCCGCGTGGGTGAGAAACAGCAGCCTCAACTGGTCGCATCCCTGCAGTTAAAAGCCATGCAGTATCCTTCAGCGATTAAAAGATGGGTGGCCCTGTTTCTTGTAATCTGTGAAAGCAGGATGCCCTCTATATATGGATGACAGGAGGTAGTTTATAGAGTAATTTCTGTTCCCTTTCACCAGTCACAGAGGCTTTTAATTGCAGGCTGTACTCACAGGGATTGCCTTGCCCATCCCCTTGGTGAGGCAGGTGCTGTTTACCCTGCTCACCCTCCCTCAGGATTTTTCCTAAAGGAAAATAACTCTGTAGCAGCCTCCTTGAACAAGGCCAGTAGGCAACATGTTGATGAGAATATCAGCATGTGATCCTGTCTCTCTCTCCTCTCTTATCAGCCTGAGAGATGTTTTAGCTGAATCTAGCAAGTTGCAGTTTATAGATATCCACAGCTGCTTCCAACAGGCTTCCCTAACTGCTTACTTCCCTAATTCATGTCAGATCCTGAGTTGTGCCCATTGCCACGAAGGTAGCCTGACCTGGGTTTATGAGCTGCACCCTTGATAGCTTCATTAATGTTCTTTATAGTAAACTCTCTTCACCCCAGTGTAACAGCAGTTAGAGCCTTACCTCTTCTGTGCATGCTGGATTTGAGAGAAAGTTATTCTACAGGGAATACAGGAATACAGGATTTCCCATTTTGGCAGATTTGTATCTTTTCCCTCCTACAATCAATCAGTGCAAAATTCTTGACTAGGTACCCTGTAAGTTCAACTTTTTGAGAAGAATTGTATTCTTGTATTCTCCAGTTTACACAATTGTTTTTTACTGTTTGGTATGTTTTATATTTTTATGTCTGAGGGGCAGTTCAGCTAGTAGCAGTTCCTGGTACTGTGCATGTGGAAAAAGGTACGTGCATTGAAAAAACAACTCTTTAAAGGGAGAATTCTTTCCTTCCATTTCCCATTCAAGCAAACTACAGTCCTTTATGCAGAAATGTTTCTTACTAAGAAGTGTTCAAACAGTTTTTAATAGACTTTTAAAAGATAAGTGTTTAGTAATTGAGAAACCTCCAACATGCCCAACTGACCATCTCACACAGCCCTGCTCAGGTGGGTTACAAAGCATCTCCCTGATACTGAGGAAAAATGTGCAAAGAATAATTTCTAAACATTTCATTCAGATATCAGCAATTATTTATTTTTGTCCTTTGAAACCGCCTTGTTCTTTGAAACAAAAACTTTCTCTCTGGAAAACTTACATTTTCTGCTGAGCAAGCATCAAAAAAAAGCCAGCAAGGAATTTCAAAAAGTTATTGCATAGGAAGTGCTGTACTAGGTTAGACCAAATCTTCATCTCACCTTGTGTCCCACCACTGGCAGCTGCCAAAAGGCAGTGCTAGGGGCATGGCAGAGCAAGTATGTCGTGAAGCTGCCCCTGAACACTGCCCTGGCAGCAGCCTGCAACCCAGGATTTTCCTCAGCCATGGCAGCTGGGTTTGTAATTAGCAGCTCCCCGTGGCTTTTGCTTTGAGAATCTCAGTGCCTTTTACATCACTGTGGGATTTTGGAACCTACTGTATCCTGTGCCCGGGAGTTCCCCGGCTCAGACATAGGTTGCATGAAGATCTGTGTCCCTGCAGCACAGCATGTGATGGAAAAGGCATTGAGCTGTTGTTCCTCTCCCCACTCACCCACGGCTCTTGGGTGTCTACAGGGCCCTCTCACCTACACCCTGTCGGTTCCTCTCCAAGGTAAAACCCTCTCGTTCCTTGGGCAGAGGCTGTGCTTTGCCTCTGGTCATGCCCTGCCCATGGCTGGACTTTTCTGACTTCTGCCATATCCCCTTTGAGACACAGAATCAGAATTGCACAGACCATCCAGCATGTGGGCACACCAGGGATTTACACAACATCACAAGTATACTCTTCCTATCCTCTTTGCCAGTAATTCAACTTGTTTTCTGGACTGCTCCTGTTTTTTTATGCTTTCACAGATCTAGTACAACATCACGATCTCATTTCCAAGTGGACGTGGCAGTAGTGTCTTCAGACCAGAAGCTAAGGGAAACTGCCCCTTCCCCATGAAAAGTTTCAGTTTTGACAATCCATCAGAAGTTCATAAAAAAGGCGAAGCTCTGCTGAAAAAATTCCCAGCCGGTTCAGGGAAGAAACCTCTATCTTCCACAGGCATCAGGCTAAACTATGAGGCTTGCTGCCATCTGATCTTTCCAACACTAGTTTCTACCCTGAGCAAAGCTGTGTAAAAGGGCTGTGCTCCTCCCAGCACCGCCGAGCAGAACGGGTTCCCTATGCAGGGGCGCAGCTCCCATCTCTCCCATCATGCCCCCACTAGCACTGCACCCGTCATGGCACTAATTAGCCCACAGCATAATTAGCCATGTCAGACAGATCAGCATATTGTACATTGAGTTCTAGAGGCTGTTAAACCCTGATATTTGAGTTAACCTTTAATTAAAATCTTTATAAGCACAAAACATCCTCTCTCAACAAACTGCACCAGACAAGACACAGTAGACTAATTGGCCTAGTAAAAGTTAAGGACTAAGAAACAGTAATAAACAGAAGCAAGGACAGCAGATGTTGTTTTTATGGTAGCCTGACCTTAGTTTACAGTCGGGAGACATCAAGAGGAATGCTGCAGTATCTCTACAAGTTGGTCACTTTTGCTGTAAAAGGTGAAAACAGTAACTACAGTTCAGCCAATAGGTCAAGAGAAAACAAATATATTTGAATGGGTAAGTGAAAAGAGTAACATGGAGCATTTCTAAAAATACTACCGACATTAATAGAAAGACATGAGCTAGCAGTTTAGCAACAGACAGGGGAGTCAGCGGCTCCTGATTTCCAGCCCCAGCATCCTTTGTGGGCTTCAGCAAGCCAAGCTCGGTATCGATCTGAGGCATTTATAATACTCTGCTATTTCAGTGCTTTCCACATAAATCAACAAGTTTTAACAAAGTCCCTCATGCACTTTCAGGAGTTTCTGGCACATCTTCATTTCGTGTAAAAATAGCAGACCACTTCGATGGGCATTTTTGGAATTTTGGTTGTTTCAGTTTTGGTAATCAGGAGCATTATTAGTTCCTTTGCAGTTTTGTAGTTGTTGTTGTTGTTATTAGAGAAATAAAAAGGAAATGAACAAATACAGAGCTGTCATTATTTGGGGACTGTGTCATGCTCAAGAGATAACACTCCTCATTACCTTGCCAGATCCATGCTTATGAAAATTTGTGCATGTTTCTAAACCACAGCAGAGATGACAAACACAGTTCAGGTTGTGACTGGTTGATTTATTTGACCTCTGCTGTGAAGGAGACATCACAGGGCAGGGAACAAGCACTGCCCTTGTGCATCCCCCAGACTTTCCTGTAGTTTTTGCAAGGGTGGGTGGACCACGGGCCTGAACCCTCTTGGCCTGGTGGAGTTAACCCTCACCAGCTCACCAGCTGGGCTGACATGGCGGATCTCAGTTTGCCCCTGCCTTCATGCCATCTTTGACTAGAAGCCTGTAGTTGCGTTTTATTCAAAAGACTCAGGCCAGATACCCAGACAAACAATATTGAGCAAAGGGCTGAACATGGGGCTCATCAGTGGTTATCCATCGCCCAGCTGCACATTCTTACCTCTTGCTCTAAGTGCAAGGTGGCTTACATCTACCAGGGGGCAAGCTGTTACATGTCTGCAACCACTAAAATCTCTCTGAGGTTTGTACTCATTTCTCAAAGCAACTATTTATAGCTGAAAAATAATCTCCATATTTTTAGAGACACATTTGCTGGACCCTTTTAGTGACAGCAGTCAGAGCTAAAATAGCCATTCACTTAAAAAGACAGGGAGTTTTTTCCATACCCCTAAACCGAGACAGTATTTTTTGCACATATTGAAATTCCATCTTAAGAGCACACACTGCAGAAACTGCAGGTGTCTCATTTCAATCACATCCCTGCAAAAAGAGTGTGCCAACTCCTGCTCTGAAGGTAGCTGTAGACAAGAAGTGTAATCAAAAGTTGGAGAGAAAGTTGTCTGGTGGGTAAAGAATAACTTAGGGTAAAAACAAGGTTAAAGCTGAGTGTCCTTATGGTCACATCTGGGATACTTCTTACTTTACAATGGGATACTGCAGTAGATTTTGTAGCAAAAGCCTGATGCTGTGAATCCACATGTGTTAGCTTGCGAAAGGTGATGGGACAGTTTTTCTGAGAAAGGTGTGAGTTCTAAGCAGCAGTCTAGAATTTTCTAACACTTTGTGTCAGAGCTAATAACAAGGATGAAAAAGGCAAAAGAAATGGCTGATTATATTAGCAGAGATAAAGTATGGGAAAAGGATTTTTTTTTCTTTCTTCTGCAGTTTCCTGCAGAATTGGCTAAAATTTGTGATGATAGTTAGGTGCTTAAATGCAGGCGGAGTTGCAAAAGTCCACGTTATGCATGAAAAAATGCATAGATTTTAAACGTGATGGGTTATTGTTGCCTTCCATTGTGAGGTACTTGCAGGTTTTAAGGTTAAGTCCTAGAGAAAGAGTACTGGATTTGACTTTACTCCTACTGGAAAGGATGGAAGTCAATAGGTTATTTGGATCTAATTTGAAACATTTATGTTTATTAACAACTATAAAAAAAAAAAATGATAAAGAGGAGATAGACTGGAAACACTGGCAAACAAGAAGGGCAGCAACCAACCACATTGGTTTAGGAAGTAACTGAAAATCAGCACCAAAAATAGAAGCTAAGTAAGATGGGAGATTCTTAAGTGACTTTAGAAGATTACACAGTGACAATCTTAAAGGTAGGTCAGTCCCAAATACTTGTCTGAAGGGGTGCTTTTTACTTCCTATGTCTTTGCGATAGGTTTTTCTCCTCTCTCTCACCACTGCTATGCTAACAAGAGACTACCTCCCATCACTTTGTTCCTGTCACTGACCCTGACCCTTATTCTTGTATGCCATATATTTAATGTAATTGAATTAATCCCTTTTTACAGCAGGAGCTGAAATATTGTCCATTGGGGATTACTTTCGCTTTTCCTCTCTCATTGTAAGCTTAGCTAACATGTCTTCACAGAGGACTTTCCCATGATAAAAAGCCATAAAAATTATGAAAGTAAATGAACAAACGCCTGGATGGAGAGATTCACATGTGGATAACCACCATGGCTTGTCTTCATTAAGTGGTTCATGCCAGTGGCAGTTGCAAAAGCTGATTGATTGAAGTGAGAGTGATATTTAGCAGTCAAGGTGCAGGTATTAGGTGGACTGATTTCAGATGTAATTCTGATGTTGCTATGAAAGTATCATTGTTAGGTGATTGATAGATAAATAGACGGATATAAATAGACATATAGATACTCTTTCTGTGCTTGTAGTTGAGGTATTTCCATCTGTGGGTAGGTGTGATCTTGGTTCATCACTTTCCTTGTAGATTCATTTCTGCACCTCAGAAAACTTGAGCAAACATGTTTTTGCAAAGTCAGAGAGACAGAAAGCCTACCACATGCTTCTCCACTGTTTCACGATATACTCCTTCCTTGCTCTCTTGGGGAAATCTTCTTCCCTAGTACACACAAAAGATTCAATCCTGCTTGAGAAACTCAGGCCTGATGCCCTTGTCTCACAGCTGCATGAACTCTCAGATTGAAAAAGCAAAAGTAAAACCTTGAATTCAGCTGCTGAGACATCTATCTGCTGCAGATATGTTATTGCTCTGAAGCAAAAATTGCACCTACGTTGTATCCTTGATTTCTCTTAAGCTGCATTCAAAGTGTTAAAATCCAGTTCCACAACTACAAGCTGGCAGATCAGAGGGAGGGTGAGCCTTGCATGAACAGCAAACCTCACCCCCAGGAAGCCTCACTGTCAGGGACATCTATTTGAATGCACACAGTCCTGGGAAGGGCCAGAAGGATCAGTCTGATGTACACCTCCTGCACTGAGGACTGTAGAGCAGTAGGTGCAGCCTCACCCGGGGCCATTGAGAGGGAGGTCATAACTCCCTGTGGTGCACTGGCCATGCCACCCAGTACGTGGTGTGGCTTCCTCATATAGTGCCCACTGGAAAGCACAGTAGGAAAAGTCTGAGAGAAAGGAAGATGTTTAACAGGATTAAGAGTCATTTTCATGCAAGCAGTATTTGCTGATGAGCATGTTTTCTGCTGGTGTTACCTACTTTCTTCCCCAAGTTCACCAGACGTGGGACAAAGAGAACAAACTGCCTTTAGAGAAGTGATTAGGAGTGTGGGAATGTACACAGTCCTCTAAGACTTGTGAGAATCACAGATAAAACCATTCACAGCTATCTTTCTGTTGTATTTTTAAATCATTGTGGAGCACGCATTGACATGCGTGCTTTTTTTAGATTGACATCTAAAAAACAAAATCCTTCAGCCAGGCAGTGCTCAGGGGAGTCCAAATTACAAGGGCATGGGAATTATGATCCACAGCTGAAGCAAAAATACCACCTACAATTGTTTTTAAAGATTTAGTATAGAAAAGGTATTTATATATTTCTGTAGGGAATGATCCCTAACTCGTGAATGCCTTCAATCGCAGAGACTGGGAGCTTTGGAGGAGAATAGAGGGAGCTTGGAAAGCACTGTTTGAAATGTTTAGTCCCAGGGTTGCTAAAGGTGCAGGAGGCTGCTGTTCTCAAAGGCAGAGCTAGGCTATCTATCTCATGCATGCATTGGCATTGGACATGCTTACAACTTTGCAAAATCTCAGCATCTCTCCAATAATATGGTACACATGATAGGAAAAGATCATGGTATTTCATTATCTTCAGCAAGAGCTCATGAAGATTCCTGTGATAATTGTGCAATTCCTGTGCATTGCTGATTGACCTCTGTAGTTGCCTGGCAGAAATAGCAGCCCTGATTGATGTACAGGTGCTGTTCAAATGAGATGTAATCACAGTATGTGTGTTTATGGAAGACCTGAGCACCAGCAACAAGATATAGAATATCTGACAGTATTTTTCAGGCATGCACTTGTGCTAGGTGTTACGGATTGTGTGCACACCCCAGCTGGAGAAAAGCCTCCCCATCAAAAAGCAATTCATCAAGACAGAAAAAATCACTTCTTTCATTCCTCATTCCAGCAGAATGTGGATGTGATGTCAGCTGCCTGGACCCACATGTCAGATGTGAGCATATCACAATTGCTGTGCATCCAGTCTGATATTACCTGTTGGAAATTAAAGGCTGTCGGATAATTCTTTGAGCAAGTGTGTGTGCATGTGTGGTGTGTATGCGTGCACACAGATGCAAACATTCACTAGATACATGCACACGTCCAGTTTATCAGTCCACCAGAAATGTTTTCAGGGCAGAAAGGTGTTTTCACTTGAAACCCTCTTCATGTATTTGCAACTTTCTGAATGAAATGTAATATTCAGGATGAACTTTTCACATTCAGAGTCTCATCTCGGTGGTTTCTTTCCCCCCAGACATGTCAGTAAGATTTCACACAGTTCAGAAAATGAGTTTGCACCATTTAAGCAGGTTCTTCAGGTGATTTTTCCTGTTGACTTCAGCTAAATTTGGATTGTAGCTTCCTTTCTAAAAGATGAATGTACCTTGGTCATTGAGGATGAATTAGGGCTTATCAATGCTTCTATAAATCAGGGCCCCAGCCCCTTTGAGAAGGCTACAACAGATTCCCTAAACTCAGTGCTTATTAAAGAAATCCATTTGTTCCTAAGGAAAAGACACTGAAAAACATGACAGAAAAGAAAATTGGGGCAGCAATGTGGAAGGGATACCCACAAGTCACAGCCAGTGGTCAGGAGCTTCCACTGTCACCTGTTACAGGAAATAGGGAAACATCTGACAACAGCATGGGCTTGCCTTGCTGTGGGCACACCAAGAGCTGCTCACAGAAGGTGGTGAGCCCAGCAGGCTGAATACCTGTTCTCTGCTGCATGGAAGAAAGGGATCATTTGCTTGAATAAAGTGCATGTTTAGTACAGGATAAAGTATCTTGGGGCTTTTAAAAATAGTTTTAGGCTGGGGTTTTTATGACTCAAGGAAAATATGCAAGTACATTTCAAATTTTGTGATTCTGGTATGGTAAAAAAAAAATTGCAGCACTTGCCACTTTCTCTAAAAGAGAGTTTCACATAGGCACTCCATATTTTTGTAAAACCTTCATCCTGAATTCACAGTATTTTCAAGTTAGAAGATGCAACGTGCCGGTGCAAAGGAAGTTGTTACTCAGTCTGTCATCAGCGTCATTTACGTATCAGGTGTGGACTCCATACCATGCTGGTTACCTCTCAGAAATCATGGCTTTACTGATCTATATGGACAATCACAGCCTTTTAGCTCCTATAACAGGCATCATGTTGTCAGGCCAGGGAGCAGTTTGCTGATGGACTCATAAAAGAGCAACAGTGCGTAGTGTCTCACACAGCCATAGTGTCCAGCCCCGCCATGCATTGCCAAGCATTAACTAATAGACTGTTAAACACATTTTAAATTTAAGCTAGAATTATGATTTAAGTTTTATTTTACTAGTACTCTTTTGTTGCTAGACTTTCAACTAGTAGCTTCAATTTTTGTTTTATCAAAGAAAGAACCAGCACTCCCACCTGGGGTTCCTGGAGAAAGGTGTACCAAGGTGCAAGGGGCACACTTAGGGTACACTGCCTCCATGAGGACAGTGAAGCCACATGATCCTCAAAATACTTTCAGTGGATGGAAGGGATGGGGCCTGAGACCTGGTAAGGAGCAAAGGACTGTAGCAGGAATGCCTGCAGGTGCTGACTTTCAGGCAGGTTTTTCCCCCAGGCAAGCATCCACCTTGCTAGAAGCAAATAGCCAACAGACACACCATGACTCCAGGCAAGAACTGAAACGTCACATGTGGGCTCTGATTTCTCTATAATGAATAAAATATTCTCTTTGGTCTACTCTAAACATATGCATAAGTATATCGGTAAAATACAGATGATTAAACTGGGTGTAATCTCCTTAACACAAATGAGATATGCCCTTCTCTGTGCAAAGCCAAACATCGCTGGCACACTGCGGTTATATAGGGTTTACCTCAAAGTATGGGGGCTGGGGAGAGAGAGACGGAGCACGTGCAAGCACTGTCAGTGGGAAAAAATCAGACATTTTGTCAGAGTCCAAGAAATCATAGCCCAATTCAATAGAATGAAGTATGCCTAACAAGCTATCAGAATACTACTTAAAAATAAAAAGCCCGACAAATAGTACCATGTTTCACAGTGACAAAGATTGCATAAACCTTGTTTTCTTTTAATAATAAAAGGTATTTCTGAATAACACCCTTTTAGCTGCCTGCTGTGCCTATGCACCACTCAGAGCAGTGATCATGAAGCTATTTTCCCAGCAGGTGACTTTTCAGTAAGTCATTCCTGTGTGAAATCTCACTTGTAAATGAGAAAGTGGATCTATATGACCATAAATTTGATGGGAGACAAATTGCTGGTGGTGTTATTCTGGTGGTTGCTCTCTCTACACAGCCCTGGTATGAGACAAAGCATGACACATCACTTATAGATTCAGTGCAATAAAGTGTAAATAATTGAAAGCTTTTTGAGATTATCCTGTCTTCTTTTAGCATGTGTCTTCACTAATTAATTCATTTGTATCTTAAAAGTGTCTTGCTCCATATCTTCAGTCATTTCCACAGTTTTGCTTATTAACCTTGGGATAGCATGATCTGCTTTGTGCATGCCTTTTCCCTGTCGTGTTACTGTATGTATGCTCTGGGAGTTTTCCTCTCTCGTACTCATAATTTTCCACATCACATGTGAATCTCCACGTCTACTGCCTCCAGTAATCATTGTTAGCAACAGTAGGTAACATATTATAGTGTTCATTATTTTAATTAGGATTAGGATTCAAGACCTGCAGTTTCTTCCTTCCTCTTACTGAGTGTGCGCTTGCTGTCCCTGGAGAATTCAACCTGCCCCTCCGGGTGCCGCAGAGCATCACAGCCTTGATGCCCAGGTGACATCTGACAGAGGTAAGATCCTTCATGAGACCAGACTGGCCCCTGATTCATTAACCTCACTTTATATTCTATGGCCTATTAAAAAAACCTTTTTAAAAGGTTTGTTAGGCTGCTTGCAAAATCTTACCGATTTTTAAACTTACAGATTTTATGGGAGAACTTTTCCAGGCTAGAAAATTCATTTCAGGCTAAAAATGTGTCACCTACAATCTGTAGAGGTAGGTATTTCCTTCATTCACCATCGTGATTTGATTTACTGGGCCTCTTCCTGCTTCTATTTCAGTCACCAGAATCTGCTGCCTAACTGAATAAGGGTGGGCTCAATCCCTGAAATTTTCTTTTAAAACTTTTTTATTTTTTAGGCTATTTTTGCCATGCTTTTGATCCCCCATTGATTGGTTCAGTTTTGTTTCTTTGAACAGAAATGGTACACTGTTTTAGTACTTCAGGAATACCCTTTCTCTGAATGGGTTTCTTTTGCTGAAGCCTTTCTAGTTCTTAAAAGACTGTTTCCAAAAAACATGAAGGAACAATACTGAAGAGGGTAAATTGTGGAGACAGTGGATAGCAGGCTCAGACTAAAAATGGTTTCAAAATAAATTCTGTTAGGAAATTGATTGCTCCTAACACTTTGTAATTAGCACTTTGCTAACCTTTGGGAAAAACAGACCCAGAGCAAGGCAACATTCAGCTTCCAAAGGCAGAAATAGAAGGCATTCATGATTTTCCGAAAATGTCTCATTTACATTTTTACTTTGTTTCATATGGTGCATTGGATATTTCTGTAACAGTTTGCCATTGTGGTCATTCTGTCATATTTTATCTATCTACCTAGCTCTGTGTGTGTGTTTATATAGATGTGCGTGAGTGTGATCCAGCTTACACAGGTACTTTTACATGTCTAAACACATTTCTTAAATATCGTAGAATCATCAAATCATAGAACAGTTTGGGTTGGAAGGGACCTCTAAAAGTAATCTAGTCCAACCCCCTGCCATGGGCAGGGACATCTTCAACTAGATCAGGTTGCTCAGAGCCCCGTCCAACCTGACCTTGAATGTTTCCAGGGATGGGGCATCCACCACCTCCCTGGGCAACCTGTGCCAGTGTTTCATCACCCTCAGCATAAAAAATTTCTTCCTTATATCTAGTCTAAATCTACCCCCCTTTAGTTTAAAGCCATCCCCCCTTGTCCTGTTGCAACAGGCCCTGCTAAAAAGTTTGCCGCCATCTTTTTTATAAGCCCCCTTTAAGTACTGATAGGCTGCAAGAAGGTCTCCCCGAAGCCTCCTCTTCTCTAGGCTGAACAACCCCAACTCTCTCAGCCTTTCCCCATAGGAGAGGTGTTCGATCCCCCTGATCATTTTTGTGACCCTCCTCTGGACCCGCTCCAACGGGTCCGTGTCTTTCTTATGCTGAGGGCTCCAGAGCTGGACGCAGTACTGCAGGTGGGGTCTCCCCAGAGCAGAGGAGAGAGGCAGAATCCCCTCCCTCGCCCTGCTGGCCACGCTTCTTTTGATGCAGCCCAGGACACAGTTGGCCTCCTGGGCTGTGAGCGCACACTGCTGGCTCATGTCCAGCTTTTCATCCACCGGTACCCCCAAGTCCTTCTCGGCAGGGCTGCTCTCAATCCTTTCACCCCCCAGCCTGTATTGATACCGGGGGTTGCCCCAACCCAGGTGCAGGACCTTGCACTTGGCCTTGTTGAACCTCGTGAGGTTCACATGGGCCCCCTTCTTGAGCTTGTCCAGGTCCCTCTGGATGGCATCCCATCCCTCTGGTGTGTCGACCGCACCACTCAGCTTGGTGTCATCTGCAAACTTGCTGAGGGTGCACTCGATCCCACTGTCTATGTCATTGATGAAGATATTAAACAGTACTGGTCCCAATATGGACCCCTGCGGGACGCCAGTCATCACCAACCTCCATCTGGACATTGAGCCGTTGACCACTACCCTCTGGATGCGACCGTCTAACCAATTCCTCACCCACCGGACAGTCCACTCAGCAAATCTATACCTCTGCAGTTTAGAGAGAAGGATGTTGTCAGGGACTGTGTCAAAGGCCTTACAGAGGTCCAGATAGACGACATCTGTAGCCCTTCCCTTGTCCACTGATGTAGTCACTCCATCATAGAAGGCCACTAGGTTAGTCAGGCAGGACTTGCCCTTGGTGAAGCCATGCTGGCTGTCCCGAATCACCTCCCTGTCCTCCATGTGCCTTAGCATAGCTTCCAGGAGGATCTGTTCCATGACCTTCCCAGGCACAGAGGTGAGACTGACTGGCCTGTAGTTCCCCGGGTCTTCCTTTTTTCCCTTTTTAAAAATGGGAGTTATGTTTCCCCTTTTCCAGTCAGTGGGAACTTCACTGGACTGCCACAACTTTTCAAATACAACGGACAGTGGCTTAACAACTTCATCCGCCAGTTCCTTCAGGACCCGCGGATGGATCTCATCGGGTCCCATGGACTTGTGCACCTTCAGGTGCCTTAGGTGGTCTCAAACCTGATGTTCTCCCACAGTGGGCGGCTCCTCATTCTCCCAGTCCCTGCCTTTGCCTTCTGTGGCTTGGGTGGTGAGGCTCGAGCACTTGCCGGTGAAGACCGAGGCAAAAAAGTCATTGAGTACCTCCGCCTTCTCTGTGTCCTGGGTAACCAGGTCTCCCATTTTGTTCCGGAGAGGGCCCACATTTTCCCTCGTCTTCCTTTTATCCCCGACGTACCTATAGAATCTTTTCTTGTTGCCCTTGATGTCCCTGGCCAGATTTAATTCTATCAGGGCTTTAGCTTTCCTAACCTGATCCCTGGCTGCTCGGACAACTTCTCTGTATTCCTCCCAGGCTACCTGTCCTTGCTTCCACCCTCTGTAGGCTTCCTTCTTGTGTGTGAGTTTGTCCAGGAGCTCCTTGTTCATCCATGCAGGCCTCCTGGCGTTTTTGCCTGACTTCCTCTTTGTTGGGATGCATCGCTCCTGAGCTTGGAGGAGGTGATCCTTGAATATTACCCAGCTTTCTTGAGCCCCTCTTCCCTCCAGGGCTTTGTCCCATGGCACTCTACCGAGCAGATCCCTGAAGAGGCCAAAGTTTGCTCTTCTGAAGTCCAGGGTAGTGAGCTTGCTGTGCGCCCTCCTCGGTGCCCTCAGGATCTTGAACTCCACCATTTCATGGTCGCTGCAGCCCAGGCTGCCCTTGAGGTTCAATATGCCATATCAGATATGAAATATATGGTTTATTAAGTAAGTACATATCAAACAGACTGAATATAAAAAGTCTATCAACTCTTATGAATATATGTAATACATATGTTTCTGACACATATATTTTCTCTGATTTGGCACCTTTGTCCAAGCCAATCTACAGGACCAGACAGCAATATTGTTCTTTCATTATCTTTGTGGGGCCAAAAGGATTGATATTTTAATATTTATCCCATAAATGGGAATGTTTAATTTATAATTTACCGAAATACACCCATTTTTATGGGTAGAGCAGGAAGTCTACTCACCATTACTAAATTTCTCCCAGACTGGTGCTTTATTTGCTAAATCCAGACTGAAATGCAGGATTAGTTTTCAGTAAGATCTCCCTGATTGTGAATTTTAAGACTCTGAAATGCACGCTTTTGTAGTGTTAGCTGCTGTGCCTATGCCAATGGATATAAGTCATTCAGCACACACAGGTTTTTCTATACAGCTGAACATGTTCATGAAATGTGCCAGCTCAAACACTACGTATATGATCTGCTGAGTGAGGGCATCATTTGCCTGGTGTCATAGACTTGACTTTCTTCCCTTAACCTGGCAGCTTTTCTAGATCGGAGGTGGCCCCTGCTAGATGTCTGGAAACAACTACTGTTTCTAGAATACAATTATAAATGAATATTACTAATACGACTAAGTAAAATACTTCCTGACATACATCGGTGCAAAAAATCAGGTACGCCAAAGCAGTAATAGTGAAGCAATGAGGGTGAAGAAAATCAGTACACGTCAACATTGAAATAGGACCTGAGACACAGACACTTTTGATAAAGATATCTTTGTTTTGGATCCAAAGGAACTTGCTCACACGTCATATAATCCTCTACAGAGCCAAGATGAACTGCAACAAGGGCTTTGAAGTGGTCCATTTTTCTGCACTTATCACCTAAAAGATTTGTATTGGTCTTACAGACAGGGTGATCCTGAATCAAAAACAGAAGCAACATCTACACCAGATGGAGTCAGATCATTTATCTCCTTTTTTTAAGCAACACATGGTGGAGGGGAGAGAAGTTACTGATTCTGTTCCCTTTGTAGACAATTACATTGACTGGTAGTATAACATGAGCAAGAAAGATCGCTATCCGCCTCACCTATTGAACATCCAGAATAAAGCAGTTTATTTTGAAGAGCAGTCATCAGGAAGAGAGAGAGGGAAAGCAATTGTGCGTGTAACCCATGCCACTCCCCAGAAGACCAAGGTCCTTAGAGGCTACATGGTAGTACAATGTGAGTTTATGCCATTCTGGAAAAGTTTACCAAGCTGTGCCGACATGGGTCCAAGCTTTGCTGCACTGCTGCTACACAGACTCATTTGTGGCAGCTAGTCTGCAGGCTTGGTGAGGAGGGAGAGGGATATTAGCCTCACAGGTAGATTTTGCAGTCAGGGTGCTTTAGAGATGCCTCAGAAAGCGTCTTCCACACTGAACAGAAATGTTTCCATGAAAAGTTTGTTACTATATATAACCAGCGTGCTGGGACAGGGCCCCAGAAGAAGCCTCCCTGTAAGATGAGTACCGTGCATGCAGCAGCTACCCAAACTCACCATCAGTTATTTCACATTACATCTTTATGTGAAGTTTGTATAAGAATGAAACCTGCAGAGTTTACAAAATAAATTATTAAACGTACAAATGAGATCTCTATCATCAGATGATAGTGCTAGGAGAGGCCAGGGAGAAATAAGAGGTATAAGCAAAGCAACAGATGTGTTCACTAAGCAAACCTAAAGACATGAAGCAGAAATGTCTGTCCCAGCATCCAGGCAGCACAACCAGTGGGAAGGAAAATAGGAATGAGAAATGCCATTGTGAGTGAAGGGAGCTGATTTGGAGGCAACGCAGCACGAGGGATGTAGTGCTACCCCTGCCTGCCTCCTGGGTATGCCAGCCCCCTGGATTTCCTTGGGCAGGGAGCCACCTGTAGACAGGGCGCTGGGGAAGACCCTTCTTGGTAAGTACAATCATCCCCAGGAAACTGAACACAGACTGCTCCACACTCAGAAGGTAGCAAATGTGTCAGCAAGGGGTGGATGGCTTGTGAAATGCTGTGCACACTTTGTAGGTTTAGGAGACCCAGCAACTCTACAGGGCAGTCCTCTACTAACCTGCAAGGCCCTGGTTGTGGGCTGGTAACAGCGAACACCAAGACTATAAGGAGATCTTGAGATTCACCAATAACTCCAAACTCATCACAGTTACCTACAGAAATAAAATCTGACTTTACATTGCTAATGGTCTCTGGGCTTTGCACACACTACAGTTCAGAATGCAAATACAAAAAAAAAAAAAACAACTTACAACCAACCAACCCTGTACTGTTCACAGTACTTATAAAATGATGTGTTCAATAAACAGTTTCCACACATACAATCACAAAATATAGTAGGGACTGCAGGTGGGCAAAACAGGCCAGTTGCCCTCTTTGGGTGCTCCACAGAGGGTCTGGATGTGTACCTCCAAGAGCTGCAGCAAGTCCTCACATTCCAGCTGACTCCTGAGGTGAACTTGGGCAAGTAACTTAATTCCTCTGTGCCTCAGATAGCCGGCTGTAAAATTACGCTCTCATTCTAAATCCTTTACTGACCTTGTTTATTTACACTGTAAATTTATCAAAACAGATGCTGTTACTTACTATGTGTTTGTACAGCAGGTAGCAAACAAAGAGCCTGACCTTGGCTGGAGGTCACAGGTAACCCACAATGCTGTGAGGAACAAGGAACAGCGGGGTGTATCTTATCAACAGAAAAAAAAAATAGTGTTTATCTCTCTCCGGTCTCACGCTTCTACATTCAGGAATTCAAAGCAGTATACACAACAGTTCAACAGCACATCAGATATGCATGGACAGCATGTTTTTCTCTGTGAATTTCTGCATTTACCTCTAATATGGAGAACGGAAGACAGTGGCTTTGACTTCTCCAGTATGTGGGCATATTTATTACACTAATTCTTCTATTTCAACAGCAGCTTCAGTTTGGCATGAATCCTCTGTTACATGACTTGTCTCAGTTCAAAGAACTGTAATGCACTAGTACTCCAGGTTCTCGTACTAAATTTAGAGAGGATATTCAATACTGTAGTGCTGTTGTCTTGTCAAAGGCAGAAAAAAAAAGATCCCCATATAAAGCAGAATATTACCATGCCTGTGCCTGTTAGTTCAACTGAGGATGGAGGCAGTGAGTGGCTTCTGGCAGAGGACACCAGTGGGACAACGGGTGGCAGAGCGGTTTACAGCTCCAGAAAACGAGTCCCAGCACTGCATAGTGAGCGATCCCGTGTAGACACACACAAATGGCTTAGTATGTGTCTTTTTACCAGAGTGGTCACAGCACTGTGCTGCTTAGCACAGGTAGCAAAACCCTTTCTCAACTGCAAAGTCTGAAGAGTCTTGCAGACAGTGTGTCCTGAGCTAAGTGCTGCTCATCCTTTGCTGCTACGGATGCCTAATCTCACCAGGCCAGAGCAGGCTTTGGTCCCTAAACCTATGTTGTTTTCACTATGCACAAACCCAGAAATGCATACACTCCTGTTTCTTCTATGAATTTTAGCAATTATTCTCCCTAAGGCATTTTTTTATTACTTGTAAATGCCATACGTGAGGAGTTCTGCCTTCAGAGCATCCCTAGGTAGATCTCAAACTCACAGCAGGCAGTGCTAGATTCGCCAGGGAGGGCAAAGCCTTTAACTTTCCTCTAAAGCAAAATAGCAGCACCCTGCTGTGACCCAGGACTACACAGCAGAAGCAGGGAGAGACACAGGGGTGCTCAGGAACCAGCTTTGCATTAGGTGAAATAAGGATTAATTTAGCCCTGGTACTATGGAAGCAGCAAGGAAATGCTGGAGAGGCTGGAAAGCAAAGAACTACAGGAGGCAGACAAGATCTCTCCAGTACAAAAAATAATTCTGAGAAAATATTGGAAGCAGTATAACTGGGTTCACTGGAGTCAGCAGTTGAAATTTCCATGCCGCAGGTTTTGGGGCATGCAATCTGAGACATGCAAAGCAGGTCTATCGGAGATGCTGAGCATTTTCACTGCAGTCAGTGGTTGTCAGCGGTGCTTACCATCCACTTTCCACAAGATGACCCATCCTTCTCTCTCCCTTCGTCAGCAGAGAGTTGAGCTTTGCAGTTATGATGAAAATTCCTCCCCTTTCCGGGATAATGAAAAAAAAACCCACCCAAATTCAGTGTACACACCCCCCTTCCCAAGTAGGCCAGCTGTGCAGAAAAGATGTGCTTGCTGTATGGCTGTTCTTTACAATGTCCTCCCCAGCGAGGGAGGCTCCACTTCCCACTGACCCTCACCCCAACCGGCAGGGAAAGAAACAGTGAAATATAGCTGGGTGGGCAGGCAGCAGCAGGGCAAGAATTTGATGTTTCACCCTCATGTCAGCAGCTCCGTGCCAACACCGAGTACCGCATGGCAGTGCTTGAGTCAGAAGTGACACTGGCAGTGGATGAAACCAGGAAGATGGGACTAAAACCCTTCCTCTCTTCTCGCACAGTGCCTTGCCTCCATTGCTCTGCAGTCACTGAAGCTGACAGGAGGACACTGCTGGAGCTCCTGCTCCACCACAGGTTTTTTCCTGTCTTGCTTCAGAGAAATCACTCCCCTCTCTGCCAAGGCACCCTGTTCTTTAACACAGCCATTGCTTGATGGGAACCAGTTGGTTTGCAGCCAGCTCTGTCCCCGTGACCTTACACCTCCACCCAGACGCTCAGCCTCACCTAGCTTTTGCTTTACTGATCTTTGAATATTGCAATACCAGGCTTCCCAGCTGCACATGTGGATGTGCAGTGTTTGTAAGCCATTTGCCACCAGCTTGTACCTTATGGAGTATGGTGCTGTGGAGAGGAGATTTTAAAGTCACCGAGGTCTGGCCCGGATGGCAAACTTCACGTTTATCAGTGGCCGCTTACAGAGTGGGGCCCCATGTCATAGAAGGATCAAAGCAGGTATTTCTTTGAAATTCAGGGGAACTGGAATATGTGGGAAATACAGAAAACAAGAAAGCAGGTCACCATGGGTCTGATTCCTGCAGACATAAGACATCAACAGCTATCAGGAGGAAAGCCCGGGAGAGGCAGCGCAGGCAGCAAGGCTGCAGACAGCCTTGCCGGTGGCCGTGGGCTGTCCCCATCCCTGCCACTTGTCCCCACAGGCAGTTGGCTCCTTCAGCAGCACCTGGAAGAGGTAGCCCTGCACCCAGGCAGGCATCCAGGGAGCCCTGCCTGTTTGCAGCCAGAGGCAAAGGCTCATGCAATCAGACCATGCGGCTGAAAGGCAGTTATTCTGTTGTTTTTAGTTTTTCTTAAGACAGGGAAAGCATCAGTCTACAAGCCAAAGACTGCTGTACCATGCTGGCAGATTTCTTGTAGATGACCTCAGCATTTGCTCATTCTGACATCACTGTCAGGAGCAATATAATTCAGGCTGGTGTCCTGTGAAATGCTCCCTGGGCAAATTTAGAAGAGAAATAAGGGCATGTGCCCTTCTGGACAGCAAGTCACTATGTACTTATCTTTCTAAACTGTCTGTGAATAGTAATGAGGGGGGGTTAAAACATTCCCTTTCATCCATCAAAAGATTCACTGCTGATCATTTCCACTGCATTAAGAAATGAGGTCCAAACCCTGAGGCCTTCATGTCTTTTTCAGTAGTCTTTTTTTGGAGCAAATTCTAGAGCAGAGGTCTTCAAATAATCTCAGAGCAATTTTCATCTTGTGCAGAATTAAAAGTTGCTTGTTCAACAGTTGCTGCACAAAAGAAATGTTGGTTTAAAAAGCAGGTAGAAATGGTTTCATAAAAGTCAACACTTGCTTTTTTCTGAAATGAAAGGGAGTGACCTGAGCTCTAGATCTCCCTTTAAATCCCAGGAATAGCCTTGCCCCTTTTTGATAAACCCCATCTCCTCAGAAAAATTTCCAGCCTTGTCCAAGTGAGCATTATATCATAAAAGAAATGAGGATATCAGAAGCTGGACCAAACTAATTCACGCAGTACAGCAAACATATTGCATGAACATGTTGTGCTAGTTACCAGATTAACATTTAAACTATTAATAGGAACTGTAATGCACTTTTTGATTTTGAGCACTGAACACAGCACAGCACTGTACCTGTGTTTCAGACAACATGAAGTCACTAATTCAAGCTGCAGTTCAATCACATTCAACTGAAAAATCAGCCTAAGTCCCAAGAACTGCATCCTCTCAGTACCTCTGCGAGAGCCGAAGGAGCCATGCCAACTTATGCCGGTGGTAGATCACAGTCATATTTTCTTCATAGTGAGCAAAATGCAGATGCCATTTGGCTACATGCAGAAGTGAATGAGGAGAGGAGTTTAAGGTCTGTCAGAGCATCTCTGTTGCAGTTATTTTATATCCAGCTGCAACTAGAAAGGGCCAATTATTAAGGCAAAGACCTCTCCAGCCACCACCCTTTATGCTACATGCCAAGACACGACTTGCTTAGGAGAAGTCTCAGTTCCTATTACGGGAAGAGACTCCTCTTGTTTATTGATCCAGCTTCAAGATGTCTTTTCTCCACAGTTACTTCCAGATTCCAATAAAAACATATGGTCAACTAAAGCATACCAGACAATGTCTTTGGTGACTGTCTCAAAGGCATAGCAAACACATGACTGCCATCAAACTAGATGACTGGATGTGATACTAAGGGTAAGAAATGCATGGAGGTCCAAAACTTCAGTAGTCTTTCAAGCTATTTTCAAGCTTCCAAAGACTTACAGTACTGCTCTAAGTTACTTACAATCCTGCTCTAAGTTTGCAAACTTTATGCGGTTAGGCAAAGTATGCTACAGTGACCTACAATGTGATTTCTTTAAATAGGAGCCAAGTTCCATACGTCAACTTATTCTATACTGCTATTGCTATTGCAACATGAAAAAAGATAATCTCCATTCAGGTTATAGTGGCTGTGGAACTGTATAATTGCCATCCCTTCCATAGGTCAGTGGAGGAGTTTTATTAGGGGAGCTCTATCCACATATGTACTCTGCTTAGATGTCTGCGATTCAAAAGGCAATCATGTTTCTGTGCATGTATTCTCTATAGCATGTATTCAGAAGTTATTTGCTATTCAGTACCACTGTAAAAAAGCCCATGTAAAAATTCAAAGGTGAAACCTCTTGAAAATGATGAGATAAAACAGCCCATGTATTTTGCTGGTGCCTCATTTGTTACTGTGCTTATAATACCCCTGCGGTACTGCAGCACTGTTAAAAAGCAAGAGCTAGAGGCTTCCCGAGTTTGTTTTTTGTTGAAGTCAGTGTGAGTGATGTTTGAAATGAAGTGGGGCCTTAGCAAGTAAGGGTAGTGCAGAATTTCACCATGGAGTTTGGGGACACATAACATGTTTTTTTGCTTTGCGCTGGCCGCAGGGAGCCTAGTGCGAACCTAGGGAATAAATGCAAACCTTCCTCCCTGCCTGCTCACTCATGCCATACCGGGGCACAGGCAAGGATCAGTTATCTGAGGCTGACCTCAGTCACAAGATAAGTTGTGAGAGATATTTTTGGGCAGGGAAACAGACATGGTTTTAGTCTTGTCAAACAAACAGCCTGTTGTTTTGCCAGTGTCGATCTGGGTGCAGTCAAAATCCACTTCCCACATGAAGTTGATCTACCAAACAAAGGAGCAGCTCTGGTTTGCATCATTCCCACATAGCACAAATCTTGCCACCTGTGGTAAACCAGAAACAAACAGGCTGAATTTCTATCAGTTTCTCTTCTGTCTTTTAAAAGGTAGTCATGGGCCTCCTTCCTGTCAAATACAGTTTTATACGTATCAGAATGCAAAGAGGCTTCATATTAGATTTTGCTGTGAGGTGCTGTGGAAACAGGTAAAGGCAAGACACTTTCTCTTCCCTGGCTGCACGATGGCATTGTTACCGAACAGATCACTGCAGAAATGAGGGGAATGCTTGCAGGGCAAGCTGCGCTGCTTCTCTGTGCTGTTCACTGGAGGAGGAAGCTCTGGACATGTCACACCATATGGTTCCAGAGCCACCTCTGCTCTTAGGTCGATGGGATGCTAGGACAGGGAGTAATTCCTCCAGTCTCTTAAAACTTTAGTGATGCTGTAGAGTTTTCCAAGCCAAAAATTAAAATCTCACAAGTTTCCACAAACTGGAACTCCAGAAACAATTTTGATCTAGGTCAACTGAAACATTTTCCATTTCCATCACTGAACATCTTTTCCATTTGTATTTCAGACATTCTGTATGTTTTACCTTTTTTATTGCAATTAATATTGCTGTATGAATGAGAATATATTTCAAAACAAAAAAGAACATTTTTGTGGTTTTTAACCAGCTAAACACCACACAGCCGTTCGCTCACTCCCCCCACCCCCCAACAGTGGGATGGGGGAGAGAATCAGAAAAAAAAAAGTAAAATTTGACGGTTGAGATAAAGACACTTTAATTGGACAGAAAAGGAAGGGATAATAATAATAATAATAATGATAGAAGAGTATACAAAATAAGTGATGCACAATGCAATTGCTCACCACCCACCAACTGATGCCCAGCCAGTTCCCGAGCAGCGGCCACCGCCCCCCAGCCAATTCCCCCCAGTTTATATACCGAGCATGACGTCACATGGTATGGAATGTCCCTGTGGCCAGTTTGGGTCAGCTGTCCTGGCTGTGCCCCCTCCCAGCTTCTTGTGCACCCCCAGCCTTCTCAGTCGGTAGAGCATGGGAAGCTGAAAAGTCCTTGACTAGTGTAAGCGCTGCTTAGCAACAACTAAAACATCGGTGTGTGATCAACATTGTTCTCACTCTAAATCCAAAACACAGCACTGTACCAGCTACTAGGAAGGAAATTAACTCTATCCCAACCAAAACCAGGACAAACATATATTCTTTTTCACTTGAAGATTCAAGTGATGGTAAACACCCTTTCTAAAGCAGAGAGTAGCCTAGAGGTCTCTCTCCTCTGCTCTGTCCCCAGTGTACCAGTGAAGGTCACTAATGCTCTGCAGTCCTGCAGGAACATCTGGCCCCTGACCACCACCAAATCCTGCTTCTCTGAAAGCCAGAGGTTCACTTCCTATATTTGTATTGCCTCGCTGCTTGGCTGAGCCTGGGATGGGGCCTGAGACCAAACATGGGACTGAAGGTCTGGCTGTAACTTGGCTTCACTGTCACAGGCACCAGCGTTTTTGTTTGTTTGTCTGGGTTTTTTTGTTTAGAAAAAAACGGAGGGAAAAAAGTTACAATTCTACAGTGCAGGTCAAAGTTTCAAGTGACAGGTGCATCAGAGGGACCTCTGTTGTAAAGCAGCCTGACTCACCATCAGGTGTCTTGGCTGTGATAAGAAAGAGGGAGGATTAAAAGAGAAAAGAATGAAAAGAAAGTGACCATCTGTAAGTTAGATGGACACCCATTTGGGAACATCCAGGATGGCCACTATAATTGTTGTGAGTGGAAATTTACTGGACTACTTAGTGTAGAAGGAATTATTTTCAGTATCTTCATAGATGAAGCAAAATTGTTAGTAGAGCAGAGTTCTGGTCTTCACACAATTTTTGCACCTCTCTCAGGAAGTAAAGCCTGAGGTCCTGTAGTTAGCCCCTGCTCACAGTGCAAGCTATCCCTGCAGCGGTAACCCTGAAGGTGAGATAACTCTGCAGACCAGTGCAGAGACTGTGTCCGTACCCACACCGACGTTCATGCTGCCTGCTCCTTTTTAACCATGCTCCCAGCAGCATAGATGTGAGCAGGTTGCAGCCCTGAGGCAGCTCTTGCATGAGAGAGAGGAAGAAAAGGAAAACTCCTTTCATACTTTCCCTCTCTGTTTAAAGGCTGGGCCAAACCTGCAAGAAATTATACATTACAAATGTTATACATATACAAACGTATATATAAAATTAGATTAAAGCAGCTGCATACTATGATAATACTGCCAAACCTGCAACTGCAAATCCTCTCAATAAAGGTAGGGCAGTGTTTTGCTTTTAAGGTCTGCTTCTGTACTGCAAGCCATATTGCAAACCTTCTTGCTGTCTGAGACCTTCCTGGGGAATTGTAAGTTCAGCCTTCGGCAACTCAGGATACATTTTCCTTCAGGACAGTCATTAGTCGGAGAGCATAGCAGGTGCCCACCTCTTGTTTAACAGCAAATCTCCATCATCTGTTGCTCTAACTTCCTTTCAATTTGATTTCAGGAGGCAATTCTACTCCCTGCAGCCTGCACGGTGTTGGTATTTGGAGTGAAGGGAGGGAGATTGTCACATTCTGTGTCTCCAACTTGGGGCATCAGGGCTTTGGGCAAATTCAGCTCCACTTTAGGGGTGCAAGATCAGTCTATGTCAAGCCATTAATTTCCCAGGATGTGACTAATCATGGTAGTCACAGGGTCTGGCTTCCTTCCCCTGCCTGAACAGCAAACTTCAGAACAGGTTATTAACTAATCATGAGACTGGAACTGGAAATAGGGAACATTTGGGTATGAATTTTCAAATGGATGTCACTTGCACTTGGCCTTGTAAAACTTCTCAGTTCTGCAGACGTGCTCATGAATACAGCACCACAACGTACTGTGCTTATTGTAATCATATACGAAGCAGTTGAGCCAAAGTGTCATCCTGATCTGCCAAAAGACTTTGGGGACATCTTCTTCCATTATTCACATATTTGTAGTCCTGGCTCAGATCTGATATTTTAGGCTAATGAAGGACAGCTTTCATTTTCCTTATCTCACCTGTCATCTATGGATTCAAGTTGAATTATGTTTTATTCCTTAAATATCTGAAGGGAAACAATGGGCAGCCAGCAGCACTTAAAGCTGAGAGGTCTGTGTCTGTAGCCCAGGCGCATTATCAGTGCCCTCATCATTCCCACATCATCGTTCATTCCCACATCACCCCAGATGGAGGTGTTACAATACAGGACTTGATTCTGAGCTGGGGTGGGAAGGTTAAAACTTGCTAAAGTTCAGAGATGATAAAGACAAAAGTACATCTGCCCTCTCCATGTGCTGCCCAGCCCTGGCACCACCATGTGTCAGTGCCGATGTGGCCACAACCAAGAGGTCCCATATACTGTATCCAAGTGGCATCAGGTGTTGGCAGCCCCCAGGAGCAACCCTGGTAGCCGACACTCTTCCCTGGCCTTTGCCATTTGCCTGCCTGTGAGACACAGGAGTGCAGGGGCATCTTCTGTGGGGTACCCAGTAACACTTGGGATTGTGTGAGAGAGCTACCAGTCTGAACGTAAATGAACAGCCTATTTGCAACATGGTACAGTTATTTAATGGCTTGCTGAAAATTTCCATGCAAATTTTATATCTGTACACTTTTAGGGCTATTGCTGTACTCGTAGTCCAGTGAAAACAGTTTAAAAGATACTGCTGTAGCTCTTTGCAAAAGCCCTGCTGCTGCTGCTGTCTGTGGTTTCATTCATTCCTCATCTACTATGACTGCCTCATTCATCCTGTTTTGTATCAGGCCTTTCACAAAACCATTGCATTTCATATCTTTTAAAACAGATAGAGTTTGCTCTGCAATTATGCATATGTGCATTTCTTAATCCAACCAAAATAACTGTAGCCTTCACAGGATCAGATTTCTGCACGCTGCTTTCTATTAATATGTGATCTGGGTGCTGCTGGAGTCACACCTCTACAAGAAGCAGGCAGAGTTTGCAGGGTCCACTGACCATCTGTGTGCACGAGTCAAGTATCAGCCTGATTAATACACATTGGTCTGCTGCACTCTGGGATGCAAGGGGTCATGAGCAAGTCTTCCATGGCTAAGGAATTTGCACATGCAGAAGTCAATCCACAATAAAGGAAACCACTTTGAAACTTCAGCTCTTATACTATGGTACTTAGTGTAGCAGAGAGAGATTTCCTTTAATCCCATAAGGGTTGGGGTGTATAAGCAGTCTCAGCCCTAAGAACAGTCAGAGACTAAACATTGCTAACAAAACTACTTGTTAAATGCTTATAAAGTGTTCCTACATAGACAAACAAGGAAAAAAAAATCAAGATCTGGTCAGACCTGGGAAAATAAAAGGTTTCAAGCACACTTTGGAGATGCACAGCAAACTCTTCAATCTTTTCTGCTTCCCTGCTCACCTCTTTTTGGAGGTGCAACAGTATGTTTCAGAGAGGTTTTAATCTATCGCCACCACTCCTGCAGTTTACAGACATCCTCTCTTGCTGCAGCTTCGGCTGCTTGTGCCCAAGATGCCACTGCTCTTACTACAAAATGGGGCACATCACAGAATCGATGTCCATGGGGAAAACAACTCTCAGAAGCACACTCTTACCTTCTACCTCCAGAAAACCCTTTTGCTCAGGTGTGGGTCCAGCTGGTTCTGGCTCTACGGTGACTCCAAGTCACCGGCCCATTAGTAAGAGCCTAAAACTCTTGGAAATGTCTTTAGACATCATCGTAATACCTTTTCTATGAATCAGTAGATAATATTTAACCTCTTGCCATAACAGAAAATACCACATTTGCAAATGAGTATCCTTGATTTTGAAACAAGGGTAGCAAGTTTTTCTCTCTAGACTTCTAATGAGTTTGATACTGCAGAAATATACACTCATTTATCATACTTTAAATGCAGCTTTCCATTGCCAATAACAAGGTGATCATAAGTAAGCATGGCAAAGGCAGCACTGCTCTGTGGGCAATCTGAAGCAACCCTGTAACTACAGGTTCCATGTTAAGGACATGCTGATCTCATTTGGTGATGTCACCGCAAGCAACAGAAACTCCCGTAGCAGCAAAGATGAGTTGGAAAGACACAGCCACAGCTACAACTTCTTTGCAAAGCAGAATAAAAACAGCTGTTCCAAATAAGAATAAGTACATGTTTAAACCATTCCAAACATAGAACAATGCCATAGCACAAGGAAACCCCTCTTGTACTGCAGTGATAAACCCCAGGTGTCACCAGGACCGTGGAGTCAGCAAAACTCCAAGGCAGCTGGACTAACACCAACACATTGGGCAAGCCTCACTTTTGAGTTCAGGTGTTTTTCCTCAGCTGGAAGTGAGAAGAACAAGTATCTACAAAGCTTGCAGAATTCACACACCACTGCTTGACAAATTTGCTTTCATATTTCCCTTCATTTGCTCAGATTAAAAGAGGGAAGAAGAGAGGTGACCTGGTGATTCTTGGCCTACCTCCTAGCTGAGCACTGGGAGCACAGATGCTGTCCTTTTCAAATTTCAGTCCTGCTCCACCTACAGTATGCTGAGTTTGGTGGATGTCCAGGTTGTTGTGGTAGTGGTGCACAAAGCAGTTTCCCCACTCTGAATCCCAGAGGCGGCAAGGAAGGACCAGATCACCTGATGAACAGAATTACCTGATCAGGGAGACCAGTGACTACAAGAAAAATGGTTTGATTAGGAGAGGAGATGTGTTTTCAGGAATGAACAAGATGTCATCAGGCAGAGAGAAAAAATTATAGGAAAAGCATCCCAGACACCTTAGACATCTTTGACCTATGCTCAAGGGATGTTCAGGAGTTTTAAGGAACCACTGAATGAGCGGGTTAGAAAGTCCAGCAAAGCCCTTCCATTATAGGGTTCAGTTAGCATAAGCTGCTGAAAAAAAATGAAAAGTTAAACTGGAGTGCCCACAGTACTGGGTGAAGTAGAAAGACAAAATGAAAGCCTGAAAATGAAAGCACTGACTGGGCTTTCCTAGCTGGGTCTTGATCATGGAATGTTCACAAACCACCTCAATTCCTCCACGTGAGATATGAGAACACCCAACTGGCATGCCCATGGGAAACCCCACCATAAGCGTTCTGCTTGCCCAGGCATCTTCAGGAGAGGCCCATGTGCCTTTGCAGAAACACCTTCTGAGCAGCACCATGAAGACCAGATAGCTGCTGTGCCTCCTAGAAGATGCCTGGGGCCATCCGCAGAAAGGGCAGAGAGGATTTATCAGCAGCTTGACCTCAACCCTGCTCAGGTTGCCAGAGGCTGGCTTGGCTGGGAGGTGCTTGCTTTCTGGCCCCTGGTTTCATTGTGCACAGATCCCACCACAGCACGACCTTTCCCTGCGAGCAGCCTGTGCATTAGGCAGATTGCCTGCACAGCCTCACATTGCAGAGGGGGCTCAGGGAGCCCTGACATGCTTAGCTAGCTTCTCAAGGGTGTTGGTAAGCTTGTGGATAAAGGGAATCCAGCAGACGCCTTATATTTGGGTTTTCATAAAGCCTTTGACAGGATTTCACAGCAAAGATTATTAAAGAAGCTGTGTTGAGAGGGATGGGAGGAAATGCCCTTCTAAGGATTAAAAGCCGGTTAAAGGATAAGAGACAAAGAGCACGGCCAAATGTCACACCTTGGGATGGAGAAGAGTCAGTGGTGGTAACCCGTGGAGGAAGGCGCTGGCATCATGTTTATCCAACACTTTCCTCGGTGACCTACAGAATGGGTTGAACAGTGAAATACTTAGGTTTGCAGATGGCAGCTGAGCTCCTTCAGTCAGCCTCCAGCTGTGCCGATGGTGAGAAGCTCCAGAATAACTTTAGACAAATTAATGTGTGGGCAGGTGGGCATCCATGTGGATCAGTGTAAGGTTGTAGATCTGAACCATGGCTACATGATACTGAACCTGGGACTGGCAGTTACTGTTTAGGCAAGAGGTCTTGGAGTCACCATGGGCAGCCCTCTGAAATCTTTGTCTCAGTGTTCAGGGGGAGCTAAAATAGCCAACAAAAACACAGGACATCGTAGGGAAGTGTGCTGAGACCAAGAGAGAAGGTGCAGTTTTGCTGCTATATGAAACACTTGTGCACCCAATTCTTGACAGCTCTGCACAGCTCTGTTTTCAGCATCTCAAGAAGGAGGTTCAGCAGTTGGGGGAAGTACAGAGAAGGATGAATACAGCAAGCAAGGGGATGGTGCAGCTGTCTATGAGGGGAGACCAGGAAGGCTGCAACCTTTCAGGGAGAAGGCTGAGTGGAATATGATCAATGTTTCCAAAACAGTGAAGGGGTAGGCTGAATGGGGAACCACTGTTCACTAAATCCTGAAGTCAGACAATTAAGGGGCATGCAATTAAGTCAGTAGGAGGTAAGCCTATACCATATAAAATACAGTCCTTCTTTACCCAGCAGGTAGTAAATTCTGTAATTTGCTGCCACAGGGGCCTGGGGAGGATGGCATCAATGTGGTCAGAAATGGTTTAAATGAAAGCGTAGACCACAGTTCTACAAATGGATCTGGACAGGACTGCTCAGAGATGTATTCACGGACATATCTAATGCAAGAGCTATGGCTGTAGAGTCATAGGAGGAAAAGAGGTCCCAGGGAGGGCTGGGGCTTACATTTGTGCCCCAGAAACCTCTCCCACTGCTGTGGTGGGAGACAGACTTCGGGGCATGGGGCTGCCAGCCTGATCCCACCAGGAACTCCTTGCACCTTTAATGCATCCCCATGTCTCTGTGCAACAAGACTCATCACATCTGGGTCTCAAGTGGGCTGCTGGAAGATTTCTTTATCTGGTTCCCAAGGCAATAGCTTCCAAGTGCCTCACATGCATCCTCATAATCCTCTTAGGGCGTAGAAACATATTAGGCATCACTTTGCAAACAGAGCATTGAAGCAAAGGAGAGTGAGTCTCTCACCTGAGGACATGCAAGCTCTTTGCAGTCTCGCTTGGAATTGAGCTCCTGTATCTTAATTTAAGTGCCTCATTTTTCAGACCATTAAAACTAGAAGGCTATTCTCTGGCTAGGTTGGATGCAGGTAAATACAACAATCCCTAGCACACGGTGCAAGGTGCATGCAGAACGATGGGGGATATGTTAAAACCACCAACACCACACAATCGTATTACATGCACTGAAAGCCATGTACTCTGACACACAGGCCGATCAGTCATGCGTACCAGCAGCCAACAACATGCTGTGCTAGAGGGAATCCCCACCAACTTGAGATGCTATGTCACAGCACATTTTCTCTAATGAAGAAGTTTTCCACCTCAGTTCCTGGACAGACAGAGCAAGAGCTGCTGCAGGTAGTAATCTTCAAAATGGTGCCCTCAAGATATTTACATATATATATACAGCCTGAGGGCACAAAAATGCCGTGCTGTGACATGGCAGTGACGCACCATTGGCCTCAGAAGAAGTAGCAGCTCTGCTGTGTACACCACAGGATTACTGGCTGGGCACAACCAGACATGACTCAGGACTGTCAGACTCAGCAGCTGTCAAGGCAGCAGGTCATATGCCAGTGCCAAAGGCCTGTCACTCTGCGTCTTACATGGCAATACAGAAGGAATGTATGTGTTCTACATGATAGCTGTAACACCCAGCTATTAATCACACAGGTACATAGAGCTCCCAGGATAAGACTGTGAGTACACATGTTGCGGTTCAGCAGGAGGAAGGCTGTGTCTTTTTTTTTGGCTGTCATACCATTTGTGGTCTTCTGAAATCTGCCTTCCATCACTCACCTTACCCTGCAGTAGCTATAACACCCTGTGCTGTAGAAGAGTGATGCTGCCTCGCAGGGTGCCAGGAGCCCACTTCCTGTCTTGTGGGGATGGACAAGTCCACGTCTGACCCCTCTGAGTGAATAGAGAATGCTCACTTTGGTCACCTAGGAGGAGGCGTTGTTCTGGGTGTCTTACTCAAAAAGATCTGTCTTTTGGATTCATCACGTACCCACCCTATGCAAAATCAGACCTCTGGAACATGTGGGGTTGGACAACTTGAAGCACCCAAACTCACAAGCCATTTGTAATAGTTTATATTAGTGCTGACTCGTTTGCTCCCAGAGTATCTGTACCAAGACAGAAACAAGAGACATGGGCAGAAGTTCAGCCACTCCCAGACAATATTTCCTGTGGTAACCTGTGTAGAAGGCAGTTTTCAGAAGCTTTTACAGTTCCAGCAGGCTGGCTTTTACACACAGGTACCACTGGTATCTTAGTGCCTTCACTTCCTAACAACCTTCCTTGGTATTTCTTCATTTATTTGTTCAAATATTAATCATTAATTTTTTCAAATATTAATCACTGTAACAACTGCATTGTTGAATCTCTGTAGTCTTCTACTTACCCTGCTTAGATTTCTTTCACACAAAAGATTGGCACAACTCCTAAAAGATACAAAACTAATGAAGGACTGATTTCCACTGTGACAATAGAAGTTGTCCATTTAAGTTATAAAGCAAGAAAGCCTGGCACTTGGATGACATTAGATGAGACTGTTTACAGTAAGTGTTTCAGTATGGAGATTTAATAGGAGAGAAATAGATCATCATGTGAATGCAAAACTGTGATAATCACAAACTGAATTTCTTTTTTCTAACAGTGGGGCTTCAATAGCAATATTCTTGCCAGGGCTGGCTATTCTACCAGCAGTGTAACAACAACTACCTGGTTTCTATGGACCTAAGAGATGAGTGGAGTATTTTACCACCCTTAGCTCAATGCCTTCTGCAAGTACTATGTCCTTCTTCCTCCTTTTCCCTACTTTGCAATTATTTCCACAGATAACCTTATATTTGCTTGCATGTAGGCTTTAAGTACATATTAGTAACTCAAAGAAAAAACATCACAGTGATGCTGTAGATAGAGTTAACTACATATTAGAAACTTACAGAGCAAATAGCAAGGATGTTGTAGTGTTGAATATTGATATTGTATCACAGAACCTGTAATAACCAGTTTAAAAAACAGCTGATTGATAAATTGGCAAATGCAGAATTATTGTCCACTGGGGCATAAACATCAGTTACTACAATAATGAGAATATCTTTCCAGGGATTTTTTAAGATCTAATGTCATTCAATCATTACAAGCCTTGCAAAAAAATGACTGGTAGTTGGCTCAGGTAGCAAACATGTTAGAGCAAATATCAAAATAAAAGACCCCAAAGCCAAAACCAAAGCTCTGCTGAGATTTACTACTGCTACCAAAGGTGATGGTATCCCATAGCACAGTGGACATAAGGGAAAGGATGTGGGCACTTCCAGCACGGTCCCATCACCCATTGTGCTCCCAGTTCACCGGCGCATCCCAGCCTGGAAGGGGCGGCTGAGGACTGGGCAGCGGCATTGTTCCTCATCTGCTTTTTGAAGATCAGGAAACTTTCCTCTGCCAGTTCCTCCTAGTGGCTGCATGCTGGCAGAGCCGCCAGGCTGTGCGCGAGGGTTCCCAGATGCTCAGTGGGGATGTCAGGTGGGGAGCAGCCCGGGCCCCGCCGTGCACTGCGACCTTGGCTGCTTGGCAGGAGCGGCAGCTGTGGGGGGCGAAGACAAAGGAGCATCAGCTGATCTTGACGGGAGGCTCCTGCCATCAAAAGGTCTAGGGCACAATGTGAGGTCCTAGTAATAAGACAGTTATTATCTATCCCCGTGTGATTATCTTGTTATTTACAAGGAAGAGCAGGCGATGCAGTTTTCTGCTTTAAACAAAAGAATATAGTCTTTTATTCATCATCCATTCATCACATTTTTCCCTCTTTTCTGACTGCCAACTGTAAGGGACTACATGAAGTCAGGATTCACACCAAGAAAGAGGACAGCAGCCCCGCACTGGACTGTCTGTGTTTTTTGTTTGCCATCTGAAAGCAAACACTGACATATGTAATGGCAGGAAAGCTCACCACCAACACCAGTGGACAGTGGACACATACTTTGAATACTGCTGTGAAATAAAGCAGCATTATCAGAAACAGAAACGAATTTCAGGTATATAGTTCTTACCTGACTCTCAAAACTTCCCAAACATTGTTATGCTGGGGCTTTTTGAACCTGGTTTCTCTTTACCCCACTCTGAAACTATGAGTTTTGCAGTTGCAGATCTTTGTCTCTGGACTTTGTGTAACTTCATGGACATGTTTGGATCCAGACTCTGCCTTCTGATTCACCTCCAACTGGATATGGGTGAAACATCTCACATTTGGTCTGGATTTCAGCAGAAACCCTCACAAGTTTTTGCACAACTTAGATTTGTCCAATGTGGAGTGTCCTGTGATGCAGTAGTAAATGTAACCAGCAATTTCTTTTTTAAACTTACTCACCCAGCCGATAAATGTCACTGCACAAGATATCCCAAGCTCGACACAAAATCGGAAAGAATTAGCAAGTAAAATCTCACCAAGGAGTGCTAACCCTCTGATAGTGCTTGGGACTATGGCCATAAAAACACAGGCGGTAGATGCCCTCCATGCAGAAAGGGCAGAAGCACCTGTGCCCTGATACACTCCCCAAAGGCTGCTTGACTGCCCCCCAGAGCACACCCCCTTCCCGAAACCCAGCACCTCCCCACAGCCTCCACCTGGACAGTGGAGACGATGCTTAATATAATGTGGTGAGTTGACCTTGGCTGGATGCCGTGTCCCCACCAAGCCGCTCTATCACTCCCCCTCCTCAACTGGACAGGGGAAAGTAAATATAACAAAAGGCTCGTGGGTTGAGATAGGGACACGGAGATCGCTCATCAATTACCATCACGGGCAAAACAGACTCAACTCAGGGAAATTAATTTAATTTATTACCAATCAAAAGTCAGAGTAGGATAATGAGAAATAAAAACAAATCTTAAAACACCTTCCCCCCACCCCTCCCTTCTTCCCAGGCTCGACTTCACTCCTGATTTCTCTACCTCCTCCCCACCAAGCAGCACAGGGGGACGGGGAATGGGGGTTGCAGTCAGTTCATCACACGTTGTCTCTGCCACTCCTTCCTCTTCACACTCCTACCCTGCTCCAGCGTGGGGTTCCTCACATGGGAGACAGTCCTCCACGAACTTCTTCAACATGGGTCCTTCCCACAGGCTGCAGTTCTTCACGAACTGCTCCAGCATGGGTCCCTTCCACGGGGTGCAGTCCTTCAGGAATAGACTGCTCCAGCATGGGCTTCCCACAAGGTCACAGCCTCCTTCGGGCACATCCAGCTGCTCTGGTGTGGGGTCCTCCATGGGCTGCAGGTGGATATCTGCTCCACCATTATCCTCCATGGGCTGCAGGGGAACAGCTTGCCTCATCATGGTCTTCACCATGGGCTGCAGGGGAATCTCTGCTCTGGTGCCTGGAGCACCTCCTCCCCCTCCTCCTTCACTGTCCTTGGTGTCTGCAGGGCTGTTTCTCTCACATATTCTCACTCCTCTCTCTGGCTGCAGGTTGTTGCACAGGTTTTTTTCCCCCTTCTTAAATACGTTATCACAGAGGCGCTTCCACCATCGTTGATTGGCTCGGCGTGGCCTTGGCCAGCAGCGGGTCCATCTTGGAGCCGGCTGGCATTGGCTCTATCGGACATGGGGGAAGCTTCTAGCAGCTTCTCACAGAAGCCACCTCTGTAACCCCCCTGCTACCAAAACCTTGCCATGCAAACCCAATACACATAACAAGCGATCATTTCTCAAAGATGCATCCGGGGCACCATAAGGGTGGCTGAAATGCTCTGTAGGAGGTGACCAAGGCAGGACTGCGCTACAATTTCTATTTCTTCCTGCAATTGGGGCTATTAAAATTTTATTCGAGAAACACAAAGGGGTTGTATTTGAAAGTTCATTTGTTAATGCCAGGGAGGCAAGATAAGTCGAGGTACCATATAATTTTCTGCAAACAAAAGCTGAAAGGGATAAAGCAAAAAACAACTCTTTGAATTTGTGAAAGCAGACAAAGCAAAACCAACTGAGCGAGGAAGAACTGCAGGCAGCGTTTAAAATAGGGCAGCAGTCTTAGCATCTGACAGCATTTAATTTCAATTAATGACCAGGTTACTAATACAAGTTGTAGTTTCTTGGGAATAAAATGTCGAAGAAAACAGTAAGCTCTTGCCGAACAGAGATTTTGTAATATATACAGTCACATATCTGTAACTTGTACTTCTGCAGTTCTTCTAGTGCTATAAAAAGGTAGTCACTCCATCAGCTTTGAAATTTCAGGTCTTTGACACGTCTGGTTATATCCAATCCCACACACTTCCTCAATTGCTAAGAGCTTAAAAGACTACTTCAAGATCACCCTAAAGACAGCTGTCAGCAATTGAATAATGAAGAAATATTTCAAAATACAGAGATTTTGTTAGCAATAGCAGTTATTTTAATGAGAAAAATACTGCAAGGTCATAGTCACGTGGTTACTTAGTTTAGAATAATTCATCAACATAGTGTTATCAAATTATCGAAGTATATGAATTATCAAAATATTGTTTACTTTGTGCCTATGTGTGAACATAAAAATATCTGTTACAAGTGCAAACAATGTTTCTGTGCAAACTAAGCAGGTAGCAGAATAACATGAATTTTTAAGTCTCATGGGTGCAAGTATAGGTATCAGTTTGCAGAATGGACTACTGAAATAGATTACTAAAATGCTAGGTTTTGTTATTTGATACTCATGATTTAAAATAACATATCTAACAAAACCTGACATCACCATTATTTGATTTATTATGGATGTAACCCAGGGAATGAATAGAACAGCGTGCTATGGATCCAGACTGGGCTCTTTCATTACAACCCCCTTAGAAACTAGCCAAAGGAAAATAATGAATTTGCATGAATAAAATGGCACTTTGATATGTTCTAGTAAATGCATGTCTCAGGAACTTTCGATGGTCAGTTTGGATGCTTATGTAAACCTTCTTCTGTCTGCCACTGTTCAAAAAATTGACTTTTCTTTTAATTGAATATCTCATTTTCTTAATTTCTGGCGATACAGAAATACTGGAGCTTTATTTCCTTGGTACATTCTAGCATCTTCACATTCTAACAAGGTGAGATGAGAACAAATTCTTGGAGAAAGCCTTTGTAAATAAAAACAACAATCCTGTTTCAAACTTTTATATGTAGTTCAAATGGTGGAAATAAAGAAGTACTTCTGAACATTTTATATCCCCCACTGAAAATACTTTTTTAAGGAGAAAAAATGCTAGGTCACAGTTTTAGATTTATAGCCTCAGTTCAATATGATACCTTGGCGCAAGACTAACTTTAAATATGTGAGTAGTCCTCTAAATTGAATTATTCACATTTCTAAATTAGAAATGAACATAAATAATGAGTCCACATTAAGAGTACCAAAGAAATGAAATCAATCACTGGCAATCAATACAGTCCCCATACAAGTTAGATGCAGAGTCTGCATCTTTTTTCCACATTTCTTGTAATTCTAAAACTTATTCTTAATTTATGAATAAAATCTAATACCAATACATTAAACAGATGCAAAAATGGTAAAGGAAGACAGATCAAGTGCTACCCATTTCCATTTTCTTTTATTGCCTGAAAGTAGTATCTTCCCTTAAAAAAAATCATTCAAAACAAAAACATTTTACCACAGCTCTATTAAGCAGAAATGAAAATCCTAGGGTGAAAATTTCTAACTATCCCTGGTCATGCTTTGCCATGATAGATGATCTGTACTCCATGGAGGGTGTTCTTCATGAACACAAGCTTCCCGTTAGGTTTTCATTAACCTAGGTATCACGGTCTTTCCAAACTCCTCAATTTCTGAAAGGGGATTAGTTATATGAGGAGCTGCATTAGAAATCTCACATTACAGATCTTTTGTTCTATGCATTTCAAAAAGACTTCAGGCAGAGAGATATTTTTTTCTCCTGTTTGTTCAATGTTTTGTGCTATGCATAAGCAACACAGCCACATGTAAAAACTGACTGTGACCTCAAAATTCTGCATTTAGCGGAAAGAACAAGCATTCAAAGGTCAGCCAGCTACAGTCTATACAGAAATGGATTCAAAACAGTGACAGTGGCTGGAAAATGTTATAGAAGATTGATGTCCCTACTATTAGCATATCAAGGAGGTAAAGAAAGTGGTAAATGATCATCATCTGTCAGATGCTTACATTTGAAGGATATTTGGATCCCAGTAAGCAAATGCAGAGTCTTCCTTCTAGATTTTTTCTGTTGTTGCTTAATATTGATAAAACATTACCTCTTGGATCAAGCCCCAGGATTGGAGGCAATATGTCAATATACAGAAAACAGTTAAAGACTTTTCAGTTCTAAGGCTAATTTTAGGGTACCTCTGACAGAAAAGATTTCTGATCTCCATGCATTTGCTTGTGGCTTTTCTGTCCTATGCCTTGTTATAAAATGGGAGGAGGAATGCTAAGATCCCTTTCTGACTTTTATTTATAACCACCTTCATGATCACAGATCTGTCAAGTTTTTTAACTGATTGTAGGTGAGTGTTTATCCGTTTGGCTGCTAAACTGGCTGCCTGATTTTATGAAGCCCATAATGTTCTGCCTTGCCATCATCACTTTTTGCAGGCCAGCTCCCTGCCAGGCTGATTCTATGACCCAGCAAACGGAGGCAGATCCTGCCCCTAGCCCATGTTGCTGGTGCTCAGTGTCAGCCACGAGTGTGCCCCATTCTGCTCGATAACCCATAACTTGCTTTCTCCATCAGGTTGCAGGGCAGATGGGCACCAGTTAGTAAGAGGGCAAGAGCAACAGAGTGGGAAATGAGGCAAAAGCCTGTGAAAAACTGGGGGAAAAAAATTAGCTTGAAGGTCAATGTTTATTATTGTCGCTGCTCTAAGGACCTAATGCACAGAATTAGGTTAGAATAAATGAACAGTACACAACTGAAAAACTAAAACAATCAGAGAAAACCACAGACAGGAATACACACTCCGTGAGCACTGATCATTCTCATTTATTCATGAAAATATTCGTCCTCCAGAAGACACACACCTACACATCATATGCTGCCATCAGTTAATGCACCCCAGGACTCTAATCCTTCATATAAACTTGCAGTGATTTTAAGGAATAACCAAGCATCCTAATAACTAAGCATACTCCAACCGTAACATGGTGAAGAGTGCGCACAAGTAGAGTGAGGTGATAAAACAAGACAGCATGGCCCCCAGCAGAACCACAGCCAGATAAAAGCAAGAGAAACATCAGATGAGGGCAAATACGCCAAGCTGCACCAGGACAGCAAAGGGAGTGTGATTATGGACTCAGCAACAAGGTGAAAATAAGATAGTAGTGCCTAAGGGCAAGGGGACGAACCCAGTTTGGGCAGGTGGGAAAGAGAAGGGTCAGGAAAGGACAAAAAGGAAGGAGAGCAAAGCAGGAGAGGGTTTTCGCGGCACTGTAGTGTCTTGCAACAGTCCCAGCTGCACAGCAAAAATTTCCCTCATTTGTCTGTTTTCAGCCTTTGAGACGTGGGAATCTTAAAAGCTCAGGCTTTTGTAAAGATTAAGTATTAAGTCGCTACGTGCCTAGTGCTAAGCCCACTTGTATGGTGGTAGGGTGGTCTCCAGGGCCTTTTCTCTACCTGCCCAAGTGTGAGATGGTGTACAGCACTGAAGAGTACGCCAGTGCCTTTTGGTGCCAGCTTGCTCATTACTGCAGCCACTGTGATGCAGCTTTCCTCTAGTCTACAACCAATATTTATTAGCAAATACTCATATAAAACTGGAAAAGGGTAGTTGATGTGTAATGGATTTAATATTGGTCCCACCATGCCTAGAGATAGCAGATCACTTGCTAGTTTATGAAAAGACTAACAGGTAGAGCCTGTGGTAAGAGCAAATTCAAGCAAATAGTTTTAGAAGCAAATGTCAAATCACAAAATCTGTTTGACCTCCCAAACAGCAAAAAATTGGAATATGATCTAAATGCTGCTTTGCTTTAACATATCTTTGCAAATGGAAGATTATTATGCTGTTAATGCAAGAAAATAGCAATGTATCAAATTCAGGGCTTTGAGCAAATTTTCTGATACATTTCTGAAACAGTGACGAAATCTTCCCCAGTGTCAGTCCATGAAATATCTTGTCTTGTACCTATTACTTTGTTCTATTAAACTAAACATCCAAAAATAATATCATTCCATATTTTCCATTTTAAACACAATGAGCCAAATTTTCTAGTGAAATCAAAAGGTCATTTGCAAAAAAAACTTAGAACAATTACATGGCTAATTTTTGTTCAGTTACCTTGACAGCACCTACATAGCAGGTAATTTCTCTTCCAGATGGGCAATTATGTATCATACAGATACAGAAATGCAACAGACTGTAGCTTTTAGGGATTTGGTGCCTTTCTGATAACTAGTAACAAAAGGCACAATAAAAACCTGTCTCCCTACTCCTTCTTTACTCTTAAATCCATACATGACTTTAACATTTCAAATTTCTTCTGAAATCAGCTTTGTCTCTGGCAGTTCCTACCAGACATTTAATTGGAATAAGAATTTAATCTAATAACATTTAGTTTCTTAGAAACTCTACTGAAATTACTGCCAGGTCCATCATTCTCACCCATACGCTTCTGTGCAGATCCTTTTTTTTCCCTGAAGGAGTTTCTGCAATTTTGCTTGATACCCATTGATCAGAGTGGTATTGGGCCTTACAAAAAACCTGTAAATAATGCTGCGTATTGTTGAGCAACAACTGCTGGTACAGCGACTCCATCAGCCCTGCAGCTGCGGCTGCAGATGCAGCGCACACTCTCACACCAGGCAAGGCTTTCTTAAAAAGCTGTGAGGGCGCATGGGGATGGCATGGCTCCTGCTCCCTGCCTGGGGCAGGCAGCAATGCTCCAAGCCCTAGGTACCCTCTTTGGCCTCTTGACTTCTCCTGAGGCTGCCAGTGCTGCCATCCTCACTCTCTCTCAGCACAAGGGTGTTACATGTCTTGAAGGGAGTATTGGGAATCACCTCCTTCTCAGAAATAGCACCTTTCAAGTCACATTAGAAGCCATCAGAAGAGTTTTGTTTCTGCCTCGGTTGCTCTCTGTTTGCCCCAGGGTCCCTGGGCAAGGCTGCAGGCCAGCCCCCTGTCACGCACTGTATGGTACCAAAAGAAGGGGGGGGGAAACGACCACTACTCAGACTCCACAGTCAGGCGGGTACTATATGGTGACAGTTTATTATGAGAGCCAGAATCCTTAAGCAAGCATACAGGTTCACGAAATAGTAACACATAACACGACACAACTACATACACAGGGAGGGTAACACGACCTGTCAATAAGGATCAAGCCGGTGGTCACAGACGTTCGGGGATCTCAGTCCAGCTGAGAGGGAGCTCCAAGGAGCCTCCTCCAGTCCGCATCCTTTTGTGCTTTTGTTGCCGCATGGTCTCGGTAGATAAGCCCTTGGTTGGGTCTTATCTTTTACTCAAATGCACCATCTTCTCCCCGTCCCTCTTATTTTAACAATGAGGAGCCGTAACTGCTAAATCACTAAACTAAGTGCTCAGTATCACAAGTTGGTGTTACTTTATGCAGGCGAGGTCCTCCTTTCACTTCTCCGCCTTAGGTTTTCTCTCTCAGTGCATTCAAATGTGTTTCAGAGCCTGAGTCTTTAGGCCCTTGACATAAGTTTAGGCCTCAGGACTGTGAGAGGTGTGGCAGAGGCGGACTTATCAAGGATGACAGTGTCTGAACAGGCGAGAGCTATGGGGCCTTTGCTCCATCCTGTCCCCCGTTTCTGCACAGTCATTGCTCCCTTGTGTCCAGCTGCATGGGGGCATGGGCATAAGTTTCACTAAGATTTGCGAGAGGTGGGGCAGAGGCAGACTTATCAAGTGAGGACACACTCAGGGATGACCGTGTCCAAACAGGCGAGAGCTATGGGGCCTTCGCTCCATCCTGTCCCCCGTTTCTGCACAGTCATTGCTCCCTTGTGTCCCCCTACATGGGGGCATGGGCATCACACCCCCCACATTCTGGGTCCTTCCTGCACCATCTCCAGCCCACCAGGACAAGGGATAAACAGCCTCTCCAGGCTGCAACAGCTTCCTGAGTGCTAATGGCACAGCCTAGATAGACAATCCTCTTGTCAAACTTATTTTCTTGTCTTCTGACAAGAAGAATTGGCCCATTTTCCCAGGACAAAACATCACTCCATGTATTGTCTGTATGGCAAGTGTTTGCTAACACTGTATGAGTGGGTCAGTAAGCCAGTTATCCTCTTTCCTGCCAGGCAGGTAATTTACAATTAATCATTTACAATGCAAGGGCCAAGATGGGGCAAAGGTTCTCACAGCTTCTCTACCTGGCCATGGTTCCCCTGCATGACTGTCCTTCGAGGGGAGGAGGGCAATGGCAGTGCCCCCATTGCCAGGTGAAGGCAGGTGCTGGAGGACCAGGGGCAAACACTGATGCAGCCTTGGGCTGGTCTCCTGGCAGCTGGCATGAAGCATGCTGCAAAAGCAGCGACAGAGCTTGGCCCAGGAGTGGGTTCAAGTTTTGCCCTTCTGGGCAATAAGCACTTGGCTCTGGTTATAGGAAAGCCTTTTGAAGAATTTCCAGAAATTAAATGCATAAACAATGTACAGCAGAAGATTATCAGAGCAGGTGGCAGACATAACAAAGATCTGACAAAACCCACTTCTACACTGGGATCACTGGGGCTTCACTGAAAGTATTCCTTTTTCCTCCAAAATTTCGAAATTGCCTTGCATTATGGTTCTTGCTTCACAGAGTTGCCACTGTCCCCTGATATTGAAAGGGACAAAATAATCAATATTTTTAAAATGCATTTTTACTTTGGCATCTAAGGGGTATCAAGGCAGAATGAAATCTGCTGCCCAGCCCCTACAATACCAGTCATTTGGAGGGCTGACAGTTTTCAGGGGCAGAGAAGTGCAGGGAAGACGAAGCTTAAGAATTAGTAATTGGTGTGGATGTGGTTGGTAAAATATGCTGAAAGTCTAAGTGGCAATATTACAAAACAGATCAGTTCTGCATTTATGCTGATTGCAGAATCATTCCCCGTGATTTTTGGTCGCTGAGCCCTGGCTGTGGGAAAATGCACTGCCCTGTCTCTTGCTGCTGCAGCCCCAAGTCACCTGGAGCACCCAGCTACACAGCACCCAAGAGAGAAAGCAGGGGCCTGAGAGCAGGGAGCTGATGTCTTCTCCCAGGTTAAAAAAAAGATAAGGCTTTATTATATAAAAGATAATATTCTTCACTTGGGTGAAAGGTGGAGGTGGGAGCCCGTGCCTGGCAACATTGCTCTGAAAACCAGGTAGAAGGTTTAAACAGTCACTTTTATGTGTTTTTACGGCCTTTGATTTTTTTTTTCCTACACTATCAGATTTTCACAGCACCAGGATTTTGCCAACAGTGTGTGATACCAAAGCAGGAAGTTCTGCAAGAGGATTTGCTTGAAGGCAAAAGGAAGAAGGAGGGCAGTGTTCCTCAGTTTTATGTCTGAGAATGAGCAGTTTATAAGGTCTGCATATTTAATGTGCCTTGCGTTGTTCCTGCATAATTCCAGCCTTGCTTTGGAAGCAAATACATGACTGATCATCTCAGTTGTGTTCAGAAGGTTTCCATTTCTTGACACCAGCTGACATTTTGTGAATTATTTACAGTGAGACACTGCAGCATGCATCACATCCCTCTTAAAAGCTTAACTCTTCAAGGTGACTGTCTGGCTTTCCTGACATCCAAAGACAGGATGCGGGAGCCAAATTCACCCTATGGCCCCTGAAACCAATTGCTGCCATTTTATCAATCTGCAGAGACTCAGACAATGTAATAAAGCACATTGAGCCTTTGAAAATGAGTGAAATCCAAAGACTACATTTTTTCTTAGGTATCTGATCACGAAACTGCCAAACTCGCAGTGGGAACCTCTGAAAGACAAACAGGTACAGGCTCTGCTGTGAGCATCTTCCTCACCAGCTGCAAAGCTTCAGAACTGCCATACTAAAGACACAGCCCGGTCCAGCAGATCCCCACAGTCACGCTGCTAAATGACTTCCAGGAAAGGATGGTGAGCTCTTCTGGGAGACGTGGACAGCACCACCACGTGAGGCACCAGAACACGTGTCAAATAACAACAGAAACCCAAAGGTTGTGTGCTGAGACATGGCATAGGGGAATGACATCCATCCAATGGGGTAGATAGAAGTTGCAGGCTCGGACCCCCGTTCCTTGCAGCTCTGTCCAGCAGGCTCTGGGCCAAGCCTGGGGGCAGCTGAGCTGCACAGCAACTCCCCTATAGGCTCAACGTGAATATTACCTTGGTAAAGGTGGCTGGCTGCACAGCTCCTTGTGTACCTCACTAGTATGGATCATAAACATAGACCCAATTATCTTTGTGCTGCTTTTCTGCAAGGGTAAGGAAAGTTTTGCATAGGAGGGGATTTGCTGTTAACATTTTCTCTTGGAGGAGAGAAAGTGTATGAGGTTAATGCCCAAGCATGTCTAACTTCAAGAACACGCCAGTGCACTTAGGCACAGATTTCCCTCTTCAGTGTGAGACTCAAGCTCACAGAAGATTGCTGAGCATACTTGACTTTCTCCAGGTCACCTAGAAGATCCATGGGACAGCTGGGAGCTGGACAGTGAGCTCTTGGGTCTTTATGGACATACAGGACTCTCCCATGCTAAATACATGTTAAATCCTAGACTGGAAGCCCATTTCATGCACATGCTTTAGAAATACAATATTTTATTAATCACTTTGCATTACATGTTGATCATTCAAAAATTTCTATACCCTGAGGAAGATGTGCTGCGCAATGCAGCAGCAGCAAAGGACAATAAAGTCACATTGATTTTTTGGGTGGTTCAGGAAGGGCTGAGGTGCAACATAGAAAACAGTCACTTGCTTTTCCTGGTCTTGCTGTGCTACTAGACCAGTAGAGCAGACCAAGGTATAGGCGGATTGCAAGCCTTATCCCTTTGAGGTGAAGATGAAGGCTGAAGCAGGGGCTTCTTCAGTAGCTATTGCCTGCCATATACAGGAACATGGGAAATCAAGCCACACATTTGCCACAGCAAGCACATTTGAGGGAGCAGTTTCTTTGAATAAGACCAGTGCTTTGATGAATCCTCAGCCTGTTAGGCTGGTATGTGCAAAACTACTGTGCTCAAACTGTACCAACTCACCTTGTATCATCTGTAAGTCAGCATAGAAATTCTCATCAAGAAGGTTCATCATGACCAATATAATACGAAGAACAGTGTCAGCTACCTGTCTTCTGAGACCTCACAACGTTCTCTTTCCTGTCTAAGATGCGTACACTGTCACTGTCACCACAGCATCTGATGACACTCGCAATACTGTGCCATCGCTTCGTCCTCTTCTACAACCAGAGGAACTGAGGGCATAGAAAACCCTCAGTTACAAGGCAAAATTATGCACCAAGCTTCAACTTTAGACAGCAAATTTAAATCCAGAGTTACATCCTTCATAAACAGGCCCTTGTCTCATTGGAAGCCAGCTCTTTGGAAAATGGAAATGCAGGTGCTTTTTGAAAATGTTGCCATCAGTGCCTTGCTCACAGTGATGTAGAAAATTGAACCTGCAGGTGTCTGAAGGTGTGGGATACCGCTTTACTCCAGGCCTCCCTTTCCTTTCTTTTCAAAATGCCTCTGTTTTCCAGCTGGTCCCAATTTATGGTGACTAAGAGGCTTAATGGCTGAAAAAATGGCCTGAGGGTCAGAAATCTCCAGCTTGGTTCAGCCCTGGGTCACCACATTGATCCGAGACTGCGAATCTGACCTCTCTGAGCTATTTTATATCCTGTAGCAAAATTCAGGTATTGTAATTGATGCGTTGTTTATAAATGTAATTGATTTTAAAGAGCTCAGAGCCTCTCGGATGAAGCCACTAATAGCAACCAAAGCTGTTATTGCCATTCTAAAAACTGCTGAAACAAAAGTAATGCTATAAAGAGCAAGGCCCTACCTAGCAGTCTAACTAGGGTTTCTTTTTGTACCCAAATCATAGCCAAAAAATTATGAAATTTGTACCCTGCTCTGATGAATCCGGCAATACATTGAGGCTATACTGGCAGCATAAAGTGAACATTGTCCTATATCCACACATCCTATATCCCTATATACATGTGTGTTGCCCACGTAACTGAACACACAAATAAAAGCACATGCATGCCACAAGGTAAATGCATGCACAGGATTCAGCACAGGTTGGATACCAAGCTTTTCACGTGTATGTATGCAAAAAATCTTATTTGTCTTCATAGTTTCACAAGCTTTGCTGCATATACCCTTCTGGAGGAACAGCTGAAAAATGTCTTATGTGTAACTATGCCACAATATGCAGGCATATAATGGAAAAGGGAAATACCAAATTCTGTCATTAAAGAACCTGAAGCAATTTGGCCAGTGAAACATGCTGTGGTCTCTCTGGCAGCCTTTCAGAGAGTGACAGAACTGGTTTAATTGGTCAGCCATCCACACCAAACTTTAAAAACTTTCTGTTATTTAACTACAGTATCTAGCATGTCATCTGTAGACCAGTTCCTTTCTGATGGAGCACAAGCTGTGACAGTCCCATATTTTATGCATAGTAAACCTCCTGTCTTCCTGTAAATCTATCCATCTGGTATAAATTAGTGTCTCTGTGAACGGAAGCTTTGGCTCTTGTTTTTTTAATCATCACAGAAGAAAATATAAATATACTCTTTCTCTTTGGAAACTGGATGCGGACAAAATATGTCAATGCAGAGAAGGGAAAAGCAAAGCACAGCATTAAAAGCAAGTGAGGCAGAAAAAATTTTTTTCCTACCATCTCACACAGCATACAACCAGAGGCCATTTCACATCTTTATATTCTCTCAATAGCACAAATATATTTCGCATACAAAACCCTGGAGAGAAATTACTAGAGAGAAACTCCATAGAGTTATATGCCTGCTTACCACATGACTTTTTGAGCTGCAAAAGTGACTTTTCCCAACATCACCCATCACAAGCTGTCAGATGCAGGTTTAATGGCCCGAGCCCCAGCTGTTGCTACTCGTTAGAACAGGATTCAGGCTCTGCGCATGTTACGGCACAGGCTGCAGGGCCCTGGCAGTTCACTCTCATACAGCTGAGCTATATAAAGGAGCCCTATATCTTGGGCAACTCATTAGAAAAATAAGCTTTTGCTGACAAATGCTGTCATGCTTTTTTTTTTTCTTGCAGAATAGGTAGTAGTAAAGTGCTAAATGATGTTTTGACAACACTGTTAAAGGACTGCTTTAAACCAGCTGTTTATTCCACAAGCTTGCTAGGCCTGGAAACAGGAAAATATACCTGCAGTTTTATTGTACTTGTAGCTTATGGCCTCAGTCCAGCAGTCTCTGAGGAGCACCATGTTGATACTGCTGGGCTAAGCCCTAACACTTGAGATGCTCCCAGACACTTTACTGATAAACACAAACAAGCAGCCCACAATAATATTGATTTCTGATGCCAGTGACAACATCACTATTACTGATAGGAGCACCGGCATCAGAAAGTTGCCGAGCATCTCAGAAATAATTCATGCTGACAACAATTTGCTAGCATTGCCATAGTCTGCCAGAGGAAATATTTCAGGAGCCCAGAGCTGGCACAGGGAACAGGAACATTGCTCCCCCATGGTGGCTGCGCCAAAAGCTGCCAACACTGCCACAGCATTTCACTGAGGTATTAACCCCTTTTTCGCTTTCAGGCAACGCAATCATCAGCCCTCAGGGTCTGCCACCCAGACAAGGAGAATGAATACCAGGTCTTGCAGAACAGCCCTCGAAAAGGCTGGCTTTGGACCCGCATGCTCCCTGGGGGAGCGGGGCTTGCTGAACACACAGCGAAGCTGCAGTAAAGCAAGGGGTTGGGCTCAAGCATCTCACAGGCAGCCCTTCATGAAACACACAGTGGGGAAAAAGCCCTCTCATGAACATGCAGGTTTCTTTCTTTAAATTGTGAAAGGCCATCTATGCAATTCTTTTTCTGCAGATTATAAAATCAAGTAGGGTCACGGAGAAGTAGAAAAAAAGTAAAAACATGCATTGAAGAATGGCATTATATGTATGAAAACACATATTTCTGTCCATATGTGGCTCACAGTTTTGATTTCCTCCCCCATTGCTATCAGTAGTTACACATATATAACAAGCACCAGAGCATGAGGAAAGCTGCATTTATTCACACTGCTGTTTGCTGAGTTTGGTTTGTTTGTTTTGCAGTTTTTTGTCCCAGTGTCTGACAAACAACGTTGCAATTGCCAAGGATTCTGGTGACAGCAGCAGCAATGCTTCTGCAATGTCAGCCAGCGTGGCCAGTAAAGGTTTCAATCTCACAGACGAGCATTTAACTGCTGCAGTGCCCTTTAAATCAATGTGCTCAGTACATGCATTAATATTTAATATTGAAAAGCAATCAAAAATGTGGCAGTGCTGCACATAAATAAACACATTTAATTCAATACAGTTACACCACAGCTGAATTTGGCCCACTGTATTGACTTTTGCAATTAAAAACAGAAGCATAAATAACCCAGTTGCTGAAAGAAAGAAGCAAAACAAATATGTTGGCATGGGGAAAATACACCCAAAGACTGAAAGAATAACTGTATGAAAGGATAGGTTAAAACCTGAAATACAAAACACGTATTTTTGTGTAGGCTAAGCATTTGGAAAGTGCTCATGCGATGTTATGGCAGTATTTCCCTTACAGAAAGATGTATGTTGAAGAAGGAAGGAAAAAGCCAGCTTGTGGTAAGGTGGGTGAATGTCAGTGATAATCAGGTTCACTGCAGCAAGGTACACCCAGCAGTTTTGGGGCTTTTGTCTTAATAAGCCCGCTGACCTTGGAGTTTTCACAAGTGCTTGTAAATTAGTTCCGCACCATCTTTGTTGTATGAGGACAGACTGTGTGTGCATCTATTACCCACATAATGAAAGTTGGAAAAGCAGAATTCAAATTCATGCTGCAGCCAATTAAAACTGGACTGGAAGACATGGCAGGGGACTGTGGAGCAGCCGCAGCTCCCCGCTAGTTACTGGAGAAACCTGTCACCCACGGCCTATGGTTCAACTGTGGACCCACGTGCAACCCCCCGACAAGTTCCCAAAGCAAACACACCATATGCTGAGTGTTTTCCCCACCAGACTTCACCAAGGGCTTGGTTTGCGAAGTGCTGCACTCGGAGGGAGCGCAGACCACAGCACAGCTGAAATGCGAGATCATTTCTGGGCAAGATAGTCCCAGCCCACAAGCGCTTCCCACCTGCTTGGATGCTCAGCCCCGGGAGAGAAATCCTGTAAAAATCAGTTTGCACTGAGACAAAAACAACAGTCAACATGTTCAGAAATAAAGCTGCGTGTCTCTATCTTCTCGTACCTGTTGTAACCCCTCGTCACCCCCCTGCATCACCACTCACCTTCATTTTCATGCTTAATACTTGTGAACAGGTTCCAGTTTTGAAACAGTGAATTACTGGGAGACAGGAAGCCTTTCCCTAGTCAAGAAATCAAATATTCATATCCCACAGCTATATTATAGTTTGCTTCCCACAAAGCTAATAACCCCTCAATGTAAGTTACACATGCAAGCTTCTAATATTGCCTTTCCTTGTCCCATCCCCGGGCACCATGCAATATCTGCAACCCCAAACAGGTCAAATATTTCAGCTGCTCCAAAACATTCAGAAGTTAACTCACAAGAGGCATTGAGGTCTTTGTACCTCGTGCTGGAGCTTTTGCCTCGGAGACACTAAAAGGTTCAGGGACTGACAGTAGCAGGATTGCAGAACTGAGCAGCAGCAAACATGAACTGATCAGTGAAGACAACACAGTAAGCAGCAATCTCTTTTAAGACTGGTTTAATCAACATGAAAGATCTTCCCTGCTCCAGACATAACACTTGATCACAATGGCATTGTGCATTTGGATCACAGTAGGGTAAAGGAGGGAACCACTAGAGAGTAAACGTCCCTTTCCCAATGGGCATTTCATATTGGCATCTCTATTGTTACAGTTATATTTTGCATGGTCCAACCTGTGTTGCACAGGTTGTTTTTCTGAGGAAGAAAATAGCAGTGGACTAAATCAGTAGAGAAGCATCCAGGGAAACCAAGGTACTTATAATTTCAGATTTCGTGCCCCTGCATTACGATTCAATATTTCCCAGGAGACAGGCTAGTGATGCCTTACCCTGTGGCACAGGAGCAGTGATGTCTCATGCTCTGTGACAGCTGCAAAAGTAAAATTTGCATCTCTTTCATTAATGGCAGCCAAGAGGAATTATGTACAAATGGATAAAGGCACCCTCAGCCTGGTATTGGAGGCTAATATGTCATTGCTCTTTGCCTATATAATCTCCTACCTCCATAAAAGACCATCATACCATGACATCTATATCCGGTCCCAGTAAAAGTTTCTCCATGTTTGTAATGCTGGGCATTGCTCCTCGGCAGGTGGTAATAGGAAGTGAAATAAAGGAGTATTGACACCTGGGCAACATAAAGAGGGTGGCCAGAAATAGCACTTGGAGGCTGCTGAGAAAGGGTAGTGAGCAGAGGATGCAAGCCGCCTTTCTGCAGGCTACTGCAGGGAGGAAGAGGGTGTTACTCATTGCCTCAGAGGCATCTCAACACAAGTGTTGTTTTCTCCATCCCCCATGAAATTTTAAAATCTCCCTTGCTCAGGAATGAGCACTGGCTTTTGGGTGGACCATGGTGGTGCCAAGGGTGGTGCCCCAGCACAGGGTTTCCCATCTTTGACCTTTGACCTGAACGGAGGATCAGAGTGTTCACCATCAGACGAGAGCAAAACCAGAAGAGATCTGGTGTCCACCCATGCACACCTGTGAGGCCAAGGCTCCAGTTTACCCAGGACTCTGGGCAGATGCTTCAGGGGTAAAGGAATGCTCTTTCTTTATCATCTGCAAAAACAATGTTTTCACCCCAATCTCCACACCTTTCAGCAGCACTTTTGCTGTAAAAGCACAGACTCTCTCTGGTCCTGCTCTATTCCCACAGCTTCTCTGCCAGTTTAAGGACCCTGATGTGTGGTCTCTGATACAGTCCTTTGCTGGAGCCACTGGCAGTGGCAGCAGGCTTGGGATGGGGATGGTTCATGTGGTCTCACCAGGTCCGCCATCGGACCCCCAAGGAGAGGGTGAATGACACAAGAGGCTCTTGTCTCGAGGATGTTCAAACAGCAGCTGGGGAATGAAGTTAGCACATCACTGCAGAACCATGGGGAGCAGTTTATGCATTGGCCATATGAGAATAACTTCACTGTTTTCCCAAACCAAAGCTTGCTTTCATAACTTTTGCAGCTCCACATTGCCACACAAATAATGTCTTCATCCCGGGCCAACAAGGAGGCCAGATACCTAGCTTCTTCCATGGGCCCTCCTCCCCAGGAGGAGCCGTGGTGCCATACCCGGGACCATCAGCTCCACATGCACTCCACTGCGTTTTGGACAAACTTCCCAGAGCAGCAATGCACAGGCTTCCCACCACAGGCAGGGAAGGAGGTTTTCACTGACAAGTTTGCTGTGCTCGGTTATTGTTTCCATTGATGCTTTCACAGATCCAAAGTTACTGTATTTTTGTCCTGTCAAGTGCAGTGACCCATGTTAACCTTCTTCATGCAAATCAATCAACTTATTTCTCTCCACATGTGCTGCCTTCAACAACAGATTGATAACGAGGACAGTTAGACAGACAGAAACCATATGATTAGGCCTTCACCTCAGAGGGCACTGTAGTATTTGGCCTACTTTTCTTCCCTTTATCTCTGTTCTTAAGTATTGCCTTTCTCAAGGATAAAGAAAAAGGAAAGGAGAGGCAAGGGAAAAGACTGTCTTCCTGAAATCTGGCCCATTGCAGAGTTTTTATCCTTAAGCTCAGCTATAGAAGTAATTTATTATACTCACACACAAGGCTACAGTAGCAGATAATTGCTTGATTTAGACTTGACTACTACACCTTAACGATCTCCCAAACTGTGTCATGCCGTGGGGCCATGGGGCCTGTCAGCTGTTGGCTGGACATGCTTGAGCACACACATTTTAGGAGTGTCATATTTTAAATATGCCTTTGTCTAAAGAAAAGGAAAAAAAATTGCATGACATGGCAACGAAGCCTGAGAAAGAAATTTTTTGGAGGCAGAAGTGTCAGAGGGCAGAGGGAAGGTTAATGAAACGTGTGAGGCAACAGAAAGAATTTTCTATTTTTTCCCCAGTGATAGCTGGTCATTTGCACTGAAGCAAGTGAAAAAATTCAAAATGAATAAAGCATTAGATACCAGACATTAAGTCAGAATTACAGTGCTGGAGCAGAGTTGTCTGGAGAATGAAATATAATACAAGTTAGCCATCTGATTGCTATCAGGGCAGAGCACTGATTCCTCACAAGATTTCTCTCTGCAGCACTGCCCTTTCATTCATAGGTTGCCTAATTCAGCACTTTTATCAATGGGAAAACAATGTTGTACTCTCATTATTGTTATTTTAATGCGCAGACTTGCACTTCTCCAGCAAGGGTGTGGGGAGCAATGAGTGCACACCTATCGCTGCATAATTAGGCATGATGCCTTTGCACCAGCATCGGTGATGAATTTCCCCAGTGGCCCTTCTCGCTGCTTGTGGGTTGTGTCTCCAGTAGCGCCTACAGAGCCCGAGGGCAGGTGCTGGCTGGCCAGGGAACGACACCTGCACTAAATGTTCGGGGATGGGCCAGGCTGAGCCAGGGCACAGGAGCTGCTGCCTCCCCAACATGGGCAATGCAAAACATCTCCTCTCCTGCTGCTCATTGCTGGAGCTCCACCAAAGGTCTGTGCATGTACTGACCAGCAGCAGCACCCACAGCCCAGATGCTACAGCCTGGCACAGCCAAACATGTCCAGCAAGTCCAAAGTGGGGCATAAATTTAAGCACTTCACTGAACCAAGACCCACATGCCCATAGTAAATGTGGTCCCTTTACAGCCTGCATCTCATCACAGCAGCGCACCTGATCCCACGTACTGCAAACCATTTTAGTTAATGATTTACTTTAAAATATGAGATGAGAGCTCATACTTTCCCTGAGGGCAAGGAAGATACTGAAAAACTAAATATACAGCTCAGTAACACAGAAGAATTGAGAAACACAAAGCCATGTTTGATGGGAATATATAATTGTTTGACACCTGTCACCAAAGTTTTATCATACCAGGAAAACAGGAGGAAGAAGAACATCTCAGGGAACACCTTCAGGCTGGAAATATCTAAATCATACAGCTAAGTGTTTCACAAATACCACCTTTCTTTAATGCTGTCAACAAGAAGTCCAGAACACATCTAAAATATGTGTTATTCAGAAATAACTTACGAAGTAATTTCTGCAAATGGTCTTTGTTCTCACAAAGAGTTTGTAACAACTGTTTGGCATTCGAAATTGTTTTGCTCTGTTTCATCTGAGTAATGAGCCCAAATCGTTGCTTTGGTCATGGCAAGGTTTAGACTCAGATTTCTGGAGCAAATTTATTCATCTAATAATTTCAAAAACAGTTTCCCAACACTGTTGCAATATGTTGGCATAATCGCTGCACATCTGCAGTGCAGAGCATAACCTCTATTTTCAGAGCCAAACAGCGCTGCTTAGGACCACCAGGGAGAAGCCACGGCATCCCATCTCCAAGCCCCACAGCCTGGCTGTCGCTGCCCCCACGCCGAGAACCTCTGCCCTGTGGACCAGCAGGACTGCTGAAGCCGGGCAGAGGGAAGATGGTGTTGCCAGTGCAATGCCCAAGGGGTTGTGAGTTGCCCAGCTGATCCCCTGAGCAGAGACCCCAAAGCTCATCAGATGGTCACAGAATAGGGGGGGATAACACACACTCCTGCTCCATGTCCAGCTATCACCAAACAACAGGAAAGCCCAAAGCACAGATGCTCAGCTCAGAGGACGCTTGCCAGACCCGGGGTTTGCAGCTGTAGGCTGTCTTGGGGCCAGGCTGAGAAACAGTGAAACACTGTAGACTCAGGTCTACCTGGCCTCAGATTATCAGAGGACCAAATACAGAGCAGGATGATCCACAAGAGAGACCCAAACATGCATGTAACACACAGACTTTAATACTTCTGCGGGCGCCTTTGGCAGTAATTTCATTTTCTATGTTTTATATAAGATCATGATGAAAAGCTCAGGAAAAATAACTGAAAACAGGTGATGGGTCATAAGAAATAACCAAAGGAAGGCTAAAAAGAAAGCAGGGTAAGATTTTCTGCTTATTCCCCTATATGCTTATATGAAGAATGGCGTACTTTAAATTGTGAAACCATTTCTTAAGCACAGTTTAACTCATGAAACTCATTACACAGCTTAAGTTTAAAAAGGAGAATATTTTAATCATAGCAACCTTCTTTGGAACTGCTTTGAAAATTACTGGGAAAAGGCACTATCCAGGAGTTACATGTTCCTCCATCATTAAAGGAAAAAGGTTTGCAGGATCCTAAATAATAACTGAACCACATTGTGAACAAAGATAAAAACTGCAGTTCCAGTAAAACATTTAATTTAAAGAGCCATGAGTTTTGGCAATGTTATAAGCTTTCATTATTCAGGGCACACACCAGCTTCCCATCAAATGGTATTATAAAGAAACTTCTCTTCTGGACTGGTTAATTTATGGTGAATGGAGTTACATCCAGTTGGCGGCCGGTCACGAGCGGTGTTCCCCAGGGCTCAGTACTGGGGCCGGTCTTGTTTAATATCTTTATTGATGATCTGGATGAGGGGATTGAGTGCACCCTCAGTAAGTTTGCAGACGACACCAAGTTGGGCGGGAGTGTTGATCTGCTCGAGGGTAGGAAGGCTCTGCAGAGGGACCTGGACAGGCTGGATGGATGGGCCCAGGCCAACTGTATGAGGTTCAACAAGGCCAAGTGCCGGGTCCTGCACTTCGGCCACAACAACCCCATGCAGCGCTACAGGCTTGGGGAAGAGTGGCTGGAAAGCTGCCTGGCGGAAAAGGACCTGGGGGTGTTGGTCGACAGCCGGCTGAACATGAGCCGGCAGTGTGCCCAGGCGGCCAAGAAGGCCAATGGCATCCTGGCCTGTATTAGAAATAGTGTGGCCAGTAGGAGTAGGGAAGTGATCGTGCCCCTGTACTCGGCCCTGGTGAGGCCGCACCTCGAATACTGTGTTCAGTTTTGGGCCCCTCACTACAAGAAGGACGTTGAGGTGCTGGAGCGTGTCCAGAGAAGGGCAACGAGGCTGGTGAGGGGTCTGGAGAAGAAGTCTTATGAGGAGCGGCTGAGGGAACTGGGACTGTTCAGCCTGGAGAAAAGGAGGCTGAGGGGAGACCTCATCGCTCTCTACAACTACCTGAAAGGAAGTTGTAGCGAGGTGGGTGTTGGTCTTTTCTCCGAAGTAACAAGCGATAGGACGAGAGGAAATGGCCTCAAGTTGCGGCAGGGGAGGTTTAGATTGGATGTAAGGAAAAATGTCTTTACTGAAAGAGTGGTGAAACATTGGAACAGGCTGCCCAGGGAAGTGGTGGAGTCCCCATCCCTGGAGGTATTTAAAAGACGTGTAGATGAGGCGCTTAGGGACATGGTTTAGTGGGCATGGTGGTGTTGGGTTGACGGTTGGACTCGATGATCTTAGAGGTCTTTTCCAACCTCAATGATTCTATGATTCTATGATTCTATGATTCTATGGTTGCCCATTTCAGGACCTTTTCATCTGTGTCTCAAAGCTTCTTCAATCATCACCGAATACTGGATTGGATGGACCACTCGTCCACTATGGCAATTCCCAAGCTCCTATTCCAAGCAAGTACGTTAAAAAGGATTGCAAAACCAATTTAGATTCTGCTTAAAGAAACTGATTTTTTTTTGACGTATTTAACTGGTTCATATTAGTAACCATATACTCAGCCAATAAATTCTCCTTCTTTTGTCCTGAAAGCTTGTCCATCCCAGCACGTGGTTCCCTAACAAGGAGGTTATTTTCAAGATATTAGTCAACGCGAAACATCTATTTCAACTGAAGCTACTTCAGTAGCTTATCTAGGTAATCATATGGTAACTCATGTTATTATCGATGTAGTTGTTACAAGATGCTTGCCTTGGCCATGTGAATGACAGGGAATGTGTGAGAGCATTCGTTGTGCTTCAATCTTCAGTTCTGCAGGAATTTGAAAAACGTGCAATAACAAAAATCACACTTTCTTTGATACTTGAGAATGTAACACTGAACCCATGAAATCCTACTGGCAAAAGTGGATAACGATCAGATTAGTTCACGCAGAACAGAATGCCTTTATTAATGTACCCGATCACACAGAAATGCTCAAGCTGAATATATAGTCTGCTGTATAAAGCCTTCAAAAACAATTCCCAGTGCTTCATTCAATACTTCTACCATACAAAGTATTAATTAGTGTTCTTGCATATGCTAAATATTTAGAAGACCTTTTAACTTTTAGCAGAACACTATTTCTGTACAGACATAATCATCACAGAAAATATTGCTTACTTATTTTACTACATGCTTAGGATAGCTGGTTTTAAATTTCACAAAGTAAAACACCCCGAAAGTCCATTTGAAGGCATTAACGTTACATTTAAAACATAAAAATTCTCTCAGTTCGTATTCTTCTTGGCTTGAAGTATTTATAGATAAGTTTTAAAAAAATTGAACCTTTATTTTCAGTTTCCATGCTTGAACTGGTAGTACATGAATTTTATACATTTCAAGCCATTCAGCTCCTCTTTATTCATGAAGACTACTCCTCCATAGCTGTCTTTTTTTTTCCCATTAGTGCTGTGGTGCAGAAGTTGTGCTAGTTTGGACAACAAGCCGTGTACAGTTGCGATACAGAGCGCTACCCAGCTGCAATGGTGGTCCTCCTGGTGCTGGGATCCACAAGAACTTTGCTGTTATCTGCCTCGGGAGGTTCCAACTTCCGTCATGCTGCAATAGCAGGGAAAACACAGCAACATGGATTGCTGGGGTGAGACCCCCAAAACCATTAAACAGTGTTGGAGGAGGGGGAGAGAAGGGAAATTCTTTGAGGAAGTTAATGAAGTATCTGCACTACATTATTTGCCGCATGTCTCTTGTAACTGTCTTTACAACTTGGTCATCAAGAGTTTAAACCTTTGCTCTGATTGCATAAAGTTGTGCCTTCATTATAAGTTCATTTTGTATGATGTCCACACAGGGGAGCCTGAAAGGCAGATCGTTTTCAACAGCAGCACTGACAACCGTTACATTTGGAAACAGGGATATATTTGCCGTCAACTGACAAAGGGTCAGTTTGAAGGATGCTGGTGGCAAGCCCTAAGCTTCAATTGGCAAATGAGTTGTCCCTTATCTTGAGTAATTGTCTCCTATTTATTTCACTTATTTCTTAGGACGAAAAATCTTCACTGATAATAAATTGATTCCCAGAGCTGAGCTAAATTGCACATCTGAAATGAAAACTCCATATTTGAGATTTTGGCTATTAAAACATTGTCCCTCTGCCTTCACACCTGTGGTGCTCATAATGAAAAGGTATGCAGAGAAGAAGAATTCTGGGATGGGTCACTGGTTGCAATGTGAGTGCCAGGGGCTTGTGGATATGGGCACTCAGTTGAAGTGGCTCAGAGAGAAGGGTGCCAGGCAGGACTATGAACACTGCTGCAGCCAGCTGTTTCTAGCAGGCTTGCAAGCTTTTGGGGAGAGACCTTCCCAGAGGTCGGTGCAAACATTTGCCCAGGTGCAGCAGCCCGAGAGCAGAGGAGAGCTGGAGCCACAGGGGCTCACTGCATTGCACCGCCGTCCTATTACACCGCTGTCAAACTGCTGGGCTGCAAAGACAAATTGGGGGTAGAGGGGGCAGGCTTCCAGTTTGTGTGGAGATATCTGGTGAGGTTCAGCCAAGGATGGTGCTGGGGTCACAAGTAACTGAGGGCATACTTTGTACAGAGATAACTTCAATCTCAAAAAAAAACCCAACATCTGAAAAGTATTTTCCAAATAGTTCCTGACTGTCTAAAATAAATTCCTGAGGACTAACCTATATAATTCCATCTTTTGGCATCTCAGGCTAGTTATATCCCATGCATTTATCCCAAACTAAATACTGCTTGCATTAAACCAGTATTAGTCTGGTATGCTGGACGTAGAGAGCAGAGTGAGAATGACCTAAAGTTAAACATAAGTTCTATTTATATATTTTCAAGTGATCAAGTTAATCTGCATGTACATCTTGAGCGTGACAGTCACTAATATGCCATACCCGTTCAAACCAACCCTTTTAAGGAAGATACAACATTCCTTGGAAGGAGCAGAGAAGTGATTCTGCACAGATCTATGAAGATAAAATAACTGCCCTAAGGCTTTACTGTAACTTGTCAACTATAAGGTACCATGCAAATGGGGATCATAAAAGACATTCCAGCCTAGATTCTAGCAAAGCCTGTGAAAGGGTTCTTGCTAAGAAATGTGAAAATGCAGAAGATGGCGAAGTGACTAAAGCAGAAAGAGTGGATTATAATGCTATTCATAGTCATTCCCCTGGTGATAAATTAAGTAATTTTTTTCAAGATTTGCCCATAGCTGTATGATACATTTTGATAATACAAAAATTTCACATATTGCCTGTAATATTGTAGTCCCTCTTTCAGCTGGGGATAAAACTGGAGACTTGGCACAGGTGCACGTAATTGTCTCTATGGCACAGTTGTCTGAAACCCTGGAAGTAACCAAGTTTTTTTCCTAGTTGTTTCTTGCAACAGAATTAAAAAATAAATAATCCAAGAGGGTTTTTTTGAGGCAGGAGAACTGCATTATGAACTTTTGTATTTGCAAAAAGTGTGCTACAGCCAAACAGTTTGAAACTTGACAACTTATTATCTTTTGCACATGATTTTGGAACATAGCGTGAAGAAATACTTTCCATTTACAGATTAATAGCAAAGTGGGGTGAAATTTGTTTCTAGATAATTGTTCAGTTCAGATACTAAATTATGCAGCAAAATACACCATAGACAGTCATAATTTGGTCCTAAAGACTATAACAAATTCTGAATCACTTTTCTTCATCTGCCAAAAGTGTTTCAGAATTATAAAAAATTCATTTTGTCATTCATGTGAACATGCACAAATACCAAAGCATTCCACAAGACAATTATGCCTACATCCTTCTGCTGAAAGGCTAAACATACTTATCAGCTATTATAATTTACTTCTGAATATCAGGTCAATTAGAAAAAATCTGATCTTACATGCACTAACATATACAAACAATACATTCCTTGAAGAAAAAGTTGGAGCCCAGAGTTTACATTAGCAAACTATACAATTTGTTCTATTGTCAAGAAAGTGTTTATCTGGAAACAGTGTATAGTCAAGCAGGGAATTGCAAAGTGATTTCATTTCATCATATATTCGATCTCAGGCCTGATTGCAGATTACAAAACTGAATTAGCAATTGAAACAGCCTAATCTTGCTCTGTTCTCTCCTATTTTTTATTTTGGAGAAAATGATGCTTGGCTTCAAGGTTTCAAGCTTGCCAGCAGGCTAGGTAGCATTTGTTTATATCAATAATATTGTAGGCTGAGAAACACAGTAGTCTTTGTGCATGCAACTTAGAATCATAGAATCATAGAATCATTGAGGTTGGAAAAGACCTCTAAGATCATCGAGTCCAACCATCAACCCAACACCACCATGTCCACTAAACCATGTCCCTAAGTGCCTCATCTACTCGTCTTTTAAATACCTCCAGGGATGGGGACTCCACCACTTCCCTGGGCAGCCTGTTCCAATGTTTACTTAATGTAATGTCCATACAAAATTATATATTTGATTAGGTTTTGCCGTATTGCGAATAAGGTTTGGAGCTTTTGGCAATATGGGGTCATTTATGTATGGCTCAAAAAAGGCCTGCATAAGCAGGTCAAAAGTAAAGAAAATTTAGTGATTTAGACTGAGATTGTCTACACATTTGAATTCTTTTACTGAGTTTTGGGTTGAGTTTTTATTCACCTTAGAACCGATGACATATAAAATATATGCATTCATCCCACCACATTCAATGCGGGGGGCAGTATCTGACAAACCATCCTCTTCTCTGGTCCTGTATCACCTGCCTTATTCGGCACCCAGGGCAGACGTAGTCTGAATTCAATCAGTCCACAGCAGGAACATGAAATCCCCTCTCTGAAGTGAAGGGGTCAGGCTATGATCTCTTTCCTTCCCCCAGAAGCATCAGGTACCCCTTTTCTGTGGCTGGGGTACATGGCCCTTCCTCCCCAAGGCAGACTGCAACCCCACAGGCTCCAGCAACAGCATGCTCCCTCAGCTGTGAATGCTTCCCATTTCTCTTCTCCCATTAACACCCTGCTGGGAGGCCTGGGATAGGCTGGGATACCTGCAGACTGTTGACTCAGAGCATCTCCAGGTCTGTACAGACCTTTACTGCATCAGTTATGCTCAGGTGGCATGTTCCTACTTTCCTCCTAGATCCCGTGGAATAAATACCTCCCTTTGAAATGCAAGATGCTGCATTAGTTGCACAGGAACAGCTGTTGAAGACACTGTACTGGGCAATGACTGGGTCCTGGGAACTAGAACTGGTAGAAAATGTTGCCCTGTGTTTACCTCAAAGAGAGCTCAATAGACTGTGAATTACAGCTATGGATCTGGCTTGTAGGCTCTGGGCTGGTCAGCTTTCACCTCAATCTTTCTCTCAGATGGGAGAATCAGTAAGATTTTACCCTCTGCAAGCATTAATTCTTGAGTGTTTCCACAAATTTTGCTTTAACTCTTACCTTTACAAATGCAAAACTGTGCACTCATGGTCAAAATCAGGCAGAAGCTTGCAAGAGGAGAACATTGCGCTGTGCATCTGCGGTGCAGGACACAAAGCGCTCTGCACTTTCTGATACAACACTGCTTGTAACCAGTAGACATAGTTCATTCATTTATGAATTTTATAGAGATAGGGACATTTTCCTATGCAAACCTTACTATGACAGGCTTTTTTCCCGCACCCTCCATGAGATTGTTTCCAGTGGGCCAGCGGTGATGCTCGCTGCCACAGCAATCACAGCCACAGTCACTCATCTTTGTCCCAGACTGAATTTTCAAAATATGTCCCTGAAGGGGATGTCTTGGAATAGCTTAGTCAGAACTGAATTTAGCAACTCACTTTTGACCCTGGAACATGGAGGACTTGAGTCAGCAAATCTGCAAAGACCATGTTCCTACAGACTTCTTCACTTAAAGAAAAGTCATGGACAGTATCATGCTTGAGAGAGTTACTTAATCATGACATTAGAACATCTCCCCTCATTTATCAGCAAACAGCTTGGCAAAGACCACAGCTGATGTAGCAGTTGCCTTATTTGCTTTCTCTAAAGTTAAAGCAGAAATTTAGGCCTTGCTTTTCAGCTTTAGAAGTACTGGCATTTTAGAAAAGATGCCTCTTCCCTGGAAGAAACGCAGTATATCAATAGATCAATTTGTTTTCCTCAGAGGTTTCTGTAACACCTAATTGAAAATTGAATTTTTACAGATAAAATATCTTTCTGGAGCAAAGGGATGAGGGCCTTTGATGTTGGGGGCTTTTCTCCTCCGTTGTTATTCCCTAGAACCCAGTAATCAGAAGCTCACTGTAGCCAAATCCAAACACTACAGCCAAGCACAAGCTGTTCTTTTGTTGCTGCTGTGCCCCTTGTATTTTGAGCTGCACTACTGCCCAGCACTGCAGTGCATATGCCCACACGACTGCTGCCAGTGCCTGAGTCACTGGGAAATTAAAAACAAAGCTGTGACTCAGCAAAATGCCAATAAAACCAGAAAAGAATATAATATGCAACACAAAGAGTAAGCCTCAAGTAACTCAAAGCCCAAAGGACAATAAACATCAAAGAAAACCACCACTTTTCTACAGAAGGATATTCTTCATTAAAATGGCATCATCCATCGCCAGCTGCTACAGCAGTTAAAATAAAAACAGCTACAAACACATCAAAATCTCAGATGCTACTGTTTCTTTCTTTCTTCCTAAATGCACAAGCTTAAAATAGATAACTGTATTAGTGCTTGATTTTTACAATGTATTATTCCTGCCAGCCCAAGATTTCTCTCTCTAAAAGCTTCTTAATGTGCAGGCTTCAGCTGAGCCTGGCTTTGGTCAGCCTGTCAGCTACCCTGTGAAATTCACAACTTGGAGGCTTCGGCTTTTTCCTGATTTCAGATGGCTTCCAAGTAGCGAGAGAGTTTTAACCTTCCCCTTCTCTGGCCACCTTAGCAAAGCAAGAGAGAACAAGGAGACAGGGGACTCGTGCAGAGCGTGTGGTTTATCCTTCCTCTCACAGGTTGGTTAAGAAACCTCTGAGTCCATAGCGAGCCTCGGAGGGAGCAAAGTGGAAACATTCATGATTGCATTACTCGGGGATCTTCATTTCTGAGGACCCTGCAGAAGCCAAAAGGGTTTCCACACACACTGGGAGGGTGTATTGCCAGACCAGCCCGGTGTTCCCAGCCATCAGCTTCTTCCCCAGCTTCCTCTTACTGAAAGCAGCACAGACCTCACTCACACAGCAAAACATGCGGACTTACTCCCATGCACCATCTAATTAGTCTCAGTGGAGAGCAAATCTCAAAATGTCAGCTCCTGCAAGCCATGCTGACCTATACCAACTGAGGATCTGCCTTCTAAAGGCTCCCAAGGGGACATTAATTGGATCCAAGTGTGACAATCCCCATCACAGCTGCCTATTCAAGGAGAGCTGTAGTGTAAGGGGTGAATGGGAAAGTTAGTGCAAGGTTGAAAACACTAAGTACTTGAATGTCTAAACATTATGTTTTAGGTTATTTCTATTTCAGCAGCACCCAATTCAGGAACTGGGAGCCCACTGTGAGACACGGTTGTTTCCCACCCAGGTACAGAGCAGTCTGTAACACTGAGCACACAACTCTTGCTTTTGCTCACAGTCTTTTGAGCTATTATTTTTTGCTTAGAGTTTTGAGTAATGAACTCTAAGATGAGAGAAACCCCCTACTCTATCCAGAAAGAGCAAAAGAAGGCAAAACCACAGGGAAAGCATTTACAGGATTGTTCCTTTATTTTTTGATGAACGTTTTCAGAATGAGAGTCTCATCTCAGACCTCCTCCATGCCACATCTTGGTGACACATAGCTTCCACTGGCCTCCATTTCTCATTGCTAGTGGCCATAGCCAGATGCCCAAGCCAACAGCAATCGCTGAAAGCCACGGCTGGGCTCCAGTCCCTACTACCCAGCTGGGTCTCTTCAGATAACAGCTCTTCAGAGTTTGCCAGTCTGTTGCGCTTTGCCACTGCCCATACACAGAACCACTGCATCCTTTTGGATCATGCTCAGAAGCATTAAAAAAGGACTCTGCTGCTGTGGTCCTCTTATAAAGCATACAACTTGTCAGGAGCTGGTGCAGGCAATGATACATTTACTGTAGCATCTCACACATTTCCAGCTGCCAACCAGTGCCAAGAGTTTCTCTATAGCTTCTCCAAAACACAGGCAGCAGGACTGAGCTCTCCCTGCATCTCTCATCATCATCAACCCTGAGCAATAGGATGGGGAGAGGGAAAAGAAGCCTGGCCCCCTCCCCACCTCTGCACTAGGTCCCTGCCTGCCTCAAGCGCAGTAACAGCCAGGTGGCACTCACCTGCTTCTTGGTGTGCCCACAGCACAACTGTTGTTTTACAATGGGAGATGGACCTAAATCATTGAGCTCAAACCCAGAGCTGAATCCCCCAGAGACCATGGAGCACGCTGGTCTTGGGGCTTTCTCCCACAGCACCAGCAAGGCTGAAGGTGCTCTGTTGCAAGCTGAAGCCACAAAGGTTGGCAAGGCCCATCCTGCTTCTGAAATCAGCTAGCCTCTCCTCCTTGGAGCAATGAAGGAGACAATGCAATTTTTAAAGAGAGAGAGAGAGAGAGAGAGAGAGAGAGTAGGAACTTCAGTGCCCCAGGCAGCAGAGCTAAAGCAGATGGTGAGATCTGCTGGGGGAAGATAACCACAAGGGTTGTAACAGCAAACCATGAGCCCTGACTACTATCAAATAACTACTGAAGCAGAAGGATCAGTCTAAAATCAAGCAACACACTGACTAAGGCTGAAGTTTATAAAAGCAATGCTTTGCTGATGCTTCCATAAGGAACACAGGTACAGCAACCATCAGGAAAGAGGTAGCTGGGTAGTTTTGATGGGCCACATTTAAATGGATTTTTGGTGTCAGCTTCCAACAACCGGTTTAAAAAAACCAGAGACCTATTACCTCACCAGCTTGTGGGAAATTAGCCTGGATAATGGCCATTTATGCTAATACATGCACGAATCCCCTTGCAAAATACAGAATGCCCCCCCAAAACCACCTGGACACCAGGATGGGGGAGCAGCAGCAGGAGATGCTTTTCTCTTTAAGCCCTGAAGGCTCAGAGCATTAGCAGCTAAGATTTGCCCAGGCCCCGTTTAAATAAAGAGTCAGGGTGACTTTTATGGGAATCGTGCCCTCTGTTGATGCAGGTGAAACACTTCAGTGAGATGATGCTGCCAGCTGAAGCATGGCTGATTTAGTAAGTCATGTTCTTATTTAGTAAAGGGTTGGTTTTGGTTGGTTGGTTTGGTTTTTAATGATACTTTTCAAGTAAGCCCATAACAGACATCTCCTGACAAGGACTGGGCAGGAATGCACTAACCTGAAAAAAGTTTTCCTGGTCACTACTTACGAATTTCCTCCCTGGGACAAGTGTGAGAAGAGCAGGGCCATGTGTCCACCTCCCTCTGGTGTCCATGCACCTGAGATAAGACAAGCAGTGGCTTGAGCAAGCAGGAGCAGACAACGTCATGCACTGCCATGTGTGCGAGTTGCTCCATTTGCAGGGTTTCAGTGTCTGAATTAAAAAATGGACTGGGAATGAGAAGAATAACAATAAATTAAATTTATACAATAAATTAAAACTTCACAAAGTATCTGGATTTCCTCATTGTTCCTTCAGACATTTGTCTTTTCCAAATCATGCTTCTAACAAATATTTTCTCCCAAAGGAAATCAAAGGAGGCAACAAAACTGTACTTGTCTTACCAAACAAAGTATGCTATATTTGGCATACAGAATATACTAATATGGCAATAGAGAATACCTGTGACTTTTCCCTTAAGTAGTGTTCTTTAAGCAAGGCTCTCCAAGCAAGCATGTTATCTCCCCAGTATTTCTCACTCTTCTAACTAGGAGTGCAAGGCTCTGGCTTGCCTGATGTCGGATGTACTATTACACCACCGGGGCAGCCCCTCCAAGCACTCTTTTTGGCTTTCTGCCCTGTAGCCTTTTCTATTCAGACCTGGGTGTTGCGTTCATTAGGGAGATTTCTAGTGGCATTCACCCCAAGCCTTTCTAAAGACTCACTGCTTAGTGCCAATCTCCTCTTTACGGATTTTTTTTTTTTTTTTATCCCTTAATTCTACTTACCTTCACACCACCATTTTCTTTTTCCCATTTGTCGTACTTGCTGTAGCTGTAAGCCACCCTTCCCAGCAATTAGCCATAGATGTGTTATTTAATATCCTCTGATAAGGATATTTTTTTTTTATTAAAAAAAATTATTACAAGCAGTGATTTCAAATCTTGGTGCAATTCTTGGATTTGAGTTTCAAGCAGATTGGCTGCAGGTTATGTGGACAGACACACACTTGCATGGATAAAATCTATTTGCTATTTCCATCTCAGAAGTGAATAGGATATTTGTTATCAGAGATCAAGACATAAAACTTGGGAAAAAGCTAATGTGGTTCAGACTTACAAACTTTAAAGCCAAGGACTCTGGCGTCTGCCCAATAGCAATACTGGCTGAGGCTCAACAGAAAGGGAAAATTCTTGTAAGGATCCAAGAAACTTTGGAAATGTTAATTAAATGTTGAAGTTAAGATTTCAAGTCAATGCACTTAACCTGACCCCTTGTTTGCATTGCTGCCTGTGCCTAGCAAGTGACACAGCTGTCTGTCACGCGGCAACACTGGCTTTCCCAAGCCTCGCCATTTCTCCATAGGGAGATAATATTCATCACCTAATGCCCACACAGGGTGTCCCTGGAAGGAGGCTAGCAAACACCTTTACTTCTTACCCACCTTGTCCTGGGGTGGCTGGGGCTGCTGCTGCATAGCCTGGAGACAAGTCCTGCTCATCCTGCTCAGAGAAGAAACACCAGGCATGACTAACATAAAGGGAGTCACCAGGCTCAGATCATATTCCTGCAGATTTACCATAGCCCAAAGGGAAAATGAATACTGATTCCCAACCCTTAGATACTGCAATACATACATATTTATGCTAGATCACCACGTTCCAGGCAAAAGTGTACATTGTGATGACAGCTTCATTTGGCACATATAATGAAATCCAAATGAGAAAAGGATCCTAACAGGTCACCATTGCAACGAGACACTGCAGTACTGCTGACAGCCCCATTCAAAGGGACCATCTCTCTCAAACTATCTCTGGTATCACAGGTGCTTTCAGAAGTGGCATAGGAGCACGGTAGCAAGGGGTTTGCTCATGGGAGACAATTACATGCACAATTTCTTGGTTACTTGCTCAGCTTATCAAGGATGTATACCTTTACATAAAAATAGATATAATCAAATAATATAGTCATCATTAATTGTTATTGCAGAGCTCGCTTATATTTATTTAGGATAGATAATTACAATATATCATGCTATGTTGTACACCATTAAACATATCAACAGTCATTGTAGTCACCTCACAAATACACATACTGCTTTATTTACAAGAGTTTGACATGAGAAGAATATTTAGGGAGAGGGTGTGCTAGAGATAAAACAGGCTTCCCTTAAGCCTTTGCCTGAGAGGAGTCTGATCAAACATGCTTTCCCATATCCTGTAATAACTGCCTGATTTCTTTTCACCTCTGAAAAGTAAGTTCATCTCTGGGAGTCTAAAGATCTCACAGAATAATTTATCATAACTTATCAACTTACCTCATAGATAAATTTACTAGTCTCATAGATTGGAAGAAAAGCCTGGAGGTCTCTAATCCAACCGCCTGCTCAAAACAGAGTTGATACCAAAATTAGATGAGGTTGTTCATGGCCTCATCCAGTCAGGTTTTGTATATCTCCGAGGACAGAGACCCCACAGCATCCCTCAACAGCCTTTTTCAGTGTAATGACTGTCACAATGAGGAACTCTTTCCTAATATCTGCTTACAATGTCCTTTGGTGCAAACTGTGTCCTTTTACCTTCATATCTTGGAAAAGACTCTGGCTCTATCTCCTTTGTAACCCCCCATTAGGTACCTGAAACAACTAGATCCCCCTTTAGGCTTTTTACCTCCCAGTTGAACTTGGTTTTCTCAGTCTAACCACCCAGGAGAGGCAAATTCAGACGCGTTATCCCATCCCTGGTCCTTTGCAGAGGGCTCACTCAGGTGAAGTGCATGCTGAGGTGAGAGGAAACACATTTTCATTCACCTAAACCTGCATTTTCAACCCCAACTTCTAATTACTGCTGACTTTCAGGAAGTTTTATTTTAAACAACTATTTTCCTCTATAGCCACGATTCCTATTCTGGCCTCATATCAGGAGCAGCAAAACAGGCAGAGCACAAAACACCGTGATTTGTGCTGCTTCCAGCTCAGCCAAACCCAGGAAACAGTGAGTTTCTCTGGGGACGGGGCCACCCTGTGAAGCTGCAAGGCCAAGGACATGTGGTTGTGGATGGAGAAACAGGACTCTTCCATGCTCTGGGGTTTTTCAGCACAGCTTGTGCTTTTTCTACACCAGTACTGACCCAGTCCTGCTTTTGCATGCCTCAGTGGGAAAACTCACCGAGAAAAAACCCGGGCACTTAATTTTTAAGCCTTTTGGAGAAAGGACTGCCTATCTTGTGTTTTCCATATAGTACCAAGCAGGCTGTCAGATCTTAAACAAGGGATTCATAAAGAGGTAGTCGTATTACTAGACACATATGAAAAAAACACATATGAAAAAAAACCTTGTCTTGCACTCAGAGGCATCAATGGCTCAGCATCCCCCTCAAAAGAAATCCCGCTAATTTTAACATTGGGTTATGAATATGGGCCTCTTCCCACGTTTAACTTGGAACAGATGAGGCTTCTCTGCATCAGCTGTGCACACTGCTGCCTATGTTGTAAATGCTGTGGGGATCAGATTCCTCCTGCTTTTTCAGGTGTCTCCACTGTGATTCCTTAAAAGAAAGAAAAAAAAAAAACCTAGCAGTATTACGAGTGGTCATCATTTTCAAGAGGAGATAAAAAAGGTGACTAAACCACTTTTGGGACAGCTCTGATCCAAAGCCTTTCTGTTTCCATTCTCTGTGCCCTTTACTGATCTCGCAAGTTGACGAGCACATTGAAAAATCACCAGGTGCAAGGAGCCCCCGCCTCCCGCCTCCCATTTGTGTGGGGCCAGGCTGGCTTCATGGGCCAACACACTCCTGGGAAGCATGAGGAACAGCCACGTTCCCCCGTTGCACCTACATTGGGAGCTTCCCACCCTCACACCCCTGAATAATTAGTTATATTTTAATTTGTGAAGGAAATAGTCTCTTGGAATGATGGTAATACACACCCATGCTTTCTTTGGCACATGATAGGCAAAATTAATTACCAGCAGTCTTTTGAAAATGAGCATTTTTTTCACCCTCATCTCCTTTGTAGCTCTTTCTTTTACTTAAGCTTCATTAAAAGCACAGGTGAGTATCAAAGGTGCCCACTACACAACAGGGCAGCACAGATGGTAGGTAACCTTTCAAAAATGTTTGCTTTCCAATGTCACCATCTACTCATGTTTTGCAGTGCAAGTGCCCAGTTAAGTAACATACGGACATGCCAGTGAGTCAGTATTTTTTCTTAAGGCATGCAGAGATCTTGAGAAAGGTCAAAACAAAAATTAGGCCAAATTCAAAATGCTGGTCTCAGAAACCCACAGAGTTAGGTCACTCTGGGATTTGTCCTCAGTTTGCTCTTGAGATTGGTCTCTAACCTAAGCTCTGCAGCAGCTGAAATTTCTGCTTCTCCTCTGGCTGGCCCTTATTACAGCAATTTGGTTAAACACTGAGACAGGTTGCCTGAAGAGGCTGTGAAATATCCATCCATGGAGAGGTCTGGAGCAACACATGGAGGTGCCTTGAGCAGGGATTTGATCACAGACGCCTGGTGTTCTCCAGCCTGTGGCTCTGCTGTGGCTCCAACACCGCCTTGTTGTTCCCCACATTGCCCCAGGGCATTTTTCTGACTTGATTTCCAAGCCATCTTCTGTAGTCTCCCCTGACACGCATTGAAAGGAGCGTCACTTGTGGTTTGGTGCAATGTCCCATCAGCACGTGCTCAACCTCTTCTTGGCAAAGGCATGTCAGCAGCATCTGGAGATGGCAGGCCTCAGTCTCTCTGTTGTCAGCTCTTCAGTCATCAGCCACAAGACAAATTGCAGGGCTGGTGGGCAGGGGTAAGACAACATGTAGATTTTTTTTTTTTTTTAAGTTTGGGAGCGATTTATTTTTTTTTAAGAAAAAATGCTGTCTTGCTGACTGGATTTGGCAGCTGCTAGATTCCAAGGAAGAAAAATACCATCTTCAAGCTGTAACAACCCAGGAGCTAAACTTGCTTCTTGCTCTCATTGTGGTCAGAGCTTAGCCTGGGGCTGAGGGCGGGGAGCTACCCCATCTCCACGGCTCTCTGGCTGTGCTCCTCCTTCTTTCTCCTTTGTTCAGCTTCAGGCGCTCTTGCATACACACTGCCAAAACTGTTAAAGTTGCCAAAACACCCCCTTCCTGCCCAACCACCTCTGCCTTTTCCTGTTTCAAGCCCTCCCTTAATAACCCCCTCCTCCATCACTCCCCCCCTTCACCCTCCTCCGTGACCCTACTGCACTCCCCATCACCTGAGATACTGCTACATGCTGTGTTTTACTCTGCAGAGCTCAAAGAGCTTTTCTTTTTAGCCTCACATGCCAGTATCTCTGGTCATTCCTATTGGTCTTCATTTTCTGCAGACTTGACTCCCTTTACAAAGTCGCCATGACAAGAAGTGCAGATAGTGCTTGACCTGAAGTTGTGCCACCCAATCGTCTCATAGAACTAATGTCTTCTCAACAGTGATCTTCAAGGGAAAAAATATCACCTTAGCATCTCCTACACCCTTTGGATGACTGAAACTCGTAGAGCAGATGTTTCAGTGAGCTACACATAATGATGCTTAGGTCAGAAAACAGTAATTATATTCCAGCTGTATGAAACATGCATAGTAATTAACTGTGACAGCTCTTTGTGGATTAAAGTATTTGGGGCTTATTATGATGTTTGCTTAGTTTTCCTAACCATCAGTCAAGTCCTGGATAAGAGGAAAAATCAGCTTTCTTTAAAATATCCAGTTCCTTTTCTCTGCAGGCTTTATTGAGCAATCAGCATTAAAATTGCATTCTTTAACTCTTCTAAGATTTAAAAGCACAAAAGAAGAATGGATACCCAAAACATCAGATTTTGCAAAGGAGCTTTGGTAGCTCCAGAAACATGTGTCATTACTCAATTTAGCGGCAGCAGAAATACCTGCAACTCCATTTTGTCCTAATGTGTATCAGCTGCATATCAGTGATGCTTCTATGTATTACATGCTTCTAGCAATTATTCAGTTTGCAATTACTATTTGAGAAAACATATTTAGGTAGTCGTAATGTCAAGGAGGCATTTTAAAGTGGCTTAAAAGGGCCGATTGTTAAGAAATATTTAACAAGGAAGTGTTACATTCAATAGGCCTCTGTGCTGCTGGTAGCAATCACTTCAGCAACAACCACCTCTAACATGCAAGCTAGCTACTTATGAAATGGCAGCGCTGCTTATCTGGGGATCTTCCAGCAGCGATGAGCTGCAGTTTCAGTGTGATTCCACACAAACTAGGCTTACGTTTCCGTTTGACTTCTTTGGTTGTCTAACTTCAGAGCCAAAATTTGTCAGACACAGCATTAATTCCAGATTGCTTTATTACCTGAAATCAGTAACGGAGTCCAAATAAGGCTCCTGAGCTGCTGAATGTGGCAGCTCTGTTATGTAAAGAGCATGAAAGTGTATCTCAATACTGCAATCTGAGCAGAGGTATCTCAGTGAAGAGCCACCCTACCTCACAGTGTTATTCAAGCTAAATGAGAAATTTGTACGGTACAGGAGGGCACCAGTGATATCAGGGGGTACTGCTCAAAAATTCTTTAGCGTAACCAGAGGTGGTAAACTCTGGCCCTTGATTTCCGTGGGCCAATTCTTATAAATAAGGGTTGGAAAGACAGAGGCATTTTTCCATATTGATCAAAAATGACCACAAGAGCACAAAATGTTAAGTTTTGGTTCCATCAACTCTGTGTGCATACAGATCACACAAAGGACTGAGGAATGCCTTCTTTTAAAGCTATAAACCATAGACCTATATGTCTTTTGGCATTCTTTTGAAACCTTTATTGAGGAGTATTATCCCTGCATTTGCTGCCCCTCTGATTACAGATTACTCTTCTTACTCCAGAAGAGAACTGTCTGGCAAGAACTGTATGAAATGTGTACTAGGACTACACCGCCCATGTACAAGGATGTTGTATATAAACCACAGATACTGGAGAAGATTAATTCTGGTCTCCACAGCATATGCTTGTAAACCCACAGGTAAGAGCCCTTATTTAAGGAGAAAGATGTCACTTTTTGCTCTAACTGTGCCTTCTATTGTTGTTTCTAACATATTCAGTAGTCAGGGTGATTACTATCACTATAATAGGTTACTTCCATGTAACCACAAAAGTGTAAATACAGCATGTGTTTATAAAATACTCAGGAGGTGTCCAAATTAGCTCAGAGCAGTGCAACATTTGAATGGCTTTGTTCTGAACACTTAATTTAATACCTGGCATTTTAAGTATTCGTGGCAGAATTATATGAGCAGGCTACTGCTGCCCTTCAGTGGGAGTTACTGATATAACACTGGAACAGCATGCAGAAAAGGGTGCCAACGCTGCCAAATAGCAATAGTTCCTGCAAGAGTGGTCTGTATCTCTTTTAGGGTCTTGAAGAAGGTTTTTTTAAAAAAAAAATCAACAAAGTGTGTGATCAGTGTCTATCATGACCATTGCAAGCAAAGAGAGTCCTACCGCCAAGAGATTTTCCCTCTCCCAGGCTTTCCCTGCCAGAGGGCTGCTCACAGGCCCTCATCTATCGAAAGCCATGAGGGTGCATGGCTCTCTGTTGGTAAGATAGCAAGGCCCCACTATTAAGTAAACCTCTTTGTTTAATCTTCAGTGGTCCCAAAAAGAACCCCCAGCAATGCAAAAAAACTGTGGCTTGCTTTTCCTCTTATCCCCGTAGTGCTGTAGGTCAGGCACTACTTATCTCCAAAAGACCACAAAGGTCACTTCAACAGATAGAAAATGATTTAGAAAAGTTCGTTTGTCCAGCCGTGTAGCAGCAGTCTCACCACATGCCATAGGGATAGTAACCAGCTCATTCAAAACCCATTGCGCTACGAAACTTTGCAATAAAGACTTTACAAACCAAACCTTCAACAAAGCACACAGTTCACCATCTAAGAAGGACGGGGAGAGGGTACTCCTGAGACAGGGAAAGGTACTCCTGCAGTTAATCAATCTGACCCCAAATGATTATTAAATGACTGCCACCCTCTTCCTAGGTTCAGCTTCAGCGGAGCTAATCTTAGTGCAGAGCTTTGTGTCAGAAGCAAAACTGTCCTTACAAGAGCTGTTGTTTTATCAAGACAATCAAGATGACCGCAGAGGACAGAGGCAAGGAAACAAGAAATGTTTCCTAATGAGCATATGCTATATACAAGTATAGCAAAACACAGTAAGCTGTGATGATACCTCACATGGGTGATTAATGCAGCCACTCACTTATTCATTTGAATCCAGCAAGCCCATGACCAGGGGTGGCCTTCATTGGTGGGAGAAACAGGATGGTGACAGCTGGTTCTTTTCTTATCTTTTAACTCTTTTATAATGATCCTGTTATGCTACCTATACATTAACTCCTATTAGTTTCTCCATGCACATGCCAGTGCATGATAGGCCTTATAAAAATATGTATATTTGGCACTGAAATCACCCTAGTTTGAGGTCAATTTATCCCAGCTTCATATCAAAGTTTTCATACAAACAGTAGCTTCCCTTCAACATGCCAGTAACTTTCTTAGAAATCCTGTATGTCAGCAAAAGGCTTTCCACACCTGTAAGTACCAGCAAAACAAACATTTAAAAGTTTATGTTGCACACAGAGGTACATGATGGAGTCTGTGCCTCAGCCTGTGCTAAAGTTTGAGCCTGTGTTAGCCTAAGGAGGTCTAGGGCAGGGCGTTATCAGTGTTATAGCTATTTCTGCAGCACTTGTAACTGGAGTATCAATGCAGAGTGGGAACCAGGCGCTGTCCCCTCTTCCCACCCCTTTGTCCTGCTCAGCAGGCAAAGCCATAGGTAGGCCAAAGACAGCTTGTTTATGGGCAGCAATGCCTTGGCCTTTCTGCTCCAACTACAAGGTGCATTGCTTCGCCCTGCTTTTGCTCTTGTAAAACACATGGCTGTCCACATGTGCACCTGGAAAAAGCAAAAACCCTAAATCACTTTGCACAGAGAATTATCCCCCAGGAAAGACTGAAACACTGACAAACATTAATCTTGCAGGTTAACATGTGCCACTTTGCCTTCATCACTGCAGTATCATGAACCTTGTGTAGAACTGAGTCCTCCTCAGCGAAAGTCTTTGAGAAGCAGGATACTCTCATCCAGCAAGTTTGGGAGCTGAAAATCCTGACTTCCAGAGTATGACAGCCTGTGTGCAATTCTGCCTTATATCCACAGGTGTCAGTGAAAGACCGGCACTTCTCAGTTTTCTGGAACAAAAGATCACAGAGTTGGATTGAGCCATAGAAGTTTAACATAGCTAAACTCCAGAGCTGTAGGCCCATCACCTGGAAAGCATGCAATTTAAAAAAGACTTCGAAAGACAGGGTTTCCTGACAAGCTCAGAAAAGACTATTCCTGAAATGAGGAGGGCTGAACAACTCAGCAAAGCAGTTCCCTTCCACACCGATCTAAGCCTTTTCTTTGTGCCATGAAAGCCTGTCTGATTTCTTTTTATTCCTCAGGCCAGACACCTCCAGTTTCCCCATCCCATGGCTCCTTTCATGCGCTAAATTCCCTGTGTGTTTTCCCTTCCCTCCACTGGATCCACTAGGTCCAAGTTCACCTTCTCCATCAGCACTGGATAACTTCTGCCTCATTTGTGCTTTTCCACACCAACCCCATCAAAGTTCTAGTTAATGAAAAAGATATAGAGTGCCTTCTGCAGCCCTTTTAATTAAGGCTTCCCAAACTGTTATTGCTACTCTGAGAGCTACTAAAAAAGTCAGGGAGAGGAGAGCTCATGTATGAGATGAGAAGCACCTTAGACGTGGATGTTCTGCACCCCCTGCTCCCAGCCTGGGCTCGCAGCATACATTTGGCCCTTGGGGGCACCAAGACAAGACAGATCTTAAGGAGGACTCTTTCTGGCAAAGAGAGGGGGTGGATGCTTGCAGCTGTCCTTAGGGACATGCAATCAGCTAAACTGCTGCACCCTCCATGGGGTCTGCCTGTGCGTGATGCTGTGGTATTTGCATCTTTGTGATCTCCATCCAGGCAGGAAGCTCCTTTGGAAGCAGACGCGGGATGAAGCATCCCCTTGCAGGAACCACCTGGGACCATTTGGGGACACAGCTGTAGCCTGATACACGTCTCCTACACAGGAGCTACAAATGTAAAGCAATTACTTGCTGTGGGGGAGAAAAAGGAAAATAGTCTTTCCCAAGCAGGTCACTGCTCTGTATCGGCCTAGCTGTATGAGCAAATGTCTACTGATTTTTCATTTGTGCAAAAAAACCTTGTGTCATGCACCCCTTCCCAGGGTGATGGGCACGCACTCTGCATCACAGCTTCCCTGCAGAAAATCCTCTCTGACAGGGAACACACTGTGGTGCTAAATCACCCTCCCTTGTCAAAACAGAGCCACAGATCAAGCTGGGAGGCAGCTACATGGCTGCTCCGGCCATTTCACACTACAGCCGCAAGTGTCCTTGGCTTCGGCTGAGAGCAGTGCTGAGCACCGCCACCGCCAGCCGCTGAGGCTGGCACAATTCCAGCCAAGCCAAGGCACCAGGGACCTCCTTCCCCTGCTGCTGCTCCTTGGACAGGTGCTCCCGGTTGCAGGATGAGGCTGGGGCAGGCGTGTTTTGCCTGGGGACCCACTGGCTGGCGTGCCTGTAAGGGATGACCGGGTGCAGCTCTTTCAGAGAGCCAGGAGCTAGGCTTGCTGCGCCTGCAGGTCTGTGCCTCTTCAGAGGTTTCATCATGGCAATTCTGGAAAGAGTAAATAAAAGGCATGTGAGTTTCCCCACCCGTCTGACAGAGGCTTTCACTTCTGTGAGATTTTATTTTCCTTGATATAACTTTTATTAGTCGAGATGTAAAAAGAATGTAATTCATTAAAATTTGAGAATTAAGATGGAACTGAGATGGAGGTTACCAGTGAAATTCATGAAATAATGATTGTTGCAGTTGTGATGTTGCTGGCACGTTAGTGAGGGGAAAAAATTATGCACGTGATGATTTCTGAGGTGTGACATTTCTTGGTTGCAGGAGAAGGGGATAAGGTGCAATGCTTCAGCTGTGCAGGTTGCTTAGAGAAATGGAAAGATGACTCTATGGAAGAACATGGGAAATGGTTCCCTGAGTGAAGGACATAGTATATTAGGAAAATTTCCTGCTGTGCAATGAAAGTTAACTTAAACTCTTGCTTTTGTTTTTTAAATACCACTATAATATATGAATATATAAAAATAATTATATATGAATATCTATAAATATATGATTATATATAAATATTATGCCCCTGTGGAAACCCTTTTTTTCGTGAAAAATTGTTTAAATGCTGAAGTATGGTAAAAGTTCCCAAACAAAAATGAGTGTTCATGAAATACTTTCATTTTATGTCAAGTGTAATCAGATGTAGAACTACATTATGGTAACTGCTGTATCTTTTGAAAACGTCACTTTACTTCCAACTGCTCAGTAATACTTTGGATGTCTCTGGAAGAGCAACCTAACCAGCATTACAGTCTGCACAGGTTTACACTAGTCTGCACTATTTGCTGTCAATGAAGCAGTTTCATGCTTTGCAATTTACAAATGATAGTTCTGATGACAGCAAATCTTTCCAGTTGCCATTCTCCATCGTAATCTGTAGACCATCTACACAGTATTCAAGGCAAAAGTTTCTTCTGTTTTTGAAGCCACAGTTACTCTACTGTGTTGTCCCACTCAGCTAATGTGGGGTTTGGTTTGGTTTTTTTTTTATTTGGAGGAAAAAATTTTCATTAAAACTAACTCCATTCCTGTTAGTCTTGCAGACTACCCCTATCATGTGGAAAGGGATATTTGGTGCTCAGATTTATGTTAAGACAGTGAAACAAGATCCCTGTAGCCTCATATGTGGTGGAAGGGGGAAAAATCAGCAGCAAAGCCATTTTACTTCAGTTCTATGTCCAAGACAAATTTTCCAAGTCTGCACTCCACTTCAGAGGTCCATGAATGTGGTGCGTGACCTAAATCAGCATAGCGTAAGCAGCGGCAGCTCCCATCTGTCTCTCTAAGGTTGTTTCTGAGACCTGCAGCTCTGGTCCTTCACAGTGTTTGAGCTTGCACCTCCAAACAGTGGCCACCTGTGCGTAGGCATTGAGCTGAGCCGTGGAGCAAGTGTCTCTTCAGGGCAGCTACAGGGCAATTGTTTTTTCAGTAATTAACGGCCATCAGCTATTGCTGGCAAATTGTTACATGCACGGCAGCTCCTGGCTCCCCAGGCAGCTCTGTTCTGGCTCAGTAACCCAGCCCAGGATGCGGGGACAGGCTGTAGGAATCGTAGGGTTGCTACAGTGCCATAGCAGGGAGGCTGGTGAAAGGCGTTGAGCCGAGTCCCAGTTAGTGGGACTGCAGGAAGCTAGTAGTGAGGTTTTGTGTTGGAGGTGTTATTGCAGGAGATGTTATGGCTCCTCTTTTGGTTTGGTTTCTTCAGGCATCATTAGTCAGGTACAAGGACCACAACTACGCACAACGTAGGAGCACAAGGCAATCATTTTATTGGCTAACACCTGTGAAAAGCAGGTAGGCTGTAACAAGCTATTAAGCTAAGCACTAGAGGGCTCACCACCCTGGTCAGGCAGGATGGGCAGGCAGGTACCTGAATCCCTGAGCTATTAACAGTCCTGTCTCACTACCTGGCTGCCTGAGTCAAGGTTATGCAGCTGTGTTGTACCAGAGCTGGGACTTGCATCCTTGGCAGACAGGCAACAAAACCCTAGGGTGGGAGAAGCTTATAGGAGAGAGACAGCGAGACACTATTCCTGAGCTCCTACCTCTGAGAGAAGTAAAAAAAAATTACTAGTGTTTTTTGTGGGGCAGGGGGTGTTGGAAAGTACAGTCAGTACTGCTTCTGCTGCAGATTGCCCTTGTAGCTGCTGGTGCTTGCTGGTATCTGAGCAACTCGGTTTGCACTAAGTCATAGGCATTTAAGAAGTTATAATTAGAAATGTTTTTTGTTCTAGGAAGCTTCCTGTACAGCAAATCTTGAAGAGAAAGTGACCCTAAGTTCTGCAGGAGCTGGTAAATACTGTACAGCCTCACTTGTTGCAAGGATGACAGTGTTGAATTTTTATGTTTTACTTCAAGAGGTTTGCTAAAGGACTTCTAGACTCTGCACTTAATCAGGCAAGGTTTCTTTTGAGGTAAGGACTGAGTTAGGATTTATGTATTGTCTGCACATAGGGGAAACAAATAGTAGAGAATCTGTCAGCTACTGCTTGCTTTTGCAACCCATGAGTATAAACCAATCCCACAGCAGGCAAATGTCACCTCTGTGTAGACAGGAGGCATGTAAGAAAAATACATTATTTTGTGACAATATGGTGTGATTTGTTTTGCATTCATGTTTTGGAAAATTGCAAATACATGTATATCAGTTGCATTCTATGTATTATATGTATGTGCTTTTGGATACAAAAGAAACTAAGTTCAAGTAACTTTCTGCTGTGCTCAGATTCTGGTGCTTCTTTTTTCCAAATATTATGATTATTTGAAGGCAATGGTTTTATTGATGTATTCCTGTGGATGTCTGCTGGAAGAAATCATACACAATGAGTTTGCACTGAGTTGCTGCACACCAGTACTGATATGTATGCTCAGAGATGGTAACACAGAGGTAAATTTGCTACAGTAGTACTGCCCAGAGACTTTCTTTAGTAGCCTTCTGGAAATGCAATAATGATTATTACTGCCTCCTAGAAATACCCATATTATCTGGCATATATGTATCAGATGGAGGCTTTTTGTTATTTTTGAAAGCAATGGAAGTACATTGCAGAGCTCTGAAAGCATAATACCTCATGGTACCAAAATAGCAAAGGGAACAATAAAAATTACCAGCTTACTAATGGAGATGTTTGTTCACGCTAGGAATTCACCAACATGCACATCTGTCTTTTGCTGAAAGTGTCCTGTGGCTGTTCCTGGTGAGAAGGCCTCGTCCCTCACACCATGCCATAAGTAAACCTAATCTTGCCTGAAATTCTTCAGAAAAATACATTCTTCAGAAAAGGAGCTCTCTAGTGTCATCTCTTGGTGAAGTGCAGGAAGAGCCATTGAGCACTTCCAGGGTCCATTGCACTTTTGTTGAATATACAAGTAATAAAATGGTACATTTTCATCTGAGGTCACATGTTACAGTGGGGTTATCTGGCAATTCGTATGCTGCATACCTTTACAGCGATACAGATGTAAGGCTATGTTTCCCTTATTTCAGCTCTTCAAAAATATCAAAATACAGCCCACACACCATAACCTGGGCTGGATTTCCCAGTTTGACAGCCAGCTGTGCCACGGGCACGGACAACACAGCTGGCCCTGCCCAGGAGTGATGCTGTGCACCAGCTCAGAGGTGCCAGGCAGAGCCACTGCTTGGGACAGGACAGTGCAGCCCCAGGGGCTCCATCCACCCCAGGAGACTGTTTGGGCAGCAAGCCCCCTCCCGCTAACTACACCAGGTCCACTACACTGCTTCAGCCACCGTTTTATGGTGGGTGACCACTTTTTTCGACCGTGCCATGCCCCATGTGATTTCATGCCGCCCTGTGACTGCCTGCAGGACCAGCCACCCCACCAGTGTTCCCAGAAGCAGGTTGGGAAGGGAAGCCCCTTGCTCCAGGCGGCATCATACCCCATGCGCTTTCCTAGCACACCATCCTCCTACCCAAGGGGGAAAAAGGGTTGGGGGATTTTTAAGCCAAACAACAGTGTCAGATATCCCAAGACCTGTTTCCTCCTTTTGCACAATGAACGTAATTACGGTGTTAAGGATGCCAGGAAAGGTTTTGGGGCGAGAAATATCTGTGAGCTTTGTCAGACATTGTATAACCACAGCCAGGACTGTAAATGGCTCTGCTTGCCTCATAACCATGCATGTAACAAGGGTAAGGTGCGCCAGCTGCAGGCTCCTCTGCAGGTCTGGGGAATGTTTACAGATTTTACAGAATGCTTATGGTTCTCTGTGAAAAGTGCAAGGCCTGTGTAGGAAAACGTCACAAACGTAAAGTCTGGAAGCACGAGCTGCACTATAAACATAACCGTAACATAAACCTGCACCAGTGTTTTGTGCCCATGATCAAAACTCCAGAGGCAGGGCAGGGCTGTACTATCGATGACCTGGGATGTATGCAGGAAAGCAGGACACATGCCCCGAACTACGTTTTTGCCATGGAGTTAGGACTGGGTGCCAGCTGGGATGCAGAAGAAGGGGCAAAGAGGGAAAGATCTGAATGGGAATGGGAGTTTAAAGAGGACACATGTCTCATAGACTTAATTCAGCTGTTTACAGACACAAAGTTTCAGAGCTACACTTTCCTAGCAGGTAACACCAAAGGCTATGGTGGCTACTTCATTGCTAGTTAGCTTCTGAAGGAAAATATGGATGTGCAATTTATCCCTCAAGGTGGTGAATTCATGTGCATAGAAGTCATCAGCCTAATTACACATTTCACTGACTCTTTAAATTTTTTACCCCAGCGTTCCCCAAGCTTTGGGTAACAGGTTCTGTCCATTTTTTCAACACTGTTCAAAGTCAAAGTTATGTGGGGCCTCTTCGACCACCAGAACATTAGGGGGTGGATGGCATGATGCTTGAAGAGAAAAAGGTGTTCTCAGCATGGCACACAGCTAGTCAGGAGAAGACTTCTGGCTTGCAAAAATAACTGAGTTACTACTGCCAGCACATGTAAAAATTTTGAGGGAGGCCTGCAGATCACATAGGAATGAGATTATGGTGATGAGCCATCTCACACTCTGAGAAAGAGGGCAACGGAAAGGTGGAGGTTTATCACCGTAGAGATCCCTTTCCGTATACCACACTGCCCTCTGCTTGCACATCCATGTACCAGTTTATGTGCCTCAAACCTAATATTGCAGCACTCCTCCCTCCAGGTGGCATTTTGTCTGCATTACAAAGCAGCCCCCAATGAAGAGATAAGTTGTTATGATTTTACTATCCTCTATCCCTTCATCAACAAAACAAAACCATACCCTCCTGTGCACCCCAAAGCTGTTTTTGAGAATTTTGACACCCTGACAGCCTGTTTTGGGATGGTCAAAGCAAAGATCTACCCACCTCACAGGCCCTTTTTCCCCTGAGAGTCAATGGCAAGCTATCTTTTCCCTTATGCTACTCTTGTGCTGAAACCTGCCAGGCCCCCTGCCCCCAGTGATGAAGAACAAGCCCATGTGGGCACCTGCTGTTCCCGGGAACTGAACAACACTCTGCAGGAGGGCTACAGGCAAGTTTTTGCAAGGTTTTGCATGGAGGGGTCGTAGCCTCTTCTCAAATCGCATAAAACTGGACCTCCACCAGAAGTGGGAAGCATCAGGCTACCCAGTCTGGTGCACAGATGATAACAAAAAAGCTAAATATGTTGAAGATTACAGTCAGAAAGAAGATGTCCTCTTGTGGGCTGAACATACTAAGAAAAACCCTGCCAAATGCCAAATTGCAAAACTGTTTTTAAATTCTCTGTGGGGGAAATTTGGACAGAGATCCAACCTCACCAATACCACCATTGTAAGACAACCAGATGAGTTGCATTGTTTACCTCTTTTCTCTGGCTTATGGTGTGTGCTCCTGTAATTTTTTTTTATGAGGGATTGATCCTTCACATGGCTGCTGATCATATGAAAGAGCTGCATATACTCTCTCACACAGCATCCATTCTCAAAATTGGCCTGCAGCGGTTTCGCTGGTGTTTGCTTGTCACCATGTGGCCCACATACAGGGCCATAAAATTTGTATCGTGACGTTGAAAGGTTTCTTAGCATAATTGCAGCTAAGAGTGTCATTATTTACACACCCAATAACAACAAATCTGGCAGCTGGCCCAGAAACAAATTTTCCTGGCTGCTGACACACTGCTGGATGGTGTGGTGAGCACTTCCATACCCAGCCGGTCCATATCCCACAGTCAATGGGCAAAGGGAGCTCCTCCACCACCACCCACCCTCTCCATCTGACACTTACCTTGAGATGTAGCTTGCGATTCATGGGCACATTGGCTGGTTCTTCTGGTTCATGTGGTCCTTTTCAGGAATACCTTAGGGTGCTTTTCTTATTCGGCAGAAACAGTTCACTATTGGGACCACATGCAACCAGTAGGATTAAGTCACATAACCCAACTCACAGCTTTCTCCAAAATCCCATTTCAGATTCTCTCTGTAAGAAGTGGGTGCGATAAACTGATGAGATTCAACAGCAGCATTGGTCAGCTCCAGTCCCAAGGCTCTGCGGGCACGCAAGGCCAGCAAAATAATTTTTCATCATTTCTGTTACAAGTATGTAAGTGGAGACTAGTTCCTATGTGGACCTTGAGGTTATAATATAGGGAAATTTTCGACAGGGCTGTTACAAAGGGCCTGAGCCAAAGCATGCTTAGTTAGCAAGAGTCCTTCCTTGCATTTCAGAGATTTAAAAAACAGCATCCTCATGCACATCCTAACCAACCCTGATACTACAAATCATACGCTTTTAATGTATCACTAACATCTGTCTTGTTTCATACTAAGGAACTTGGCCAACAGAGCACAAACAGGATCTTTACTAGCTAAAATACAGAGCAAGTCATCCACAGGGGAAAAAAAAACTGAAAAAGAAATCTACCATGTAGCCCAAAAGCTTGGACACAGACACATTTTTAGTAGTCATCTACTAACATATCTCAGAAAGCTACATACAACTTATATATCCCAAACATCATCTGCCTAATTATTGCGAACTAAAGGGAAAGCAAAATTCAGACCTTTTATATCCTAGCTTTGTTCTTGTCCATTTTATTTAAACAGCACATGGAATTTCTCTCTTTGTCCTGTTTTTTGGGCTTCTTTATTTCTTGCTTTATAAATCATTCTTAAGGCCAACCGCCTCCTGGTTTCATCTTCCTTCCTACCTACGTGCTTGCTCTGTGTGACTCAAGTACGCATTCTCCTTTGCAGCTAATGAACATGGATATATTTTTGGTGCAAGGTCTGCATTGTATTGCTACCAATAATCCAGTATCATATATTCAGTCCCAGATAAAAAAAACTCCTCTTGGGCAGTAGAATGTAACAGTCAGCTTTGCTTTCTGTGTATGGCATGTGCTTTTCTGCAATCCCAAACAGTAAGAGGGTGGAAGAGAACTCCAGCTTAGAAAACCTGTATTTTAGGACTGTTGGTTATAAATACAGCTCTCTGACTGTGATCACGTTACTCTCAGTTATGTACTACAGGCAGCTAAGGTCTTTTAGCCTGTATTGAGTCTGCCGTCTCTTCTGCTCAAGGGTATTTTTTTCACCTCATGTTAGTGCAGTGCCTCAAACTATTCACATGAGGCCAGAGTTATCAGGTGGGAAACTGTACGGGGTGAACAGGTGCCAGCACTGTATGGAAATATGGGTTGAGAAAGGAGGATTTCAGGTTAGTGGGGAAGATAAAGAGACTGAAAAGTTATCAGTAATTTTTATTTTTGTTAAGAATATTATCATCTTTTCAGGTTGCTATTTAAGAGGTGACAACTAGGAAAGTGAGCTGAAACCCTTAAAATGGACATACACTTCCATAAACATTATGAAACAACTTAAATCTCAATTTCTTTCACTCACTACAGAAGATAAAACACTCCCATGATCATGTTTTTCCAAAACCGTGGCTCAAGACACACTAAAACAGTCTCCTTTTTTTTGCCTTGACATGGAGCATTTAGTTTAATTTCCATCTTGTTAAGAACAAAATCTTAATTAAAACAAGAAATCTCTTGGGGGGGGGGGGGCTTGGTTTACAAGGCTATATCCTGCATACAGTTGAGTAATTAGACTACACTAGATACAGTGGTTTGCCTTTGCGACTGCAAGATGACTTACTTTCATCAGATAAATATGCAAACAGAGTACAACAGAGCCTTAACATTAAAGTTGTCACTAGCAGTTCAAAATGGTTTGAGTTACATCAAAGGAAATATCTCCCATAGTGAGATCACGAGTTGCACAGTCCAATGCCTGGCTTTGTTATTGCACAGTTGGGGTGGGGATCATTAAAGTTGAATTACAAGAAAGTAAGAACACAAAATTTCATTATTCCTCTTCTAGTCTGACCCTCCCCCAGGAAAAAGAAGTGAACAGCAACAAATGTTCTTTGAAAAGAGTATGTTTCATTCAGTGATAATGTGTGAACAACAGGATATAGCAGAATTAAAATTCAGGTGTGAAAATGAAGACTCGTTGGATTGGGGGACCCACGCTGAGTGTGTCTGTACTGGAACAGCCCCATCCCTATCACTTGTGGCACATAACCAACTTGGGGGAGTATAGAAATACAACCTACCTCCTTTTTTCACTGCAGAGTTGAGACACGGGGAAGTAATAGGCTTGTCAGAGTCACAAAAAGCTGGACAGTCCCCAGTTCTGGCCTGTGCTCAGAAACACCTTTCAGGTGCATTTGAGCAGTTTTGTTGTGAGAATCAGGCAGGTCTGGTGTGGCAGCTGCCCCCAAGTCCTTTGAACCAGTGGAAACAAGGAGGCAAAAACACAGTTGTCTCCATAAGGGGTCACTGTTGTGTGAAGAGAGCAGATGAAACTCACAGAAAAGTGCGGGGAAAAAGAACAAAGGAAGAAATACATGAGCGGGAAGGAGAGGGAGGGAGGTAAGGGACAAAATGCAGGGTTAAGAGACCTGAATCAGCAAAGCAGGTAAGGAGGAAGGCACCTCCTTCTAAAGGTAGTCACCCTTGCACCTACCTCACAAAATACGTAGTAAACAATCCCAACACATAGCAAGGAATACTTTTTTACAGAAGCTGTTCACAGCCTTCAGTGAAGCACACACCAACTGGCTTGCGATCTATGGCCTCCCCCTTTCAGTCGGAGTTGGGGTATCCGACCTGCCTGCAGAGTGGTTTGAACTGGAGGCATAAGAGCATCTGGATGCACATTGGCGCAGACTGCAGCTGTGCATTCCCGCAGGTTAGCTCAGGACACCTGGTGTGTTTATCTTGCCAGCTCTGCACTTCCATTACTCGCTAAAAATGCTGCCAAACCCGAGGCAACGTGCTGATAGCACAGTTTGTCTTACTCGTAGTCAATAATGGACTTATAGAAATGAGTTATTATGATAATCATAAAAATATAAAAAAGAGGGTGCTATTGGCAGCATGTGATACTGTATTCATGGTGAAATGGCAGTCCTCTGAATTCCCTTCTCTTCCCTTCCCACTGATTTAGCCCGCCTGCTCACTTCTGTGGTTTCTGGAATTTGCACTCACACCTGTTTTTTGAATACTTTGATTCAAGGAGTTGCCTTACAAAGAAAAGCAACTAGAGAGACTCCTCTTCGTGCAAACTTGTACGGCACTTCGAATCAGTACTCCTCAGATATCTTGTCCAATCCCCCTACTCAGAGCAGCATCAGCTAGAGCAGGTTGTCCAGGCCTGTGTCCAGCTGGGTTTCAAGTATCTCCATGGATGGAGGCTCCACAATGTCTCTGGGCAACTTGTGGCAGTTTTTGAGCACCCTCATGGGATTACAGTGTTTTCTTGTGTTCATATGGAATTTCATGTTTCAGTCTGTGCCCATTGCCTCTTGTCCTGTCACTGGACACCACTGAGAAGAGCCCAGCTCCATCCTCTTCTTTCTCTCCCATCAGGTATTTATACACATCTAAAAGATCCCCCTGAGTCCTCTCTTGTCCAAGATGAACACTCCCAGCTTTCTCAGCCTCTCCTCAGAAGACAGATGCTACAGTCCCTTGATGGTCTTCATGGCCCTTTGCTAGACTAACCTCAGGCATCTCGGAGATTGCTTGTGCCCTGCTCTGTTGCACCTCCAGCACATATCTGGGTGGTTCAAGTCCCCCAGGAGGTCCAGGGCCTGCAAATGTGAGACTCTTCATTGGCTCCTGACACACCCAAGGCAGAGCTCCATGCATCCCTTCTCCTCACTCACATAAAGGGCAGCTTCCCCTTCTTGCCTTCCCAGCCTCTCTTTCCTCAAGAGAATCTATCCAGCCACCGGAGTCCTTTTTGTTCCCAACGCTGCATGTATTAGTGTAGAGGCATTTCAGAGAGGCACCCAAGTGTACTGATTCCCCAGAAAGGGCATGGGAGTGCTCTGTGTAGGGCTGTTCCCCAAGCACTTCCTTCTTTACATGCCTATGCTTGAGGTGATTCCAGTGTCCATTCTCTCTAGAGTCTACAACTTTGTACATTAAGACAGTGGATGTAGAATAAATTAGTTTTAACGGATGTGTTCTCGTTTATTTGGACTACTTCCAGCTTGTATTTTTACCATCTGAATATGTATTTGTGTGGGGCTCATGACAGCGTTCTCCACAGCCATCTGTTCCTACTATATTCTACAGAAAGTCTTGAGCAGGAAGTAAACAGCAGTCTCATACACGCCACATCTTCTCTGGGTTCAGTTCATTCCTCTAAAGAGATCCCTCAAAACCTACAAACCACTCAGAATGTGCCCTGGCATTAGGTTTGAGCAATGACTGACCGTCCTCCCTGTGCTCCAGCCACTCATTTCCACCTCCTCTGTCAGTGTCAGCATGAGCCAGAGCTGGGAACTCATTTGGCTGAAAAATTACTCAAAGAAAAAGATTATTCTGAGTGGGATTTGTTCCCCAGCCTGCCCTGGGCAAGAGCCGCATGAGTGCTGGTGCTGGCACCACTGCGGGCAGCACGGATCAGTGGTGGTGGTGGCAGCTTATGCCCGCGTTACCACTGGAAGGCTGTTTGTGAAACCAGACCATCACACTTGGCAGCAGAGCTGCTTCACTAGTTATTTTTCACCTGGCTCAGCTCACTAATTAGTTTCTTTTTTGCATGAATACATGTGCTGGCATGATGGAGAGGACAACAGGGGGTGGAAGCAGCAATGGGCAGCCAGAGACATGGGAAGCAGCAACTCCTCAAGATGCCTCTGCAACCACAGACATACATTGCCAAAAAAATCTTCCCAAATCTTGGCTGAAGTACAGATTTTTTTCATAGCTTGCAATTCAATTCCCAAATGCCTAAGCATTATCAACCTCCAAATGAGTATCCATATTTATCTTTTACATCATAGAGATCTCTGTGTTAAAATATTTTTTTGCATCTTATTCCTTGTGGAAGGGGATTTTTCCTCTACTTGGAATGCAAATGCCATCTGTTACTTGTTCAAAGTTGAACAGCATTTTATCACTTTTGCTCAGAAGTCTTAAGTAGCTCAGAATAGAAAGCTTTCATTTTTTGGCATTTTTTTTTACAAGACCTAGTGCATTTGTACTGTGCCCGGTGTGCAAAAATTTTATTAGCATGTAAGTCTCTAATTTCTTCACATCCTTCATGTTTCCAGAACTAGAAGAAATAGAAAAGTAATTTTTAAAAACTCCAAATTTTGCCACTTGGTTGTGACTTCAAAATCTAGAGTATTAGGTGGAGCTTTAGTGCTGAGACTGTACTGAGGACTTTACCTCTTCACTCTGATTTTGTAATTCACACAATAAATTGAACAGTTGTTTTAGGTAATTGGCTGTGATGATGGCAAGCTTCTCTGGTAGGATTAGCTATTTTTAAAATGATAAATAACTTACTTGTTTTAATATATTTTCTGTTTGAGTTAATTTGATGTGTATTTCTGTATTTAAGTGTCATGGTTTGGTCTCCTTCCACTGTGGATGGAGGGCTTCCAAACATGTGTCCATATCCTTGCTCTCAAATTTGGCCTTACATTAAAACAGGATTTTAGAAAACACTGGTTCATAGAACCTAAGCAATTACTGGATGACAGCAATCTCCTGCAGGTATGCTTTAGATAGTAAGGATAGATACTGATCTGGTCTTCTGCAATGAACAAAAGTATTGACCAATGGCATGATTTAGGGGATTGAAATATTATTGAAAAGCTGAAATTTTAATACAGTCTTATGCCCTTCCCTCCCCTCCTCCCAAATCTAAGATCTATATAGAAGTCTTCCATTTTATGTGCAGACATTCTGCATCTAAGCATAACAAGTAATTTCAAAGAGCCCCCATTTTCCTCTTAAAAACACTTGATGTTTGTTTTCAGCAAAACATGACCATTTGCTGAACACCACGAGTCTGAAGAATAATAGCAGAGTTGAAATGCTGCTTATCAGAAAAGAACTCTTCACATGTTGAGGTTTTTTGTACCTGAGAATTCAAAGAAAAGAGCAAAGTTTCCCACAGCCAAACCCCGCAAAGATCATAGGTGAACTTTCTTGTGAGAACATGTTCTCTGTCATGTTTTTCATTACATTGATAATTTGTAGATTGTCTTTGCTGGCCTCAGCATTTCCAGAGGAAATGGTCCAGAAGAAAGTCAGAACATGAGACTAAATGAAGCTGAACGCAAAGCAAATTGCGAAGGAAGGAGGTACTGAAGGATAAGTGGAGAACAGGAGACCATACCAACTTTTGCCAATATGCAGAGTCAAGGGTCAGGGATAAAGGGAAGCAGCATTCCCTTTTTCAGTAAGCATGAACAGGACCTGTACAATTCAGGAAAGCGGCTTGCAAGCAGACAGGATGGAGTCAACTAGAAAGGTGGAAAATAGTGAAAAATGTTGAAAAAATACAAGTACTGGATACTCTCTCCCTCTAAAATGTAGCTATCTTCATTAAGCAAATAACATACTATAAAGGAGGGATAGTCTGCAATGTTTCCAGAGTGAGGTATCTTATAATAAACTAGCTGATCGGCTTAAAAATAATAAACCTACTTACACATACTGCTTGACACTAATGGAAATGTTACACAACATATCATAACATGTCTAAGATTCGTTTAAATGATTCAGCTAATGCAGGTGGACAGCAGTCTCTTACATTACGTGATTTCAAACAAATAAAAGGTGGCATTCTGTGAGCATCATAAATTTGGAAAAATATCACCAGCTACCTTTCTGCACCAATAAGCATCAGTCCTCATGACAAAACCCTTATGCTAAACGATAGTGTGCTGTTAGAGAAGAGCTTGCTGCTAGAAAGGAGAGCAATATGAGCTAAATACCTTGTTGTATCTTATGGTTGACATGATAAATAATGGCAATTATGCTCAAAGTACTAGGTACTAGATTGCTGCCTTCTAGGCAATGCCAAAGAAAGGAAGGACTTAGATCAGAAGGCACCCGTGGAAGTCACCTAATCCAGCCTTCTGCTCCAGGCAGGCCTAACTGCAAAGCTAGGTCAAGTTGCCAAATTTTGAAAATCTGAAAGGGTGGAGGTTGCACAGTCTCTGTCCCAGAGTTGCACCACTCCCATGCTTCCTTATTGCAACTTTTACCTATTCACCTTTTTTTCTTCTACTGTTTCACTTCTGAGAAAAGTTTGGCTCTGTCTTCTCAATAAGCTGCCTGCAGGTGGTGGAAGGCTGCTTTAGTTTCCCCACCTCGTCCTCCTCTCACTGGGCTGAACAAGCACTCCTCCCCTAGCTTTTTCTCATACATGACATGCTCCAGCTACAGCTTTTTGAGTCATCCTTACCTAGACTCATTCAATTTTATTGGTATCTGTTTTATAATGGGGAGGTAAAATTGGGCACATTATTGCTGCTAAACTTGAAACTTTGCTGGTTTCAAATAACAACGCAGCAGCAATAAAGGAAGAAGTTGGCTTGTAAGAGGCAGGAAAAGCTGGGAGAAGGTGGTGACAAAGAACAGCGGGGGAAAAGAAAGTGAGTGAGAATGAGAGGCAGAGAGCAGCACTTCTGTCTGAGAAATAAAAAACCCTACCCAAAATGTAGGTAGGAACCATTCCTCCTGTGGGTGTATAATCAACAGGTACACAGATGCCATAAAGGTGAAGTTCTGCCCTTTTTCCTGCCCCAGTTGCCCATTTCTAGCTCCTCCTTCACTTGGGTCCAGGAGTCGAGCAGCTGCAAGGTGAAGCAGATCAGCAAAAAAAGGAGGAAAAAAAATAGTTCCCTTCTCTGATTCACACCGTGGCCACTTGAACATGACTGCTGGATCAAATGGGAAGGGAGGGAAAGGGGCTGGGAAGGACACAGGGCAGTGACTGTGAGCTGGGAGGTAGGCACATAATCCTTTGGGTAGTGGTTTATGTTGACTGAAGAGCTATACCATTATTCTGTAAGCTAAATTACTTCTGCACAATGTTTAATAAGAGCTGAGGAGTAAATATACAGGACTTCAATTCTGCTTCTCCTTCAAGGTCAAATTATTGAAGGCTTTGAAGGATGCACATCCCTGAAAAATCCAGGGGCTGAGTCTGGACAGAAGAACCAGTTCTGGCTACATGCAGAAAGGAAAATATAAAGACAGTGCTCAACAGCTGCATTTTTAGAGGAGAAACCTCTGAAGTTGTACTTTTAATAGCTGTTGGTGTGCTTCAGACAAATGAACGGATTCAATGGTTAGGATGTGGTAGTGAAGGCAACAGATATTAGGAGCGTGGGACATCTTACTTATGAGACGTAGCATGGATCCGGTGGATAGAAACAGTGATCAGTGATGGACATGGGTGCTAGCTGGGGCTGTCATCTGGGAAGAGGGAGCTGGGGAGGCAGCTCCTACTGAGTTAGCTGGGAAAATGAAGTATTAGCCGTCAAGCTAGCTGAAGGTGTCCTGCAGGTGTATGGCTACAGGCTCACATTTTTTATTTCTCCAGAGAACAAACGATCAACAACAGAAGTGAATTAAATTGCTGACACAATGAATTGGAGACCAGCTTCACCTTAAACTTTGCAGGTAAAACACCCCTGAAAAGCCTTTCATGCCTTCCTGCTTTGGAGGCAACATGGTGGGAAGGAAAGAGGAAGAGGGACATTATTTCAGGGAGGGACATACAACATACATAGAGTATGTTATATGAGTTCACAAGACAGTAAACTGTGGTTCAGGTTCATCTGTTAATATCAGTAGGTGAACTTCATAATCCTTACAGGGTTTATATCCTCCTCTTATGGAAACCTGTTTATGCAAAGTGTCTTGGGAATACAGGACAGGGAAACTAGTCACTGCGGTTGTGCATTCACTAGCATTTAGTCCCTTTCTATTAAGCTATTTTAATAGCTGTTACATTTTTTCCCTCCTGATTGTGAAGTGAATCAAGAATTTCCCTCATCTAAGCCTACTCATTTCCAGGCTAGTTTCTTCCTGGTTATTTTGAATACTTTGTTTCTTGTGCTTCCATTGCTAATAACTTTAATAGTTCTTTTTTTCCACCCTTGGTGTTCACTTGTTGATGTGTTTGTAGACAATAACCATATTGCCTCTCAGCTTTCATTTTGCCAAGTACAACACGTCCAGCACTTTCAGTTGCTTCCTGTACAACGGGCTGTTGATTCACCTGTTTACTTAATAGCACTTCTGTGCATCTGTTACAGGCTCAGAGGGTCCTTGACCAGGATAACGTAAGTTGTGCATGACATCATTGCCTTTGAGTATGGATATTAGCACTTCTCCATCCCTGCAGAAGAGATCTTTCCTGATGCCTCCTATAGTCATAGAATCATAGAATCATAGAATCATTGAGGTTGGAAAAGACCTCTAAGATCATCGAGTCCAACCGTCAACCCAACACCACCATGCCCACTAAACCATGTCCCTAAGCGCCTCATCTACACGTCTTTTAAATACCTCCAGGGATGGTGACTCAACCACTTCCCTGGGCAGCCTGTTCCAATGTTTCACCACTCTTTCAGTAAAGACATTTTTCCTTACATCCAATCTAAACCTCCCCTGCCGCAACTTGAGGCCATTTCCTCTCGTCCTATCGCTTGTTACTTCAGAGAAGAGACCAACACCCACCTCGCTACAACCTCCTTTCAGGTAGTTGTAGAGAGCGATGAGGTCTCCCCTCAGCCTCCTTTTCTCCAGGCTGAACAACCCCAGTTCCCTCAGCCGCTCCTCAGAAGACTTGTTCTCCAGACCCCTCACCAGCCTCATTGCCCTCCTCTGGACACGCTCCAGCACCTCAACATCCTTCTTGTAGTGAGGGGCCCAAAACTGAACACAGTATTCGAGGTGCGGCCTCACCAGTGCCGAGTACAGGGGCACGATCATATCTGTCTGTATTACAGTTGCGTCACCGAGCCATGATAGTCATCAGCAGTACTGCAGGTTTACTCCCTCTCCTCTTGTGAAGCCATAAATGTTCTCTGTGAAGGTTTTATCTTTCTCTGTGCAGTGTTGTTCATTCCTAGGAACTTGAGTCAGTCCGGTACAACATATATTCCCTGCTTCTTCTGCTCCTTACTAAGAACATAGAATCATAGAATCATTAAGGTTAGAAAAGACGTCTAAGACCATCGAGTCCAACCGTCGACCCAACACCACCATGCCCACTAAACCATGTCCCTAAGTGCCGCATCTACACATCTTTTAAATACTTCCAGGGACGGTGACTCAACCACTTCCCTGGGCAGCCTGTTCCAATGTTTCACCACTCTTTCAGTAAAGACATTTTTCCTCATGTCCAATCTAAACCTCCCCTGGTGCAACTTGAGGCCATTTCCTCTCGTCCTATCGCTAGTTACTTGGGAGAAGAGACCGACACCCACCTCGCTACAACCTCCTTTCAGGTAGTTGTAGAGAGCGATAAGGTCTCCCCTCAGCCTCCTTTTCTCCAGGCTGAACAACCCCAGTTCCCTCAGCCGCTCCTCAGAAGACTTGTTCTCCAGACCCCTCACCAGCCTCGTTGCCCTTCTCTGGACATGCTCCAGCACCTCAACGTCCTTCTTGTAGTGAGGGGCCCAAAACTGAACACAGTATTCAAGGTACGGCCTCACCAGTGCCGATTACAGGGGCATGATCACTTCCCTGAAGTGATCAAACATATTTAATATTGTTTGCATTTAGTCTTCAGTTCCACTTCAGTCATAAGTTCAAGGTGGAGCTGCGGTTTGACTCATCCAGCCTTTGCTTTTGGTTGAGCTGTTTTCCAAAGAAAAAGTTCCTTTTCCTTTATTGCCCTTTTTTCCAATTTTCTGTTAACTTGTTACTTTTTTCCTGTTCCTTCCCTTCCTTGTGTTTTCAATCAACAGCAGTGGCTTTCTTAGCTTCTTTTTGAGTGTCATCATATCATCCACCAGATCAGCATCAAATACCCCGTATGATCCGTCCAAAACAAAAATCTGTGTTACGCCCTATGATCTTACTAGCACTGACTCTGCCTCCAGCATCACCACCAGCTCTGGTTATACCCAGGTTTTCTAGTACCAGCCCCATCAGCTGTACCTAAACTTTATATCCCAAAGAATAAAGGTGGAGAATGTGCTGGTTTGGGCTGGGATAGAGTTAATTTTCTTCATAGTAGCTAGTATGGGGCTGTGTTTTGGATTTGTGCTGAAAACAGTGTTGATAACACAGGGATGTTTTAGTTACTGCTGAGCAGTGCTTACACAGAGTCAAGGCCTTTTCTGCTTCTCACCCCACCCCACCAGCGAGTAGGCTGGGGGTGCACAAGAAGCTGGGAGAGGACACAGCCAGGACAGCTGACCCCAACTGACCACAGGGACATTCCGTACCATATGACGTCATGCTCAGCGTATAAAGCTGGGGGAAGAAGAAGGAAGGGGGGGACGTTCAGAGTGATGGTGTTTGTCTTCCCAAGTAACCATTAGGCATGATGGAGCCCTGCTTTCCTGGAGATGGCTGAACACCTGCCTGCCGATGGGAAGGGGTGAATGAATTCCTTGTTTTCCTTTGCTTGCGCGCACAGCTTTTGCTTTCCCTATTAAACTGTCTTTATCTCAACCCACGAGTTTTCTCACTCTTACTCTTCTGATTCTCTCCCCCATCCCACTGGGGGGAAGTGAGTGAGCGGCTGTGTGGGGCTTGGTTGCTGGCTGGGGTTAAACTACAACAGTGGTCTTTGCTACTTTTTTCCACTGTGGCTATAGATCCCAGCAAGGGGTAAGCAGTGGGATGCTGGACCACGAGCACAGTTTCCACCTTCTCTATGAAGCCATCAAGGCCAAACTGATAGCAACTGGATCTGTTGATGCATTTGGACCTCCATGCTGTTGCAGACCACGTTGTATCTTATGTATAGATAGATCAGTCTGTATCATCTGCTTGACCAGAAATAGCATCCGCTCTGTTTCTCCACACTTGATGGAAGGGCTCAGCCAATCACTTCAAATGAGGCCCACTCCTTTCCTGCAGACCATTAGTGACCATCCTAACAGATGCCTCTTCTGAGGTGGGAAGTGCCCGTTAGTCTTCTGTAAGTGTAAGGCTGGTGATCTACAAAGGAGGCTGAGTTTGCACATGCATTCTGTGGAGCTGGAGATGTTCCCGTATCATATGTGGGAGGGCATACTCAAATCATGACAAGCAATGGCAGTACAGTATTCTGTATCAGCCTGCAAGGAGAACGGAGATCCTTCCCGGAGATGTGAAGTTAGTCAGCTTTTGGAATTGGACTATCAACCTCTACCTGCACCTGCTGGTGGTGCATTTCAGATTCTGCAGTCCTAACAGACATTTCTCCTTGAATCATCAGGGGGATATCAGTCTCCTGCACATCATTTTACCATACAGCAGCCCTCTAGACGTAGGCCTCCTTGCTTCATGAATTAATGAGCAGTGTTGTGTAGGTACTGCCTGCCAGTATCAGCAGGTCTGGTTTCTGAACTGAAAATTGAAGAGCACTAGGACTCTGCTGATGCTCTGCTGATGTTTCACTCACTAAAATGCAGACCTTCATCTCTAACCTCTGCCTGCTAGGACTCTCTGTATTATTCTAGCCTCTCTTTTTTTTTGCTGAGTATGGCTGACAAATTCTACCTCAGGCATGCCTGTTCATTTGCACAAAAGTGTGAAAACAGTGCACAGTGCAACCTTTATACATGCTACAGGCTGTAGCTTTTTCCCACGTTTCCCCAGCCACTGCATAATTGTGCTAACTGCTGCTTAGGCCACTGCGCTTACCTCCTTTTTTTTTCTTTTTTTTTTTTAATTTTCTTTTGATTTTGTATTTTCTAGTGATTTCCACCTCCCTCATTTGCTTTGGCAAAACAGGTATGCTGTAAGTGCTGAAAACCTGCTTCTTTATAAACCTGAGTGCATGAATGATGGACTGTTGATGCTTCCTCGAGTTCTGAGTAACTCATTTGGTTCAAATCAGAGATGGGTAAACCATTGCAAACAAAAGCACATACCAAAGCACACACTGCAGTTGCAGAAACAAATACAGATATTTGTCATTTCTGTACACCACAATCACCTGAAAATAATTGATAAAAATTATTTGAAGGCTTTGCTACCTGGGACAACTTGTTGTTTTTGTGTAAAACTCTGTCACGGGATATTTCCTCTAAACTATAGCAGGGGTTTTGCATCTTTCCCACTTAAAATTCTGAAAAGTTACACCTATAATAATTAAACTCTAACTATTTGTTAGTATCTGATATTTGATTGTAGAGCTTAGCCAACCTACTGGAATGACGTCAAATGAGAAGAGTTTCAGGAGGTTCAATCTAATTATGTTATAATATTTAACCGTATTTGAAAGCAAACAGGAATTCTTGTTTTAATATTAAACCTTCCAGCGCAGCCAAACAGCTAACTGTAAGCTTTTTGTGCTTTGTTAGAACAAGAGCGATCAGCAGTTCCTTCAAACTTCACTTTTAATCTGCTTTTGACAAAACTGACAGTCTCACAGCCAAGCCTGAAGACCTGATTTTGCTCCTGCTGCCAATGGCAAACAGTCGTCAGTGCCAACAGGACTGTGCCTCAGTGCCTTCCTCACCGTAAAACTAAAGATAGATTAAACAAGTGCCCAGGGTAGTCCTCACCTTCCCTAGGGGAGGGCAGCACGGTTCATATGGGCAATGTCATATGTCATATGTTTGCATGCTTATCCGAGCCCTGTTTGGAAGTATCTATAGAAGGTATATGTCTTGCCTTGATTCCTTGAACAAAAGCATATTTTACCCTTAAATCTCAATTAAAAAAGCAAAGAAGCTTAATCTTAGGACAACTGTCTTCTGTATGAATGAAGCATGTAGGGGGAGTGAAAGGAAAGAAGAAAAGATTTTTGAAAAACTGACATATAAACTTTGAATGAAAAATATTGCTTCTACACTTTCTCCCTGAGGAATTTTTTCCCAAGATGTTTTAGTGTCATTAAACAATATAGTCAGCTAATGACATACAATAGCACTGCTTTCTAACTAACTGGTGATTGTATGCTAATTTATGATTAGAAGTCTGCCAAAATCCTTATGTGTGTAATGGTGGATTATGAAACACTTCAAGATGAACACTTCAGTTGGCACACCACCTATGCTTTCAATGCATGAACAAAAGGGAACTTGTCTCCCATACAGAGGACCCTTATTCAGCAGGGTCAAAGTTATCCACGTTTGCTAAGCAATGCTGTAAAATTGTTTCCTACTCAGAAGACATGCAGATACAAGTGTCCTTGAGGCACCACTGTGTGGCAAACGGTTGGTAAATAGCAAAATGGAAATGACCACCCTACGTACCCTGTAATTCACACCACACAGTCAGACAGTCACCCTGTTTTACCTATGGCTGTAATTGTTATGCCTAGGTAAACAGATAGCAAAGCCTTTTGTTTGGTGATCTTTTTTTGCATTTTAGAAGCTTTCTATTTCACTGTACATGTGACAATTTTTAACCCTTAATTCTACAGAAAGAACCGTAATGTCTGTTTCAGTAGGAATGCATATGCTGCTCATAGCTTCCCCAGGCTCCTGGATATTGTGTAAGATGTGGTATTTTTAAAAAAAGATGTGAGTATGAGACAAGTATAGCATGCCTGTATTTCCACTGGTAGAGCCTTCCTTTATAACTTTTTGCAGACAGAAGAAGAACATCTCTACTGATATCTTTTTTGACACAGGGAGCTAGCGTTCTGTTTTTGACAGAAAGAAATCAAAAGGGAAGCCATCGCATCTGCTGAGAATCCCTCATGTTCATTTCAATTTTTTTTTTAAATATACAAGTTCTGATAGATTTATTAACAGCCTGATAGGCCAAAGGTAATTCCACTTTCATTAGGGAACTGTCCCATTTTGAGTGTGATTTTTTCTGACTAGCCAGTTCACAATATCACTCTAAACTATTAAAATGTTATCACAATTACTGTATTTCATTCTTTTAGTTAATAAATAAAACAATAAAATTTGGAAAGGATATCTGGAAAACATGAATGTGTGAGTTACCAAAAAGCAAATTTAAATATTTGTTAAAATATTATTTGTTAAAACTCAAGATTTTCTTAGTGATTTTAAAACTTAGTATCTAACTTGTCCTTAATTTAAGTATTAGTATTTATTGTTTATTTGTTCTGCCCACTTCTGAGATAGACTATTCTCAACCATTCAGGGAAATTTCTCAGCAAAAATCCTGTAGCTTACTATTTCCAACCAAATTATTTCATCCCTCTTCCTTTCAAGTATTTGTAGAATAAATTGAACTCAGTTTCCTTTATGCAGGTCAATCATTCATTCACAAATAGCAGCTAGACCTCGTAACACCACAATGTCTTCAAAGACAAAGAGTAGCCCTGGCTGTGTTCACACGTCTAGGCTTGCATAGGAATCACCAAATCCACAGGCTGGGAACTGGTCTGTGAAATACGATTTTGATGTTCTTAATGCTTCTACTCTCATTCACTCTTGAACTCTCTTATGCTCTCAAAACCATTGTAATTAATTCAGGTGTGATATGGAGAAGAGACTACAACTGCAGAGCTTAAAATCATTTCCCATGTCCTGAAGTGCAAATTTTTAGTGAATACTAGAATTACTAAAGAGAGGCCCATTGGTAAAACTGCACTGAATTACAGACAACAATGTACAATACCCTTTGAATCATTTATTACCGATAAATCATGTGGGGGTGCTAGAAGGTGAGAGAAGATAAAAACAAAACTGGTTTAAATTCTGAGTTTTCATTTCATTAAAAATAATACATTCCAGACTGAGCAAAACAACTAATCTTGAAATTTCTGGTAAAATATCACTTTTTAGTAGCAGCAGCACATGTGTACATGATAGTACATTATATTATCTTGTATCATGTACTATCATGTGATATGCAGCTTGTACTGCTACATCCCACATATTTCCATTAAAATTTTATTTTCTGATTTTAAAGTTTTCCATTTTATTACTATTTTTTGAAATATGTTTGTGTTTCACAACTTTCATAAAAATGTGTGTGATTTCACAAATTTCTTCTTGAGTAGCATAATTCCACAGGTTTGTGAGAAAACTGCCTTACAGGTTTCAACAGGATACAGGATAAGCAATGATCTTTTCAAGTGAGATGCAAATTGCAAAACAATCGCAGTCATCAAATCATCCAGTGGAACATCCATTAAGTCCATATTCAGTCAGACTTCCTAAGAAGTGCTTTTTGTGCATCTGGACTGCTACCTTTTGACCTTGGTCTGCAGCCAGTTCTACTCGGCAACCTTTACACCATGTTAACTATTCCCTTTTCCCATCTGATCCTCATTAGAAGCAACTTTCTTCCTGTTTTGTGAGAGAAATAGGAAATCTGCTCATCCAGTCTGATGCAGTCCAAGACACTCACTGCCAATAAAACAGTCTAGCTGCAAAACATTAGGGGAGTTGAAAAAGGCCAGGAACAACATTACAGAAAATCTTAAGTGACCGAAAATAAGAAAAATAATGGAACCCTGAAAATTAAACTGTGCTATGGGGCTATTTCAGCTTCTCATCTTCTCTTCCTTTTTCTTCATATACCTACTATGTGAGATGCAGTAATTTGGTATCAAGTGCTATAGGCAAGGATAAGTACCCATAGCCTGTTGTCATAGACTTAACTGACCTCTTGAGAAAGCACCAAACTTCTGCAGCTTGCAAAAATAGGAAGATCTGCAAATGTGAAACAAATGGCACATATATAGCGTCCCCATAAAAGGAATTCCTTTATTTCTTCTTCTCCCACAGCACCACAAGGGACTAACCCCTCATTCCCCAGTCAAACCTCCATCCACAGCTTTCATGCAACGTTGAGCAGTCCTCTGTTCACCGCACCTTGCAGTCGCACTGCAAGCCCGCTGCCTCCCGGGGTGTGCAGGTTCTGCCTCCGCCATGCTGTGGAGCCAGCAGCTGCCACTGACAGTCTCTTCAATTTTTTAGAGTTGCTAGGGAACTGGCTGGGATAGAAAATTAAGTTTTTTACCGAGGCTGAAGTTTATCATGCAAACCAGTTCTTCCCCCCACGTGAGGTGTAGCCTAGTCACTGGCTTTTGATTCTTCTGAGAGTTAGAAAGGTTATTCAATTTTTGTAACTTCTTCATTAAAGATTTTTCAGAATATCCTTTTTTATCTCTTTTCCTAGGGAATGTATTTGAATTCTTAAATTTTTTTCACATAGCCAGAAGATAATTTCGTGTCCAGCTTTTCCTGTAGCAATTAACTTAGCCTGCATCACCACAGATATGATGCTGTCATGTTCCAGCTATAAAATTAAAACAAGCAGATCAATGAGTACAGATCAATAAATAGAAAACAGTAAGTAAAAGGTGTTTTCATCAACATAATTATTTCAGTAAATACTGTGTGGTAGCAGAAGAACAAGTACTACAGAAAATGTGAATTACAGTAATTACCTGAACTTTGGATAGCAGTCATAAATAACTCAGTATTTCTATTTATATGTGTGAGTAGTCTGTAAAATCTGAAACATAAAAAAACCCAGAAGTAAGAAAAATTATTTTGTAAAGTAAAGTGTGTTTAACAGGTAGGGAGAAAGTAAAATTTGTACAGGAAAAATCTTATTGTAAATTGAGCTGGATCTGTTAGCCTTTGGGGAAAACAAATTGCAGGAAGAGAATTTATGAATATTTGAAACAACGAAGCATGAAGCAAAGGTGCTCTGGGAGACAGTCCTGCACTAGCAGGGAGATGAACTGGTGGACTTCATATTAGGTGAGACAGATATAAATTACATGCCTATTTAAACAGTTAATTCTAATGTGCTTCTGTCACATGCTTACACTTTTGTAGTTACTTTTCTGGAAAAGCAGCTGTTGCTGGTGAGCGGGCACACAGCGACCCCGACTCCGCCATGGCTCTGAGGGTCCCACTGTGCCCCACCTGCCTCTCATGCCCCCAGCCTCCACTCTCATCTCCCTTGCACAAACTCCCAGCCCCAATGCATGGCTTTACCTCTCCTGGTCACTGCTTTCCTCTGTCACAAGTGGGCCACCTCCTTTAAAGACCTGAATTTTGTGAAACCGGTGGCTAAACTAACAGTTTTCCATGATCCCCAAGTCCCTGACAAACCCGCAGCTCCACACGTACTAAGTGGCAGCTCATGACAGTAGGAATTTGCTCCACTTTATGTCTTCTCCAGTGGAGCAGCTCTTTTAAGGGAAGCAATCTGTTGCACTCACCAGCTGCTTTTGCAGCTGAATTTTTGCTGTATTTTGCAGCTTGAACCTTACTAAGCAGTACAGGGAGGTGTGAGCTGCATGTTGTAATACCTATCAGTCTCAGGTTAAGCAGCCAGGGAGCAACCTATGAGTGGTATTCAGAGCCCAGCATGGCTTTGGGGTAGCTTCACGTCTAGGAAAGCTGCTTGCTAAGAGATGTATGGCCTCCCGCTGCCTCTTCTGGGAGCTCCCGGACACCCCTTGGGGCCGCACTGGGTCCCAGTCTGAGGTGCCTGACTCCTTTACAGACTGCGCAGGGTACACAGGTGTTTAACATCAGCTTCCGAGGCTCACTGCCCCAGGGTTATGGATGGAAACACCTAGTGCTTAGATGTGTAAATCGTTTGTTGAATCTAGCCTGGTACCTGTCAGACACTGATATTCTTCAGTGCTGCCTTACCTTGACAAGACAGAGGGAAAAGGTGAGATCCTCTCTCAGAGAACAGCAGTTATTATCTATGTATGCCCATTTCCCTCCCCTGTCAATGTCTGTATGTACGCGTATGTATACATACGGATCTATCATACATACCTCTGTATGCCCATCCTGGCTCCTCCTCAAGGGCTGCTGGAACACATCTTCCAGAAAATGTGCAAGCTCACACAACGGAGGGTTAATGACTGGTAGGCATCCCCGTGAAAGCAGCCCGCAGCTTGCCTGCAGCGCAGGGATGTGAACTGAGAGCACATGGAAAATGAACTTGTCACACCTACAGCCAGGTTCAGAGCGTTCTAAGTATCACATGAAGTCATGCCTTTACTGCAGGATGACAAGAGCAGAATTCGTCTTCTCCGTAGGGAGCCTTCATTATAAAAGAACTGATACACAACATTCACTCCCATTTTTGTAAGGAGGAAACACAGTACAGGAGACCTCACTGTGAACAAGATTGACTGTAAACTTCCATACCACAAAGATAAAAATTTTATAGCTCATTACAAAATACGCACATGCAAGATTCAGAGGAACATACAGAGGAGTTTTTTCTCATCATAAGGATCAGAAAATTAACTTGGCATTCAGTTAAGGTGCATTCTTAGTTCAAATTTCAAGGTGGTTTTTTTTTAATTATTATTCCATAAGAAATAGCATAGAGCACACTAGCACACAGTGCCAAACTCCTTAGACAAATAAACAGGCTCAGCTCCTCTGTGTATCTACACTCTGCTAAAATGCTGAACAATGCAGCAGTCTTACCTGCAGCATTAACTCAACATGACATTTCACTGGGTTGTTCCCCCTCAACCTCCTCTGTGAAGGGTACAGTAAAAGCCATCACTGAGAAATAACACCCCACTGCCTGCGCCCACACCAGACTCGCGTGCAGCAGTTCGGCTGCAGGGGAAGCACCCCGTGCTGTCAGTGCTGCAGTGGTCTGAGCCTCTCTGCGAACTGCTTCACAGTGAGGTGGAGGATAAGAAGTTTGCCCTTTCCCAGGCAAAAATGGTGGTAGCCCAGGAATGTGTCAAACTTACCTGACTCCAGCCTGGGGTGAGTGCTGCAGCTTTTCTTCCATGTGGTGACAGGAGCCAGATCCATCCTCAAAGTGCATATCCAGTGTAGGCATCAATCAAACTATTATTTCGGCAACCGGAGAAGATGCAGGGCTCAAGACTCAGTGACAGGTTTTTTAGCTGTAGCTCTGCATGATGGGAAGTCAGCATGGTGGTTTGCATGGCTGATGCAGATTTTTAAGGGCAGATGAAACCCCTGCCAAGCAGGCCAGCAGTGTTGAAGCAGGAACAGAGGTCCTGACCAGCATTGTTACTCAGTCCTGGATCTGCGACAGCTGGATGAGAAAAAGCATATTCCTGGAGAGGCAATGGGAGCTTGTTTTGACCCTTCAGGGACATGCAGGTGAGGGGCATGCAGCACTGATAATCAGGTTGCTACTGCTATCCAAAATTTGCTAGCCACCTCCCCAGCTGAACTGCGTGACTGGAAACCTGTAGCAGTGATACTGAACAAGCCATGAGCTCCCAAGGGGAAGCTTTGCTGAGTGATTTTCATTTCTATTCAACTGTGAGCAGGAAAGACAATGTATTTCCCAAAACTATGAGCTGGTTTTCTGTGAGGAGGTAGCCCAAACCATAGAGATAAGCACATAATTATTACCTGCTTCCACAGCTACATCATATGAAAATATAAGGAGGAGAGATTTGCTATTGTACAGGCTGCAATCAAGGGTTAAAGACATCTAAGTGGAACGTGTATGACAGTTTTGTGCATCCAAGGCATCTGGAGATTTGTTGTATTTAAATATGCCTGTGAATTGCTATATATATGTATATACATATGTGTATGCGTATAATGATCCTGAGATATCAGTCTGTCATGTCCTTATGCCAGAGAGTCACAAGAATATTGACAGCCTAATAAGTTACTGGTAAGATAATTGTTATAATTGAACAGGGTAAACATAGTACAGGAAACTACATGTGAATGTGAGTTTCAAATACCCAGATCAGAATAAATAAATAGGTGACTTTTGGTAAAGGAAAAGGTGGGTCACAGGAAATATGACCTGAAGGAACTGCAGGAAGGCATTGGAGAGTGGGAAGCACTTGACTTATATCACCTGGTTTATATATCAGCCACAGATAGCTGGCTCTCACTCGTCCTCTTACCTGCACATGAAGTGGTGCCATGCTTCCTCAGTGCTGTGTAGGTGGCTGTAGCCGAGGGCTGAGAGAACAGGACTATTTCAAATTTGGCAGGGTTTTGCTCTGAAATGAAGACTACCCCAAATCATTCCTTACCTGAATGCCTTCCTTAGGAAAGGCAGCAGCTGGTCTTGCTGTGTTTTCACTTTTGCTATGACATGAGTGACCCACCTTTGGAAAATTCTGTCTAATGATTATATTGTTTTATGAGATTTGTTCTTGATGTTGACATCCTGATGGATCCTGAAAACAAAAGTGAAAATGGCTTCACAGATCCTTTGAGAACTAAAGAAGCAGTAATAGTGGTGGGAGCTTGAAATAATTGTACTTGATCCAAATGTGTGGCAGCTTTGTACCAGCTGCTGTTTCCTTATAAATACTCTGATTTGTTGTAAATGAACATCCACCACATTTTTTTTTTTTATTTGGATAAACGTGGGGCAGAAAAATACAGTGCTGGTTGAGCAGACATGAAACATCACATGAAATACCAAAGCTTCTGTGAGATATAAGGTGTGACTGTGTGTGGTGCTGCAGCTCACACAGGTACAGCCCAGGACAGGGTAAGACAGGTGACCCAGCACTTTCAGGACTCCTGGAGAGTCAGAAATCAAAACTGTCTCCTCTAAGTCAAGATACAAGGCTCAAGCGCCCTATTGAAAGTGCCTGTGAAGAGCTTCCCCCTCCTGAGCTGCAGAGAAGGTCTACAGTAGGAAGACCTGGAGCCTTCCTCATCCCATTGAACGTGACTCCCTCCTTCAGGGTTTGCATAAATAGCCTACAGCATATAGACCCAAGCAGTATATTAGAAAGTTTTATTGCATTGACTACAGAAGTCCTACAGGTCCCACAGACTGCAGTAGTGGAATAGAAAGTCCACAGTAGGTAGCAAGAAACCCTTTTATAGGCCATGGCAGAAAATTCTCATAATCATTTGTTGTTACCCATACCTAACCCACCTCATTGAATATCACCCAACAAAATCTGCAATAAACTCATCGCAATAAAGATTTGAGCCTGAGCCTATTTTTTGGATGGTCCCCTCTTCTGATTTGCTCACTGTGTGCAATGGAGATTTTACAACAAACCTAGGCAAGGTCTGGTTAATTACTCCATTGTTGAAAATATTCAGAAACATAACTAGTGATGTTCCAAATAAGGTAGCATTATTAGACAAGTCAAGTTCTGATTATGAAGTTTGCTATGCCCTGTCAAAAACTAGTGGGTATACTCTCCAAGAGAAAATCCATAGGATAATTCTAAAGATTATTTTTTGCATTGGAGGTAGCAATATTTAGGCTTAAAATCTGTTGGCAGCAAGCATCTCTGAATTTCTGATGTCTAAGTATATTTGGAAAACTGAGTATAGGTGTTCCTGCATAGCTTTGAGCACTGACCCTTTTGAAAATCAGGCAATAAAAATTGCTGGAAGAAAGAAGAAAATAACAGTAAAGGAATCAGAGTACTATTGAACCTGCAGACAAAGAAGATTTCTTGTATGCCTATGTCCTTTTATGACATTATGCAATTTTGTTTTCTTTCCTTTTATATATGAAATTAATTGATTATATCACATTGCAAGCTAGAAATTTATCTGTTTTCAAAGGACTATTAAAAATATCAAGGCAGTTGAATAATGTGTTAAAGACAGAAGGAGACCAAAATCCAATGAAAGATGAAAATGCATGATAAAGAAGTATATTTTCCCTTCAGACTTTTAACAGGGAGTTATGAACAGTGCTCTTGTTGTTTGTTGGGGTTTTTTTAAGACAAACGAATACAGTTCTCATTCATAAACTAAGTGTGTAAACCATTGCAAATTGTAACATGCAACGAATGCAGCAGTTCAGTATGCATTCCGGAGATTACAGTGGCAAAGGAATGGTGCAGGAAGTTTCTGTTTCCTTCCTTAAAGTTGGTTTAAGATTACAAATTAATCTCAAAAGAGATTATGATTATCTCAAAGAGTTAATGAGTGTCTTAAAACTGCCTGTTTCTCTTAATTGTCCAAAGGCCAGTTGATCCTGAAGTGTATAAAATACCAATGCATGAAGATGAGAAGCACAGCTGAGACAGCCAGCAAACAAACAGCAGACATGAACCAGGTGCTGTGTCTGCTAGGAAAGGTGCCAAAAGGTGTTTTTACCTTCATTCGTCTTTTTGTGCTCTTACTCGGTTTCTCCATTATTTGTCTGGGATTCCTTTGCGTTTCCACAAGTTCCTCCACATGCAGATGTGGAAATAATGAGCTGGTGTTTTATTGCCTGTTAGCTTTGGGATTCTTTCTCCTTGTGACTGGCATTTTCTGGAGCACTTTCCATGAAGTATTGAAATACAGGGGCCTCAGCAGCATCTTCATTCAAAATCCCAGCCATAGAGAGCTACGTATCAGCACCATAGACAGGTATGTGTTGCAGTACTGCTGCTGCTGAATTGGGAGGGAGGGATGCTATTTTGTAAACATACTGTGAGAAGAAAGAAGCAATACAAGGTTTTTACAAAACAAAAAATATGTAGCCATTTTATTGTATTTCTATGGAGAGAACTGTAGTCTGAAATTTGATTTGCTAGAGCAAACAGCAATGTGCAAACAGCAATTTGTACAGACAATACATAAGGTAAGGTATACTGCAGGAAACATAGCAGGTTGCACAGAGTGGTCCAAAGCCACGCATGGAGGGAGCAGGTGCAGTCACACCGACTTCGTGAAGCTCCTGCAGGAGCATCATTAGTTCCAACTCAACAGACAATTCCAGATGTGCTGCTGTGGGATATGTGCTGACATACTTATTACCAATGAGGTATGCAGGGAGCTTCAGCTCCCTCTATGGTCCCTGCTAAAGTTTTCTTGTGTGATTGTCCCCGCTGTTTCTGAGCAAAGTCTGATACTTTGAGAGAGAGAGTTTCTTAAACTGATTGGCGCTAGGCCTGACAAAAGTCTTTAATAGGGTCACTGGTTACAAATTACTTTTCCCGGACTATTGTGGAAACCACACCAGAAACACCGACAATGGGTGCTTTAAAAGCACTATAAAAACAACGTTCAGCAAATTTGGTTAGATAAGCAGAAACATGCAAAATATATTTTAAAACTGTGGAAAACAATGATTATTGTAATAATAACTAATTCACTAATTTAACCTACTTCGGACAGTGATCTTCTTCTTCCAAATCAAACTTTTCTCAGGCACTTGTTGAAATACTCACAAGCATGAGTGTTTGTATGGCATGGGTGGGAACTCTCATGGGGAAGGCTTGTCTTTTTAGAATAAAACATTTTGCAGAAAGACACAGGTAATGACCCCAGCTATGCCAGCTGTTTTATATTAATATATTCTGTTGATCTAAACCTACTTAGGTTTCCTTTTACAGTTTAAGCCTCATCTAAACTTTGGAAACATAACGGACAAAGCATCTAACCAAGCTCTCTGAGATAAATCACATTTCACCATGATGTGTTTCTTTTTGTTTGCTTTTTTTCAGGCCTGACCTCTATCCCCCCTCCTATGAAGACAGCACAGATCCTGAAAAACAGACCTCCCCACTAAAACAGCAAGAAGTCATCAATATTCCTCCACCTCCGTATAGCGAAGGCAGAGCAGAGTTCGTCAGTGAAACTAATGAGCAGGAACAGCCACCACCGTATGAATTATCTGTGCGGCAGCTACAGCAGCAGCAAACAGCTGACCAAGACTTAAACCCCAGAGGGGAGTCAAATTCTCATCCATCCACACAAGAAAACAGTTACCAACAGGATACAGACTGCCAGGGGACCTCAAAAAGAGCAACGCCTGTCAGAACATCTGAGACAGGCAGTGGGTAAAATCCTGCATCTGTGAAGCGGGGAAAATTGGAAGAAGACATGTGTCAGTGGTCCCTCATAGTACACCACTTAGGGTGAAACTGCCCGGGAAAAGCATTGGACATTTGTGCGTTTGAGTGGAGTTGGAAGGGATATATATAAAGGTGCTCGGTATTTCAAAGCAGAATGAATCTCCATAGAGATAGAAACAATCAGGCTGTACCTTCTAAAAGTCAACATCACTGGCAATAGGAGTTTCTTATGCTGCAAGATGAATGAGGCATCATGCTGTTATCAGTCTTAAATGTCTTGTGCCTCAGAAGGAGTTTCGGCTGAAAGTCCTCATTCGTGGTTTTGTAACATTAGTTGACTTGGGAAACATTTACTCAGCTTTTGTTTGGAATTTGTTTACAACAAATAAATTATTTGTTGTAACTGATTATTTTTTACCATATGCCTTTCAAGTTACTTGTTTTATTTTGGGGTACTAATAGCTGGTATTTTACTACTGAATTCATGAATAAATTTTGTATTTAAAACAAATGCCATGTATTGGCTTATATGACACAAGGTGTCCATGATTCAGGATACACACAATACACTTCCTAGCTGCTGAACAGACAACCCTGGTTATGTCCATGGCTCCTCAAAGGGAACCAGCAATTGCAGGAAGAAAAACCTTCTCTGACTCACTCCTCTAAGCTGCCTCTCAAAGCAGTTGCTTCCACTGCAGCTTACTCAAGACTGTGGGAACTAAAAAACGGGTCCTGTATCCTATTTCTGATGCAAGTGACCTCATGGTTAGGGAACAAGTACCAGAAAGAGGAGAGGCTTGGACTCATCCTTCCTCTGTTACCTGTTTCCTTCCTTCCACAAAATCACGGTGGCAAATTTGCATCCAGGCCACTGTCATCTATAATTCCAGATGGCAAGAAAAAATTCATGGAGGTTCACTCAGATTGAGACCTGCAACACTGATTATAGGTGGAGTTTTGCTTTTTATTGCAGAACCAGTGAGACAGAAAATTTATCACACTTTCCAGATGCCCACATACTCTAAGACAATAACTTTAGCATTATGGCTGCATATATATTAGAAATGCAAGCCATGGTGGTGATGATAACCATGGCTAAGGCCAGGGAAGTGACAATCACATCAGTTTTTTCTTCCAAAGATTTTCATCCTTTATGGGAAGGACCTATAAACCTTCAGTTGATGTAAGGAGAAAGCAAAGCAGGATAAAATGTGGTGGAGAAACTACAGAGAAAGGAAAATAAATTCAAGACAAGTTGAGGGAGAGAAATGTATTAAAACAATCACAGGCTAAGAAAAGGGTCCCCAAAAAAGATAGAAGCTGATAGAAGATATCATCAGCATATAAAGATTTTTCAAAGTGACTGAGAAGTGGCACAGCACAGTGGAGAACAGTAAAAGCCAGAGGAACACTGCACATTATTTCCAAAACAGCTGAAGTGAGGATCTCCTATGCCAAGTGTCTTCATTACAGTCTTATCTCCTAGCACTACCATATCTGCACCCTGAAATCCCTTCTTCTTTACTCCAGGGCCCCAGATCCTGAAGGCTGCGGGCACTGCACAAGTATTGGTGCAGGGGTCAATCACAGCAGATGAGACTGATAGCCAGGAGGTCTCCCGTGGTAAAATGCTTGTCCTGTGCAAGTTCAACTTTTTTTTTTGCTGTGGGAATCTAACTTTTCCACCAGCTAATTTTTAAAACAAGCCTGTGTGAGTAGGAAATAATTAAGACTACAGGTAGCTCTGAGAGCAAGCACTGCAAGAACTTTCCAGTGATACCACGCTTCTGTTTAATGACTTACTGACTTTCAGTATGGAGGAAGCATTTTGTGTATATGGAAATTGTTTTTTTCCTGCTGGATCATATGTCTGATTAGGAAGCTGAAAGACACTTTCTGCTTTAATGTACCCCACTGCGTAGACCTAAATTCAGAGGTATAGGAAGGCATGGGATGATTTCTTTCATGTAAAGGCACCTAAGTCATATAAACCATTTGCATAAATAAGGCCTCTTTCTCTAGTCCCTTTAGTAGAGGGAGGGTATGCCACCTAGCCATTTGTTATGTGCTTTCTTGCATTTATTTGAGGTGAATAGAAGGTTGCTCTTGGACCAGTTTGCTATAGGAAATGAGATTCAGATTCTTTCCACGTAGTTTATGGACAATCAGGTAAACCTAAACCTCTCTTCCTTTCCCCCAACCCCGGCACAATCCTGCAGTGCCCCTTTTTAGCTCCAGACTTCTGCAGATGTTTTGAGGTCTCAATGAATCCAGAAATGTGAAACTGTAGAGAACTGCATCTTCAACCTGCAATATGGAAGAAAGTATTTGAGACATGAAGGTTATTGAGATAAGGAGAAAATTAAGGTTAATACCTAATATTTTATTTGATACAATCTATTTTTCAGTTTGTCTTTTCAGCTAATGAACTATTTGGCTATGAGCTTAATGGAAAATGGTGTGGGCAATTAGCCCAAAAATGTCAACAATCTTAAAGCAGCAAAAGCTTTTAAATGGTTTGCTTTTGATCAAACTTACTAGCATGAAGTCATCTTTGCCAAGAATAGCAGCTGGAAGTTTTAGATGAAAAGGAATTTTCTTTGGACTGAAGGATATGAACTGGTCAAACTAAGGCTTCAGAACAGAATAGGTTCTTTAAGCACACTGACAACAACTTCCTGACACAGGTCATTGAGGAGCCAACAAGAAGGTGCATGGCTGTCCTGATACTTACAGTACCAGAAGAAATGGGTGGGCACATGAAGGCCTTTGCTGCAGTGATCATGAGATGGTGGAATTCAGGATCTTGAGAGGAGGGAGAAGGGCAAAAAGTGGAACCAAAGTTAGCAGAGCAGACTTTAACCTCTTCAGAGATCTGCTTGGAAGAACCCCATGGGTTATGGCCCTGGAGAAAAGAGGAGTCCAGGACTCCTGTTTAGTTTTCAAGGATCATCGCCTTCAAGCTCAGGAATGGTTCATCCTGACACACAAAAATCAAACAAAGGCAGTAGGAGGCCTGCATGGATGACCAGGGAGCTCCTGACTAAACTCCAATATGAACAAGAAGTGTATGACAAGTGGAAGCAGGGACAGATGACCCAGGAGGAATATAGAGACGCTGTCCAATCATGCAGATTAGGAAAGCCAAAGCCCACCTGGAGTTGAATGTGGTGAGGAATGTGAAGGGCAACAGGAAAAGTTTCTACAGGTACATTAAGTGAAAGAGGACATAGGAAGGGCTGAGGTGCTCATGCTTTCTTTGCCTCCACCTTTACTGGTAAAACCAGCCTTCAGGAATCCCAGGCCCTCAAGACCAGAGGAGAAGTCTGGAGCAAGGAAGACTTACCCTGGGTGGAGCACGATCAGGTTAGGGAGCACTTAAACAAACTGGACATACACAAGTCCATGGGATGACTTGGGATGCACGCATGGTGCTAAAGAAGCTGTGCCATGCCATTGCAAGGCCACGCTCCGTTATCTTTGAAAGATTGTGGTGACTGGGAGAGGTTCCTGAGGACTGGAAGAGAGCAAATGTCACTCCTGTCTTTAAGAGAAGAAGGAGGATCTGGGTAGTTACTGGCTGGTCAGCCTCACCTCAGTCCCTGGGGAGGTGATGGAGCAACTAATCCTGGAAAACCTTGCCAAATCCATGAAGGACAAGAAGGTGACTGGGAGTAGTCAGCATGGATTTATGAAGGGCAAATGATGCTTAGCCAACTTGATGACCTTCTACAATGAGATGACTGGCTCGGTGGATGAGGGGAGAGCAGTGGATGTTGTTTGCCTCAACTTTAGTAAGGCTTTTGACACCATCTCTTGTAACATCTTCATAGACAAGCTGACAAAGTATGTTTTAGATAAGTGGACAATGAGGTGGGTTGAAAAGTGGTTGAACAGTCGGGCCCAAAGGGTTGTGATCACTGTCACAAAGTCCAGCTGCAGGCCAGTCACCAGCAGTGTGCCCCAGGCGTCAATATTGGAGCCAACACTGTTTAACATCTTCTTTAATGATCTGGATGATGGGGCAGAGTGCACCCTCAGCAGTTTTGCAGATGATACAACACTAGAAGGAGCAGCTGACACAGCAGAGGGCTTTGCTGCCATTCAGAGGGTCCTGGATGGGCTGGAGAAATGGACTGACAGGAACCTCATGAAGTTCAGCAAAGGGAAATGCAAAGTCCTGCCCTTGGGGAGGAATAAACCCAGGCACCAATACATGCTGGGACCAGTAGGCTGGAAAGCAGCTCCACAGAGAAGGACCTGGGAGTCACATGCTGGACAACAAATTGACCACTCACCAGCAACTTGCCTTCACAGCAAGGACAGCCAATGACATCCTGGGCTGCATTAGGAAAAGCATCACCAGCAGGTGGAGAGAGGTGATCCTTCCCCTCTGCTCAGCACTGCTAAGATGCATCTGGAGTGCTGGGTTCAGGTCTGGGCTCCCCAAAAGAGACATGGACATAGTGGAGTACCTCCAGCAAAGGGCCACAAAGATCAAGGGACTGGAGCATTTGTCATATGACGAGAGGCTGAGACAGCTCGGAGTGTTTCGCCTGGAGAAGAGAAGGCTCAGCAGGGAACTTACCGATTTCTATAAATACCGGATGGGAGAGAAAGAAGAGGATGGACCCAGGCTCTTCTCAGTGGTGCCCAGTGGCAGGACAAGAGGCAATGGGCACCAACTGAAACACATGAAATTCCATCCGAACACTCAAAAGAGTTGAGTTTTTCTTTACTATGGGAGTGGTCAAACACTGGCACAGGTTGCCCAGAGAGGTTGCAGAGTCTGCACCCTTGGAGATAATCAAAATCCGACTGGACATGGTCCTGGGCAATCTCCTCTACCTGACCATGCTCTGAGCTGGGGGACGGACTAGGTGACTCTAGTCCTGATGGACTAGATGGTCCCTTCCAACCTCAAGGATTCTGTGATCCCATGGTTCAGGTACCGTTGCCTTCCAAATTGTCTCTGAACACAGTGTGCTTCTCATCCTGCCACTAACTCTCTTACAGAGGGGCACTTCTCCCAAGGTAAAAAGTAATAACCATTTAGCTGTGCTAAATTAGGTGAATTTGCTGGTATTTTATGACTTAGCTCAAACCACATGATGCTCAAGAGCAGATGCTAGAAGCCTGTGTGGTAAAAAGCCACAACCATGCATCCCAATGAGAGAGACTGTGTTTTTGTAAACTGTTAAAGAAAGTTATGTCAGTCACCAATTCATACTGCTCCAAATTTGCCCTTATTTCCCTGTAGACTATTATTTATCTTAGATCATGAGAGCAGTTACTACAACTAACTGTCATTAAACAGACGAGATTATAGACAGTTTTCTTTAATATTGAACATTATTAAATCATTCTTAGACTATGTTCCCTTCCCAGCTTCCTTTTTCTCTCTTTCCCTCTCCCAAAGCCATTGTTGTGCTATTAGTATTCTTTTATCACATCTCTCTCTTTCCAGCTGAATCCAGCAATTTGTCCTCTCCTAATCCTCTCCGCCACCTGCTGCTTCTTTCTCTGTTCCTGGGACACCCCCCCCAAGCCCTGTCTTGGTCAGCCCTCTGCTAATGTACCTTGAAATTGTTCTCTCACTGGTCTCTCTGAATTCCTTTTTCCTTTTCCTCCAGCGTGCTGGGAGTATATCTTTGTATTGCTGGGTACAGAAAAATCTGAGGTTTTGGGAAACAGAATTACTGTCCAAGTAAATGTTAGTGCACAGCTGAACAACACAGGAATCTTGCAATTTCCAGACTTGATAAAACTGCTAATCCAACAATAGCCACAGAAGGGTCTGGGTCTCTGTCATAGCGCCTAGACACTGTAATAAGACAAACAATATTAGTAATAGTTTTCCCTCTGCTAGATGTATGGTCTGTTTTTAGAAGCCTTGCATCTTTGTATAAGTTCATTTATGTTGCTCTTTTCCAAGCATTCATCTCTCATGTTAATAAGTAAAAGACCTCAGGAAACGCAGCACACTTTATGAGATTATGTCCTTCCCCAAACACTTCAGATATAAAGATATAAAGTGTACTTCAGCCTTTCTAAGTTTTACTCATCTTCTTACAGAGAAAAGCAATTAACCCGTGGAAAGTACCAGTTGTTACATTTTATCAGTATCACCAGTCATCATGAAAAAGGGATGGTGAGTGGATTTGGGGTTAGGCTAGTCCTGGAAGTCTGCTGTTTGACAGCTATTCAAAACCACACACAAACAGCCCTTTTCTCCATTTCAGAACAGAGGCACAACTATTGTTTCTGAAGCCCAGGGCAAAGTCAGTACTGAGATTTTAAAATATATCCTTTGTTCACGAAGACTGCCTTCATGAAAGCAGACTGACATCTACTGTGGTGACTTTCTGATAAAAGCACGTGTATGCTTCTTCACAGTCCTGATTTGTTCCTCATGAGTCCTCCCACCACATCTTGAAAGACACCTGGCTTCAGTACGTCTTACTTTTCAAAGTGCAAGTCCCAGCCCCAGAAACTTGGCAAATGGGATACTTGGTACTATAACTAGCTAGTTCACCACGTGCTCAATAATTATTTCATTGTCTGAGAACATTTAAGAGATTTTAGAAGTTCTTGGACTGCCTTTCAGAATGTTCTTTCATGCAGCTTAGTAATTTGAACTAAGTGTCATAATCTAGAGTATGTCTATGCTTGCCCATGTGTGATCCACTAGTTAGGAGCTTACTATCCTGCACCTAGAGGAGTTTGATCTATAAGAAAAATGAAAGATTAGATAAACAGGGTTTCTGTAAAGATGAATATTCTTACACTCAAAAGTAGATGCCCAAACTGTGTGAGAACGCCACGGTCACCTCCAAAAAAGATCTTCATAAAAAGAACTAAAGCCTTAAAATCTCTTTTGGTTTATGGGAATACTTAATGGTAAGGTAGAATACTATGTGAGAACATTAGTACCTCATTTGTTTAGAGTCAATTAAGTAGATAATGTAATTGTATTAAAGGCAGTTTTATTAGGATGCTCGAAAGTGCAGTGTGTCTTGTCCACAATTACGTATTAAGACAGAAATACAGTATTACTCTTTATTGTGTACTAAGTGCCATAGCAATTTTTTGACAGAAGTGTTGAAAGAAATCAAAACAATTTCGTTTGCTGCAATATTATATAAATTGCACCAAAATTTGACAACCACAATGAATTGAAACACACTGCAAAGAGGCAAGTTGCACAAAGCCACCTCGACAAATGATACAAGTGACCACACTGTTCCCAAGGAAGCAAAGCTTTCAAACAAGTCACATGCATAAAGTGTTTGTGTTCTTCTTCAGAGCACAGTATTGTAACTAGAACTGCAGTATCATTTCACAAGCAGAAAAATGCTGATGTCCATATCCCCAATATCCTTCTCAGATCTATGCCAGGACGTCTCTCCTCCCTTTGTACTCCCCAAATTTTTATTCCATGATCCACTGTTACAAAGAATCTAACAGAAACTGCATCCAGCTGATGAATCAGACAAGTATTTCTATTTAATTCATTAGCATTTGTTTTCATTTCCTCTTCACTACATGCTTCACTTAACACTTTGTGGTAAGTGGAGCATAAGTATTCCAAAGACTTCCGTAACTCCTTCATGAAAAATCGCTGAACTTGCAGTGATTACCTTTCAAACACAGTAAGCACCAATATCATCTTCTGACGTGAGGAATACTGCAAAAGACAGCCAGATTCCACACCCGACATATTGCTGGAAGGACACAATCAGCTTCTATAACACAAATGCCTCCTTTTGGAGGAAAAAAACCAGAGAGTCAAAAAATCGGGAAAATCTAAAGGCACAAGTCACAATGATATGCTTTAAAAGCAGGATTAAAAAAAATATGGGTTAACCCCTTCTTTGAGAGCATGTGCAAGTGTGTATACAACACTGCTGCCAGCGTGCATCTGTGAGCAATGGGAGAGGCAGGAGAGGAGGAGTGGTGTCAGGTGAGGAAATACACCCTTTGCAAAGCTTAGTATACAGTCCTTACGCCTCAGACATGCTCTGTATACTTTCTCGTAAACCAACAAGAAGGTGACCAGGATCCCAAACAATATTCACCAAGCATGTCTTTGCTTTGCAACTCCACTCCCTCTCTCCCTAACTGAAATTTCTCCAACCTTTATCACAGCATTCAAAAACAAGCAGTTTTCCTTTTCTGTCACATTGCTGACAACATTTGAAGGTTAAGGCCTCTCTCTTTGGTTATATTGTTATCTGAAATTAAGATATTGCAGGTAAAACAAAGAAGTCAATACACTATTGTATTTGGAGATCAATGCAAATTAATATGCTCAATATTATATTGAATTTCTCTTCCCATCCTACCTCTATCCCCAAGAAAACTTTTAAAATCATACAAGGCACAAATGGCTAACATGTTTCAGCAAGGTCCTGTCTCTTCCTTGCTGTTCCTCTTTTGGCCCTGGTTCAGCAATCTTCTGTGGCTTCAGGTGATGACAGTGGGTCCCTTTCGCCCTGTCCTCTCATGAATCTGAGATATTTTCAGTGCGATTGCTATAAGAGGACTCAGCACAGCCTAAAGAGGAAGAAATACAATGAATTACATAAAGTAGAAATATCAACAGACCTATTTATAAATCCCCCTTTTAACTGTAGTATTATATAATAATAGTAAATCATTTAATAATAATAAATACTGACACACAGTGTCTATATTGTCATACTTGATATAATGAAGTATCATGCTGAGCATATGTTTCGTGAAGTATTACACTGAGTATACCTAAGCTATGCAGAAAAGAGAAACCAGTAAATGCACTGTACTCATAATGTCTCTGTGTAACAGGAATTGTGGAGTTCTTGTGAAATCTGCTGTACAAAACAACCTAGAAATCACAAATGTAGAATTATTTCTATTCTGATGAGTGGAAGCCATGTAGATGAGATTTTCTCCCTAAACACACTTAATCTGTGAAGCTTAGGGTCAGAAGGTACTGTAACAATTACCTTAATAGAAATCACAGAAGTGTGTTTTGAGTAATACCACCTATAACTGTATTAAATAGGATAAATTCCAACAGAAGCAGCATGAACTCTCAAGTTTCAGGCTACAGACTTTATTAAACGGCCACGTGTATGAAACTGCCCAGATGGGTGACTGCAAATAACAACTATGATAGCATCATATGAAAACCAAGCAAAATACAATTTTTCAAATGGCAATTGAATCGTCTCTCAGTTAATTAAATGATATGCAAAGATAAACTGGCAGAGCTGAGTTTTGTGTGAAAACCTTCTTTTCAGAGAATCGTATCTTTGATTACCAAACTAGTAAGGTAATTTTCTGACCCTCAAAGACTTCCCCCTGCTGCCTCTTTCAAATAAACTAAATGCTGGCTTTAAACCTGTCAGGTTTAAAAATCAAATCAAACAAAACAGTAATTCTGGAGAGCTTAAATTTACAGATATCTTTTTAATAAGCTTAATACAATCACTACTGTGAGTCTGTTTCAGCCACCTAACAGTTTCTGACAGTATGAGGTGTTTGCTTTATTTATACAAATGGTCAGACGGTTAAATCAAAAGAGAGGAGACAAACTAACTGTGCAAGCAGAGTCATGGAATAACACCATGAATGCCATTGGTGTCAAGTGAGTTTATGATCAAACTTAGTTATGCACAAGTGTGAGCAGTCTGACATGTTATTGTTCAAAAAGCTCCCTATTTGTAGATATCTATCTACTGAATAATCATTGAAGCAGAATACAAGTCCATTAAAGTCAAACATGCTTAGAGAAGATTAATATGCAGAGCACAAATTCACATCTGTGGGCAAATGCTGCAAAAGTAAATATTAAAATGTGCCAATTTATAAGGTCTGGACCATATCATTCCTTCCCTCCAGCAACATGGGTTAAGAAGAACTGAAAGAAGACCAAAGTATCTGAAGTCCCTCCAACACTCCCCTAAGAAGGAGTTCCCCTAAGGAACACTTCCTTATTTAACCTAAAAAGCACAGGAAAATTTAAAAAGCAACCCTACTGACCAGCTTTACTTGACCCTGCTTTCTTAAGCAACAAATGCACTCTGAAGAAAAAAAAAACAAAACCAAACTCTACACAATGCTTTGAACAAAACATAAAATCAAATGAGTTTATGTGACAGCCATTTACATAAACAATATAGCCCCTGCTCTTTTGCCAAGTCGTTCCAATTACTACTAAATCTTCTGCTTGTTACAATCATGCTTCTCAACAGAGAAAGTCCTGTTTTAGTTCTGTCCTCTCACACTTCAGTTTAACTACACTTTCTTCATCCTGCAGATGTAAAAAAAACCAAACGTGCATTCTTTTCAGAATGGCCAGAGAGGGGCAGAATAACAAGGAACTAGAGCTGTATATGCCTTTTAAAAACTCCTTTATCTCTACAATGAATAGTTTACATTTCAGTTGCAAAAGATAAATCCCAGCCAGCAATCATTTATAGTTAATATGACTCTAGAAAGACTTCTGTATCTTAAAGAGGTTTTGATTTAAAACTATTTTTCAAATGGTTCTTTCTACTTAAGAAATGGTAAAACTTTACTATTGACATGTCAACTCAAAACGGCAATTGCAATCACTCTGTACGTTAATAACATATTTATCTCTTTGAAACTGTTTGGGAGATATGGCATGTTATCCTTTAGATAAAATTTAAGAACGGAAAATTAACAGAACTGACTTAATCAGAATTTTGCTTTAGTAATAACAGATAGTAGTCACACCTCTAAAAAATAACTGGTAGGAATGATTATTCATACCAGGAAATACATCAAACAAGCAGATATCTAACATAAGGCAAATAAAGATCAAAAGCCCTTTGCTTGGGAATAATCTGTACCAGAGCTGTCAGAGGTGTATCATTCCTGCTTGGCTCATGTAGCATTTTTTCTCTCTGATCTTGCAAGAAAATTCCACTCAACTCCCTTTCTTCTAGTCAAGTTCTCAGATAAGATTTGCCCTGTGATGCATCCAGTTTATCAAACACTCAGGCAGGGCTGAAATGTACCTGCTTGCAGGTTAAAAGCTCAGCATGTGTCTGGAGTTTGGCTTTTGAAAATATTTTTCTCAGAATAGGTGGACAAATGCCATCTATATGTCAAGAAACACCTTGTGAAAACCTACTGTGTGTAGCACTTCTGCTAAAACTTGCCAACTTTCATTAAAAATTCATGCAGTTCTGATGCAAAATCATCTGCCCAGACTTTGCCTGGAAAGCTTGTGAATCTTTTCTCTTCAGTCTCTCCCCCAGCCTGCACTGAATTTCAATCTTGTTAGGAAAACCAAATGTAGGTGAGTTTTACACAGTCTAGGCATGGACATTTTCCATAGGTCTCAAATTCACTTTTCCCAGTCCAATGTAAGTCTCAAAACCAAGTTGCCCCATCAGTCTCATCAGTGAAAAGAATTTTGCAGAATTTATCTGGGAAAAATATAACAAAAACAAGATCAGAGAACGGTAATACCCTCAAATAGGATCCAAACATCTTAGTGAACTCCAAGTAACTACAACTCTCTTTTACAGCTCTGAAACTTTTGCTCTGTCTTCTCTTAGTGTCCTGATCCGCATTTTGCATTCAGCATCATGTCCATCAGTGTTATTTTGGGCGCTCTCAGCTTTACATATACCCAAGTGAATGTACAGGGTGGAACACTAGGAACATAGGGTCAATTATTTGTATATATGTCAGTACTTGTAAAACATTAAACACGAAACCATTTGCTCCCTGTATTCTGGGATCACAGGGAGAGGTAATGGAAGGCTATCCGAATTAGCCAGTCTTAAAAGAACGTCCTACTAGGGACAAAGATCCGGCATTAATCGGCTAAACTTTGTGTGACTGTTACATAGGCATTTAGGCACCTGAATTACTAATAATCAAAATGACACTTCGGACAGTAATTATTTGAGAACAAATGTTCATACCTTGCGACAGATTTCTAGGCAGACCTGGCATAGTACTACATGTTCCAGAAGAATTCACTTCCCTGGAACAGTTCAGGGAACAAATGGAGGAACAAATGCCTCAAAATTAAAGATAGATAAACAAGTGAGTTAGTACATCATGAAGTCGTCAAAGAAGGGCTATAGTTTAACTTTTGGAGCTCTGTAAAGATAGAAGATGTGCCAAGCGTTTTCCCTCTCTGCATCTTCCCTCTCTAAAAACTGCTGTCAAACCCCAAATTCTACCTCTTCAGCTGCTTGTCTATGAGATTTACTATCAATTAAAGTAGTTTTCCAGTTTGTAAAGGTGGCCTTGAGAAAAACATGCTTGCAGAATGCTTTGAAGTCACCAAAAGCAGTAATTGCTAGGTGGTGGTATTATTACTGTATAAATTATGATAAGCCTTGACGTTTCAGGCATGGGCTAGAAATCCTTTTCTCTCCTAACACTTAAATTCATTCTCAGTCCTTCTCTTTTTATCATTTAAACATTACACAGAAGGTTGCTCAGAGAGGTCAGGGTTAACTGAGACAGCTCTAAGTCCTGGAACAAGGATACAGAGGAATTGAGAAATAACTCCTTCCTTTCTTACCTCTTCCTGCTCCCACGTCATTTTCCCTTGCTTCACGTGACTGTTTAAAGCTGCTGTTAGCCCTTTGTAACCTGGGCAACAGAATCACTATCACATGAACTAAGGGAAAGAAAAAGAAAGGCAGAAGAGAGGGGCAAATCCCCCAAAACATGTTTTAATGGCCTTAGCTATTAGAAGGAGCTTTTCCTTTGGCTGTAATGTAGTTTAAAAATCAACTTACATAGCAACACTGAAATGATAGAAGAGACGCAAAGAATGGACAGAAACAACTACAAAGTGAGCTCAACTCTAAGATCACACAGTCTGGCACCACAGCTGTACCTCCTGCAGGGCTTCTGCCATAAGGACTCAACACACAGCTCAGCTCAGCATGCCTGCTTGGGTCTTGCATTCCAAAAAACAGAAGTCTTTGGAAAGGTTTAGGCTACTGCCACCAATCCTAGAAGATCTAAGCAATGTGGATAGCCTGGTTCATCGTGGAACAAACTGGACTGGCTCTGTAACATCCACAGCACTGGTGGTGTTCACTTTATTACCGTGAAGCAGCACACTTGCTCTGGGAAAAAGGAAACTGACCTCTCTAACTCTTGTGCATGGTCTGCCTGCTAACTCAAATAAAATTACAATAAAAGTCAGGAGGCCAGCTGTTCTGTCCCTAGCAATAGAGGAGGGCAGGCATGAGGGGTGAAAAAGACAGGAGGAAAATGTAAACTGAGCGGTGCATGGAAACATCTACGTTTACAATAGATCAGTTCTTTTCTAGTATATCCAAAGAGCTTTGAGTGAAGATTAGGTTTAATGAACTCATTTCCTTTATTCATGAAATATTTTATAATTACTGTCACACAAAGTATTTTTCCTATGTAATATGAAAACAAACTTTCCAGTTCCAGCTGATTTAAAATTTGTTCACTGTATGGCTTTGGGCAGAATCAGAAGCTAAATTACCTGAATAGCACAAACATGCTGTGTTACCTAAGAATGTGATCAAACAGATGGAAATCTCCATATCCCACATCCCCTCAAATAAAATCTTACAAATTTTAATAGTAAAGGCAAAACTTTATATGATTTCTCTGGACCGTACTGTATGTTTTAATAGCCAACCAGAGCCATGCTAAAAGACCCAATGCTTCAAAAATAAACAAAGAGGCAATAATTCTCTAGCAAACTGCACTTGTGCTTAGGGTTGTAAGAGTGTCTCGACAGAACCATATAGAAACCTTTACTTTTATCCCTATTAAGTGATATTGGACACAAGGACTTCTGGGTTATTGATTTCAGTTCCCTGCTCTTGGACAAACACACACCATAAACAACTGCTTTATATAATCACTATATATATATACAATCATATATAATCATAATCCTTTCATATACCGACCAAGGCCCACCTGAAAATCAGTTTGTTTTTTCCTCTGCTACTTGCCATTCAAAAATTGTTTCAGAAATTCAGTCTTGGATGACCAAGACACTTTTTATCCAATGATTTTTCTTTTAATTGGCGTGCCATTTTGGACAAAAACACAAAGAAACAACTCCTGCCCCAAAATCTCTGCTCGGACTGCTGCTAATCTAATGATTCTATAGCTAACTAGCACATAGTTCACTAGTCTTTGGCAAAAGTAATTGCAGCATTTGTGATTCACTGCATCCCGGAGTACCTGACATAGTCTGCATAGGTCTATGACAACACCTGTTTATTGCTGTTGTAGTTCACATAATGAATAATAACATACTGTAAACAGAGCTAGTTAGTCCATATTCAGAACAGTCTAGATGATTCACTACACTATTCCCAGGGCCCTTCTCCTGCAACAGCAGCACAACCATGTTGTTGAAGAACACATTGGATTTACAAATAAAACAATTCAAAACAATGCATAATGAGTCATTCCTTTCCTGGTCTTCATATATGAAACTTCCTGTCTGAATCTTATTCAAGTTCGATAATATATCCAGGTGGCTAGCCAAAGGACAAGAAGATACTAACCATGTGTTGGGATCTGCAAATAACGAATAATGAGTTTATCTGTAAAATGAGGCTATAAATGAGCCTACAGGTCAATAAACTCTTATTTTAGTACTTCATGCCCATTGAACGTATCTCTAGATTTTCCATCTGTGTTAAATTTAGCACAGCTAATAACTCTATTAACTTTAGAAAAAGATAAATGCCAATGCATAAAGGTCCAAGACTTCAGACAGAAGTCTGTCATTTGTTATAATGAATTGAACTTCCAGAAATTGCTAGTTGGATGTCTATTTGACTGGTTAAAACCAAGGAAACTGCTGTTTTAAGGAAATCTTCCAAGTTAGTTGGAAAGCAATTTTCTCAGGAATGCACAGTGATGAGGGGCATCACCAGTGACAAGGAGCATCAACAGAGTGGTCTTCCATTCTAAGGGGAACATTTCAGTTTTAGAAAAGTGTTGGGCGTTGTTTTCAAGACTTTGTTTTAGAACTAGATTGCATCACCACTATAAATTACGTAATTTTAAAATGCTTACATTGAATTGTTTTTAATATACTTTGCGGTATACAGAGCATGATGGTCATTTTTCTTTATTGGTCCTGATTTTCATTCCTCTTGATACTGGCTTATAGGAAGAACTGAACTACTCACAGAAAAAAGTAGCCACGCTTTATCTCCCAGGTGACCATGAAGCTGCTTCTGCCAATTTCCTTCAACGGATCATTCAACAGCCAGAAGCCACTGCTATTCACATTTATCTCTGACCTGGGACTTCTAATTATTGGCGTATTTTACTACTTTCCCTTGGACTCTTATGTTGTTGATCAGGCAGTTGTCTATGCTTAATTTATTCTAGGTGGAAATTATTACCAATTAAATTGTATGAAAGATGCTACTAAAATAAGATTTGGGTGACCCTTACATTCATTAATAGCTACTGTTTGGCCTACATATAAATTAGAACAAAAGGTCCTTATGAGCCTTGCTTCTGTCTGGTTACAAGAATGCTTTTACAGAAGCTCTAACATTTCTGAAGGAAAATACACACTTAAAGGCAGTAAGGCCTGAAAATCAGCTCCTCCCATAAGAATCATGCAGATTTACACAGTACTGAAGCACAACAAAGTATGAGGTGAGCTTCACTTGAGCACCACTCACCTGAATGGCTCCCTGGGGCCAATAGTGCTTCAAAGTATGTCAGGCTTTCTGTTGGGTATCAAACCAAAGTAGGGCCTACAGCTAACACTCTCATGATAGTTGAACCTGGATGATATTGAGCATTGTTACAGATCTTTGTCCAAATTTTATTCTGGACAAAGGTTCATCATAGAACAGCCCAGGTTGGAAGGGACCTTGGAAGATCTAGTCCAACCTTTTGTGGGAAAGGAGTTATGGTCATCCACAGAAGTACAGCACCTCTAATGTGAATGATTAATTCTGTCTACCTCAAGTGAACAGTTGTTTTTAAAAGAAATGTACTTGTATATATCATCTTTACAATAGCTCTCAGTTAACACTTAACTCAGAAAGTGCCATGTCATACTGGTGTTTCAGGACAATATGCATGTCTCAGCATGCATATTGGAAGGTGTGGTTTAGATTTCTGCTTATCTGTGGAATATTCACCATCAGCAGTTACACTGTCAGAGAGAACAGAAGCAAACTAGAAAAACTTGAAAACTGCTGAAAAGTTGGCTGATTAATTTTGGGAAGGGAAGGGAAGGGAAGGGAAGGGAAGGGAAGGGAAGGGAAGGGAAGGGAAGGGAAGGGAAGGGAAGGGAAGGGAAGGGAAGGGAAGGGAAGGGAAGGGAAGGGAAGGGAAGGGAAGGGAAGGGAAGGGAAGGGAAGGGAAGGGAAGGGAAGGGAAGGGAAGGGAAGGGAAGGGAAGGGAAGGGAAGGGAAGGGAAGGGAAGGGAAGGGAAGGGAAGGGAAGGGAAGGGAAGGGAAGGGAAGGGAAGGGAAGGGAAGGGAAGGGAAGGGAAGGGAAGGGAAGGGAAGGGAAGGGAAGGGAAGGGAAGGGAAAAAAAAAGGATACTGATATGAGGCAAACTCAAGCTATGAGGCAGTGATTCCATAAAATGGCACTGTAACTTCCAATATAAATGAGTTGTCTATCAAGACAGAGAGATTTATTTCTTGTGAAAAAGGGCCAAAAACATGCCTCAAGGAACTTTTGCCTTTTGTTTCAGGTTTTGACTGGAATTGTAACCAGGCAAAAACATGGAGCAATGCAAAGCATTCATTTTCTACTTGTCTATGTAAACAATGAAAAGAAGGTGCTGGAATAAGGTGGTCCAATAAGCAGAAGCAATCGAGTATTTATTAAAGCAGCCAATCATCAAATAATTTTATGTCTTGGTTTATGATATAAAAAGTATGGAAGAGAGTTTTTCCTGATCAGCTATTCCAGGCAGAGTGCAATGATACAGAAGCTACATGTAGTCATCTACCCAATTACAAAGATCAACTACACTTAAAGAAAAATAAGCATTTATCCCAAATGTAACAAGTTCCTTAAATACTATATATAAGGTATATACTTTACATACTTCTTCACGTCAGTGCTGTTTGAGTAACTGGTCACTTATGAATATGCTGACTATGCCCCTATTACTGAAAGTAAATAGGAAACAAAGTACTTAAACTTCAAATCTGTCACAGCTCTTCTAGATGTACATGTGTCAGTATGAATCTCAAAGCAAACTAACTAAACAATAAAGGAATTACAATATCAGGAAAACTATGTTGCCCCTCACCAGCAATGCTGTTTTCTGAAAAAGGAGTTCGCTATTCACTCTCTTCCACATATTCCACTGAAGATTATCAAATGTTCTCCTGAGAAATTTTTAGTTATTTTTGTACTAACATGAGGATCTCCTGAAATCAAATTTATGTACTCCCTTGAAATCCACCGTCTGCCTGTGGAATACAGTCTATGACCTTGCAGGTCCTAATGCCCTCATGTTGTTGGCAATGTATCCAGCCAGGGCAAGGAAAGAGGAGCAGTGGGAACTGTGCAATACTATACAGTGAGAAACCAGAGAAAGAATTTATTGCATTAATTGAGACAAAATTGCTATTTGTGCCATATTTTGTGCACATGACAAGAGATGAGGAGGGTGTTTACAGTACTATGTATTTCCTGAGGCAGTCTGGATATTAAAATGTCTGTCTGCACTGCATGAATGCAGGAAAGTCTCTGCAACAAGTTTCAAGGCAATGACGTTTCTACCCCTGGTGGGGTAGAAACCCCACCCTGAGTGGGTGGACCTCAGACCTGTGCTATAGGTAGCTTCTCTCCTTGAAGGACCCCTTGGATGTACATTGTAGCTTGTCTCCAGTTCTGACTTTGACCCTGTCTCCTGGATGGACCCACACTGTTGCCTTATCTCCAGCCCTGTCTCTGGTCCAATCTCCGGCTGCTCCAGATGGACCCTGAACCTGACCCATCACTTGCCTTGTCTGGGATGGTCAATGAAGCTTGTTACCAGAGCCTTGCTCTGCCTGCTCCACTTGCCTGCTGGGGGACTGTCCCCTGGACAGTAAGGGCACTGCCTGTGCTGTAGCTGCTGTGGGTGCCTGGCTCCTATCACTTTGTGCAGCAGCCCCATTCTTGCTGCTCCCTGGACACAGTCTGTGCTGGTGGTGAGGTCCCTAGACCTTGCAGTGGACTTTATGCACCTCTCTCAAGCAAATCCATGCAGAACAGAGATGAAATGTAACAGTAGGGCAGCACAATCCTCATTTTCTGAGGATAACCTCTGCTCCCTCAATCTAGTCTGTTCACAAATGGAAAATTCACTGAGAACAGTTGTTGTTTTCCACTCATTTAAAAAAACAAGTGTTAAATACTGGGCATTGATTGTAGGTTACTTTAGGAGACACACAAGCCTAAACTCTGCCAGCATGTCACTTCTCTCGTATTGCATACCTTGTAACAAGTAAAGTAGAACAATCCGTTGATGCAAAAAGGATTCCATTTTAAAAGGCACGTTCTCATTTGTAATTAAATAGTCAAAAGTTTAGCTAGATGAATGCTGCAAGTATATGCTCTGTTGTTTTCTAGTATTTTTCATTGGGATTCGTTAGACAGGAAACATATTCAGATCACACTTTTTGTGTCACATATCACAAGGTTACTGTAAGTCCACTGCAAACCTCTAAAATGAACTCTTAGCCTGTCTCTTACCATGACTTATTTTCATTTCATCTATGCCTTGCCTACATAGCACAAAGAACCATATTTAAAACGGTCAGCTTAGTTCCAACTGATAAACAATTTGTGCTGTAACAAAATTTGACATAGCTGTGGTGCACTGACCTTGGCTGGCTTCCAGGTGACCACCAAGCCGCTCTACCACTCCCCCTCCATTCTTCACTGACCTTGGTGTCTGCGTACTTGTTTCTCCCACATTCTCACTCCTCCCTCCCTGCTACTGTTGCACAGTTTTTTACCCTTCTTAAATATGCTACCACAGAGGGGCTACCAGCATTGCTGATTGGCTCAGCTTTGGCCAGTGGTGGGTCCATCTAGGAGCCAGCTGGAACTGGCTCTGTTCAATATGGGGCAGCTTCTGGTGTCTTCTCACAGAAGCAACCCCTGCAGGCCCCCTGCTACCAATACCTTGCCATGTAAACCCAATACAGTAGCAAGTGCGAATGGGATTATAGCAGTGTTCTTCCTTGGTCAAAATATATTTATGACCCTGCTAGCTGGCTAAACCTGGATGCACAGAAAAACAATGAAATTGCTAAAAAATGGTCCTTTACTCTGTTGGAGGCTTAACATTATAAGTATTCTATCCAAGCAGTTACTGAGGATGCAAACTGTTACTTTAAGAAAAAGCAAATAAAATGAATAGATCATATCTGCAGGAATGGAGTCTGCAACATTTCTGGAAAAACTGAAGCACTTTCCATGACTGATAGGTAATTGTTTAATAGTGTAAGAAGAAACTCGTTAAGTTTATAGTGGGAATCTGGTGAAAAAACAATGTCAAACACTTACCTAGGGTTCAAATATATTTGACAGCTTTTACATTTTGGGAAATTTGCATTTGCATTCCAGTCATGAATACACAACTATATGGGACTTCAAACTACAGGGTTTTGATTTACTACAAGCTAAATGCTTATCCTCTCTTCCATGAAACATCCTTAGTCCTCTCTTATACCACAGCATGAAGGTGTTTTACTGGGAAAAATCTGAGAGTTTGAAATGTGATTTATATTATGAATTGTTTTAGGCGTCTGCTGGACTATACTGCAACTCGCTCTCAACCTTCACTCTTCTTAGGAAAGAGTCTGGTTATGATATGAGATAATTCTCAGACAGCTGCAAGTCTTTCCCTTACAAGGAATCCCAACATTGTTTAGACTCCGGCATCCGTATTTCCTAACTGTACTCTCATTGTGAGGAATCCCTGGGATGCTGTAACTAAGTGATCCCCAGATAACCTGCTTGAAAAATAATTATCTTTTTTTAAATATTGTTCTGTAACTCAGATTACAACACCTGCAAAAAAATGAGTGAAAAATTAAAAGTAGCATGGCTTCTCTTAATAGACTAAAAGTCATTGCCCAGCATTTATCACAAGGCATCTCAGTCCTTGACATTTCTGTTGTGTTAGATACTACACAAACATATATTAAAACTGCTGGTCCTGCCTCAAAACATGTACAGTCACGTGATTAGGAAAATCATCCACAAACACAGTAAACAGGGGTCAAAGTGCTGAGTGTTCCTTCTGATTAAAGATGAAAACCTGTACCCATTGCTATTATGGAGGAAGTGCATTACTTATCAACTTATTACAATGCTATTGCATTACCTGTGGTTCCTTATTGTGTTGGCTAGGATCCTTTTCATAACTCTCTGCATAGATCCGGAGAGTAGCTCTCACATGGCTAGAAGCACTCATTCTGAAGATGAGCCTGGAAGCATCTGAAAAAATAATCCGCAGCCCCTATGGGAGAAGAAGGAGCAGCATGTATGTAAGGTGGCAATACCTTTACAAATCACAGTTCACTGCTTTAAAATAAAAAGTAAAAGGAAGAGTCATTTGGATGCAATTCCTCTTTCCCTGTAACTTTGGACAACTCATTTATTACTTCTTCCCCACCCCCCCCCCTAAAGACTAGAAATGATCTTTTGTATTCCCTCCCACTCCTCATAACAAGGACTCTCTTACTGTTGTTTTTATTTTCTTTTGCTGATTTGTTCTTGTTCTGTATGGCAGAGCACAAAATCAATGGTCTGAGAAATAGTTACAAGATCAGCAAGGATCAGTGGCCTAAGAAATAGCTACAGGATCCCAGGATCAAAAACCAGTTTTCAGTACTGAATACAAAAGACAGGATCAGTTGCTACCCCTCATAGACCATGCATTGATATCTGATTACAAGAATTTCAACAAGAGTCTGTAGTACAACTTGGGAAACTTAACTTAAGGGGTTAATGTCAAGTACACTAATTAATGCACATTAACTGTGTGTAGAGTAAAAAGGATTTATTATTAATTAACTGTGAATTTGCTCTTTGCTCCCATCTTCACCTCTTTTTTTTCTTTCCTCCTCCCCCCTTTTGTACTGTAAATATGAACACATTCTTCTACAGACCACAGACAATATACTTGGATCTACAGTCAACAGACTTTCTGTACAGGAAGGCCATTAAGGCCAAAGGACTAAATTGCACAGTTAAATAGTTGCAGTGTTTCAATACTCTACCAATTCTGCACTAACATGCAGTCTAGTTCCCTTTCTGTAAATGGTACCCTTAGACTAAGTGCCACCTCTGCTATGCCACTGAACTTTATTTCCCCTTTTAGTCCTGCTGTTGGCCAATGCCTAGTGCATAAACTGAGATCCTTGCTACTTTTGTTTAAGGGGCAGTAAACCATTAAAGATGAGAGAAGAGAATTAAGAGAGAAGCATTTTATTCTTCCAGTTTTATCAGCAGCTTGAGAAGACACTGATGTTAGCAACACAGTGCTCCGATATTCTAAAGTGTAAGTAGAAACCTTTGTTTCCTCAGGTATATGCCAAAACATCTTCAGCACCATGTAAAGCATTGTTTGGTTGATAATCATAGAATGGTTTGGGTTGGAAGGGACCTTTAAAGGTCATCTAGTCCAACCCCCTGCCGTGGGCAAGGGACATCTTCAACTAGATCAGGTTGCTCAGAGCCCCGTCCAACCTGACCTTGAACGTTTCCAGGGATGGGGCATCCACCACCTCTCTGGGCAACCTGTGCCAGTGTTTCATTACCCTCAGCATAAAAAACTTCTTCCTTATATCTAGTCTGACTCTACCCTCTTTTAGTTTAAAACCATTACCCCTTGTCCTATTGCAACGGGCCCCACTAAAAAGTCTGTCCCCATCTTCCCTACATGCCTCCTTTAAGTATTGATAGGCTGCAATAAGGCTTCCCCAGCTTCTTCTCCAGGCTGAACAACCCCAACTCTCTCAGCCTTTCCTCACAGGAGAGGTGTTCCATCCCTCTGATCATTTTTGTGGCCCTCCTCTGGACCCACTCCAACAGGTCCATGTCTTCCCCGTGTAATGCCCATTAACACTAGAAATTAAAAAATAGGAAAATATCCCACATGGATAAAGGGTTGGATTAGATGGCCTAAGAGATATTTTCCATCTCTAACTTTGGTGATACCATGAAACTTTTTTTAGCTGCTAGTATGGTATTATATATCAATTATAACATGTATCAGCAACATAAATTCATCTAGTAGTCTCAATATGCACAGCATTAAGTGACAAACAGAAACAGTTTACATTCGGAAGACTGAGCTTTACAGCCTGTTTTTCTAATATTTGCTATTAAGCCAACTTTGTAATGAGATGGTTCAATTGATGCTGATGGGAGTTTTTCTATTGATTTCAATGGAATCAAGATTTGATCTTGGATGCCTAGAATTACACAGGCAGTTTGTTACGATCTGATCCTGCAAGCAAAGGGTTGTCTCTTGCTGATTGCTCATTACACTTAACTTTATGACAGTAAAAAGAAAGAAGATAAATTGCAGAGTTTCGCAGTTCTGGGTATAGTTTGTTTCGAATGGTTGTCAAACCCAGGACTAGCAGCTCAAAGTACGGAACATCAATGTCAATCAGCTTTAAGAGAGAAGGAAGGGAGCCTAACATATCTGCACAAAATGAAAGCATTCACAAAGTGAACATCAGAGCATGTGAATGTCTTCCTCTCCAAAGACTACACAGGCATTTTACACGCTCCTGCCAGGCCTAGAAACTCCCACAATGACATGACTAGCAAGACCACTTGAATAGTCTTCCACATACTCCATGTTTATCCAGTGATAATAACAGTAACACATTGTTACTTGGTTTAGCACATCTGAAGTCTCACCACTTATTAAATTATGGTCTTCAGAATAAAAAGGATTTATAAGCACTCCCCATAACTCTTCCCATAAGTTTATGATGCAAAAATACTCCACGAAATTACAGCATCTGCAGCAGTTTGATGTAACAGTTAATGGCACTTGGGATGTTTATGCAATGTATATAGACACACAGCCAGCATTCAGACAGTTCACTGTACTATTTCTGAGCTTATTATTTTATTCATTTTGCATTTCTCAGGGACATATGACTGACAGTACTGATTTTTACACACGCATGATGACAGCTATTTGTTTATAAGACTAGGATTCCTGCCATACAGCTGAAAATACTCTGTAAAAGGGAATTACAGAGACACAGTGGCTGTACTCCTTAAAAACAATAATCTGAAGTGCCAGGGAGAAATCATATGCTAGGGAAAAAAAGGCCTTTAGAGCTGGACTGTCAAAGTCAACTTTTCAAGTCATGATATTTGCACCTGGAGATCTAGTTTAACTCATTTTTCAGAGAGCCCAGCAGCAAAAAATCTGACTTTTGAATCCCCCCTGGAAACCTGTGATTTAAGCACTAGCAAAGCTTTTCACTCAGGAAGGCCACAGAAATTAATGAGAGCTATTAAATTTGTATATTCCTCACTGTTTTCTGCAAATTACACCTAAGCTGTACGTTACAAACATTTGTTAAAGGCAAAAAACCCAGCCAAAAACAGTTACCAAATAGATATGAAAAAGCATTGCCTAGAGAATAACCAGTGACTCAGCATCTTGTGTAATGACAAAACCAAACACGTTTTCCCCACTTGTTACAGAATACCCTGTCTAACATATAAAAGTTTTCCTTTTTGACATTTTTGAGCTTTTGTGGTCAGCAAGGTCAAAGCAAGCTGGTGAACTTGCAAGCAGCCTACTTACTGTTTGTCATGATGGTATTTTTTCACCTGACATAAGCTCCATTAATTTAAAGCCACATATTTGCTATTTATTACATAGAAGGTGTCAGCTCCATGAAACAAAATTTTATATGCAGAACTTATAAACCAACGCAAGAGGAAAAGAAAGAGGAGTAACGCACTGAAAAGCCCACAGGACAGAATAACTTCCAGTTTTAATAAAATAGGACACACTATTTGTCACTAACAAGAATAATGTTTTCTTATGGGAACAGATAATTTTTTTTCCTGGGAGGAAGCAAATGAAAAGGTTCAGTACGGCTTCCACACTGAACATCTGCAGATATTCATTTTGGGCAAATTGGGCCTGCTAATGGATATTAATGAGCTGTGTGGAAACTCTGAAAAAAATTACATTTCATGGTTAACCTACTGGCTTTGAAGCTGATGTGATGGAGATAGAGCTTCACAGTGATTTCTCTCTTTTACATTACAATCCAGTTAAACAGCCTACTGATGTATTAGTATCTATGAAGCACTCAGAAAACGAAACCTACTACATATTCTATTATGTAGTTTGGTTCCCAGTGGTTTGGGGTTTTTTCCAGTTACCAATTTCATAATTAAATAATAATAAATTAGCGTAATAAGTTAGCAAGAACAAGACTAAGCAGCAAACTTAAAGCAAAATACCTTAGGATTTCGAAAAACATTATTAAAGTATAACAGCAGGGAGTAACACCAGTAGAAAATCTAGCCTAGCAGCAATATATTAGACACAGAGATGTATACATAAATTAGGAGCATGTAAAATGGCTATACTTTTACTTCAAAATACTGCAATTATCACAATTTTTATTTGCTCCTCTACGGACCCTTGAGTGTCTTCTAGGCATAGCAGGCCACACTTGCTACTCTGACAGGAAATACCTTATTGCTGATACGTGATTGAAATATCATTCTGAACAAAGAATTTTTGCCTTATCTCTGGACAGTTATCTGAAATAACTTTTTTCCAACTTTTCCAATGCCTGTTTCCTGACTCTTGTTCAAACTGAAATGCAAAAAAAACAAGACTACATGCAGAGCTCTTTGCATCCCAAACTTAACAAAGGAGTGAGAAAACATTAACGAACTTGTAATAATAAAGCTCCAGAGTTCTATTCTGTGAATCTCAGAATGTACAAACACTTCATTAAAGAGCTCAACGTTAGCCATTATAATGGGCAACTTGTACTTCTCATCCTTCTAATTCAAATTTCACACAAAAATGCATCTGGTCCCGTTTCTGGCTTGCAGGATCCTCAGGAGCAGCACCATTATGTGCTCACGTGCGCAAAGGCTAGCACAATGTGACTTTAAAAATTAAAACAGCCTTCAAGAACAGCAGAATGTTTCATACAATTTTATGCCTGATTATTGCACTGATAAACAATATTCATGGGTTTCAATAGTCAGAATGAATTAGAAGATACAGTCTGGGCGTATTGTTTGCTGCCTATTTTGTTGTTGCTGTGTTTGTTTTCTGAATCTGCTGTTTATTAACAATGATTAATTATCATGTAGCCAGCTTCTCATTCTTGAGACATAGTGTAGTTACACTGAATATAAATCTCTCTCCCTTACCTACTGGGGAAAAAAAACTTTCAACAGGTTCCTGAAAACATAGCTGGAAAATCTGCATGAAGCTCATGACAGTCAGAAGGAGGAATCTGCATTTACATGAAGAGCAAGCTACCTGAGGAAAATGGCAGCAGTGAACTGTTGTTTTGTCTGCATGGATCAATGTCCTCTCTTACTTTATTGTGCTTGGAGAATCCCACCGAGGCTGCAGACACATGAAGTGAGGAATGTGTCCTTGCCAAAAGACAAACTAGTTGAACTGTACTCTCAATAAATACATGCTTCTCCATATGAAAAGACATGCCTTCTGGTTTTATGGGCTCATTTTCAGAGTCCATCTGAAAACAGGCCAAGTCATGTTTCTCTGTTTGTGTTACATGGTGATATGATTAGCAATTATATTCCAATTTAGGACAAGGACTTTGGATGAAAATTAAGGGAAAGAAAAGTGCACTGAAAATTCACAAACTGTTTTTTAAAAGTACAAGGGCCACAAGTCTGCTGTGCCTGTAATTTTCCAGTGGACTTGCATATGACAATATCCTCGTATCTTGTTTCAGCAGTAATATGCACAAAGAGAGTAGTTCAGTGGCAGGTGGGCTGCTTATATTTTCTGGATGCAATGATGAATGGAAACTATAAAGACTCTGAGCAGAATGGCATGACAATAGTTGTAATGGCTTGTAATATCATTTGCTAGGGTCTGGTCAGGTCAAGTAATTTACAAACCAGAGAAACTAGGACAATAAAAATAAACAGCATAAAATGAGAACACATTTTAACATGAGTCATAGCTCATATTCAAGATGTTTGAATATACATTTACACTTGGCAAAAGTACATTGTTTGTTTTGAGCACATCATGAATTTCAAAACACTGAAGGCTCATTTTGAACTGCAGTTCTTGATACCTAAGGAATCTCATTACAGACACAGTCCAGAAGGAACATATAACTGGTCATTTGGGCTAGAGAAGTCAAACGTGCCCACGTATGGTACAATCCACTAAAGTCTTCTGCATGCTATTGGCTACAACAGATATTGTGCCTTAATTATGCAAACTCTGTGGGTCACCAAAAGCAAGAAAATTTTAACTTTTTTTGTAATGTATAACAAGTGGAGATTTCAGATAGAAAAAGGAAAGTCTGTCTTTCTACATGACACTTTGCATTGTTCAGGAAAGGGAACCCTCCCTATACGTGCGTTGCTGTCAACAGGGACTCCATCCCCTCCTACGTTCTCTGTGACACTACTGCCTCCAGTTATGCACAGCAAGTGCAAGCTAAACCAGAGGTGAATTATCTTATCCAGACCGAGCTAATCTTAAGTAGGAAATGCTGTATCTATCAGAGCAAAGAAAACACCATCCTATAAATAAATGGAGAGGCTTGCCAGCTGAACGTTAGAAACAACACTGTTAGAGACAATATGACAGTTGCAAAACTTCGCTACTCCATCACTACAGCCATACCTGTCTTTTGGTCACAGTGCCATCCACAGGATCTATGTACTCAAAGCTGTCTGTTCTTTCCACACTGTAGATATTGTTACCGACAGCAAACTGCTGATGGCTGAACGATTTGTCAGTGATCAAAGTTTCCAGGTCTCTCATTATGAAATATGCTGTTCTGGGTTCCAGTGCTTCATAATCAAACCTTGCACATGTATAAAAAAAGTAGAACCAAGAAGTAAGTCCCCTACAGCTAAGAAAACAGTTCTGCTTTCACAGAACTCAACATACTCACAACTAGCAATTCACTGCTTACTTCAAAAATCAGAGGTGGACCACTGAAGTACTGATTGCAAATTAAACCAGCACACGCATGCAAGTCCTGTGCAATCTATTATGTGTGTGCACCACAGTTCTACACTGGCCACCTGACTAAGTCAACAGAAATCATTTACAAAATGCACGGTTTCTGAAGTAGCATAGAAAATGTCATCGATACACAGCTAGCTTTCCGAGATCAAGGACACAATCAGTGCAGTGCTCAACAGCCAAGTGAAATAGAGAAAACTTTGCTATAAGTTTTGAGGAACAGCTGTGTGCAAAAGACCTTACGGATATGTGAACTCCTCTGGATTAAGTCTATTCTGAGAGAAAGAGAGAGGCAGAAGTTAAGATGTAAATGACAGTTAGAATTCACCCTTTTGAGACCTTAATAAAAACGAGTAATTGTTCGGATCTTTGGAGGAGTTCTCCTGAATTAAAAGTAGGCATAGTTCCAGTTCTCACTAAAACACTGTCACACTCAAATGTGTGACAATGAAACAAATGCAGGAGTAAATCTTGCTGTGATTTTGATTTTTTTTTCCAACACCACGTAACAAGCTATGCCTTCCACAAGTAAATAATTAAAATCTTTCTGCCATTTGATATCAGAAAATTCAATTCCTCATATATTAAAAGTGACATTTCTTACTGCTCCTTCAGTAAGAAAATAAATTCTGCTGCCACTTACTCATCAGAAAAAACCTGCCTACAGAACAGTGGCAATCTGTGGCAGATTTTCATTCTGTGGATACAGCAAATGCACACTTCAATGCAGCTGAGCACAGCTAAACAAGCCATGGTTGTAGCAGAATTGTCCTATCAACTGCATAAGTTTCCATGCCTTCTCCTCATTTTTCTCACCTGCAGTAGTAGTGCCGGCCAAATTTTGTCCAGTGATCCCTGACAATCTCCTCCACACTCTGCTTTCGAGCTGCTAGAATTGAAAGCCAAACTAGCACAGCCCATAGTCCATCTTTCTCTCGAAGGTGATCAGACCCTAAAGAGACAAACGTAAAGCACATTATTTGGTATCAGAAAACAAGGTAAAAAGGCTAGGCAAAGGTTTCATTTAACTTTGTATATCACATAACAGTAATCAACAGTACTAACCTCAGCAACTCTTGTCCAACTTCCAGATGGACAAACAGAACTAATGTTTAAAATGTGATTTAATTATATATGACAAAGTCGGTATTCCTAAGGTTAAGTAAAAAGTTGTACAAGTATTTGAATAGAAATGGCAGTAGTAGGAAAACATTTTTAGTCATGATTCCTGCTCACTGACATACAGGGTGTTTTCACACCTCTGGTACTGTTTCACAGAACTGAGCTAGATATGCAAACCCCTGGCCATGAACCAGAATGTTCTGAGTTATGTGAGTCAAGTTCAACAGCATCTCCTTATCTCTGCAGATGTTCATCTTTCAAGCTGCAGAGAAAGAATTTTCCCATTCCATGAAAAATGAAGATTTCTAGAATGTTCATGACCTCCCATCAGGATGAAAAACAAGAGCCTGAAAAAATGTTTCTGGAAAAAAAAAAACCAAACCAGAGGATAGCACTTTTTCCCCCTTCTATATTTCTCCATACCTCTCAGTGGTAAAGATGTCTGGATGCTCAGATCTAAAAGCCTTCCTAGGTTTATATTTATGAAGAGAGAAATTGGAGACTAAGAACAATTTTGGAATACCCCACAGGATGTAGCACATACTCTCAGATATGGCAGGCACAAGTTCAAGTCTATTATCTGAATTCAAAAGAGCACAGATTTGGTCTTGCACTTCCCATATCCAAAGCCAAAATGCCAACTTGGAGTAATAGGCTGCTCTGCAATAGACGTGTAACGTATCTTAACCAGAAATATTTCTATGAAGCTAAGCTTTGCCTGTTAAAACTGTAATGTATCAATCAGCAAAAAGTTTCAATAAAATCAGTATTTTCTAACAAAAGATTGTTTCATGGGAAGGTTCTTGGTCATCTCAGTAAGTGCCCTCTCCTTTTGGATAATTTAGAACAAGCTTTTACGGCAATACTTATCTAACCCAGATTACCAAAAAATTCACAAGGAAGCATGCATGAGAATTAAGACAAAGTAAGATCCAAGACATCTGACGCTCAGTAGATACTGATGACAACTACATAAGCTAATAGACTCAAGAAACTTGAAGAGACATCAAATATGTGGCCATTGCTCTGGCATAATACTACTAGATTTGGTTGAAGTTTGTTAGCTGCAACCTTATCATTTTCTGTCTCGTCACACATTATTGAAACCCTGCATACAAAGCAAGTGCAGTAATTCACAAGTTTTGTTTCCTCCATGAATTACCTACCAATCAGGGAGGCAACCAGATGGACTTTCTGTGCCCTTAGAATATACTTAGGAAAATCCTCCAGAGAGGAATCTAAAAAGTCTTAGGTTGAAAACACATTTTATGAAATATCCTCCTTCCTCAAACACAAGAATCTTGAGGCAGCAAGAGTCCTTTGCAGTGCTGTGGTTTTACATAACAGCCTGCAAGGTCTACACAGTCATCTGTCAAATCGGCTGTGTTTTGCTACTGGCAGAGGCCACGGTTCCTGTAATGTAAATTGATGCACTGAAGCTGTTAATCCTGTGCAAAACTGTCAACAGAAAATTCAAGACATATAAGGAAAACAGCAAGATGTGCAGAGAGCCACCGTGATTCCTAGGGTTCAGTCTTGACGTCCATCTTCCAGTCACTGCTGCTGCCTTGAACATGGAGTCCCTCTTCTTGGGAGAGAGCAACAGTCACAGTAGCAGCTGCTACTCATACACATTTGCTAAGAGCCCATCATCCTGGGCCTGCCACAGCTCTGCCTCCCACTTAGTCTTCTTGTGTTACATTCAACCCTGAGAGTGTAGACCTCCCAACACCCTGATTCTAACATTAAGCAAGTTAACTATCGCAGAGTGAACTAAATGCAAATTACTATTTCAGCACAATATCAGAGTTGTATAGGAATGATTACTGAAGACTTGTGAGGAGGAAAAAGACTTATATGAAGATTATCTTTGTGTCTATGAGTTAGGTAATACAGAAAACAAGGACACTGAATACTGTAAATGGATTTAAGAGCTGAGACAGATGGTAACATTCCTTTGTATTTGCAAAGTAGCTGTCATGATAGTAAGAATACTTCCTTTCTGCCACTTTTTATCTGCCTTGATCTGTAATCTGTGAGCTCTCTGCAACAAGGGCAGTCTCCTACTACAATGGCCAGAGCTATGGGCTGGTCCTCGAGGAGCTGCTGTAGGAAGAGCGACAGCTCACTCTGTTCCCTGCTCCAGAGTCCCGGGTGCTGTGAAAGCATAGAGTGCCAACTAATCAGAAGAAAAAGGGCAGGGTTATTTATGAGCTCTCATAGCTTTGCAAATAGCTTCAGATAAGAAAGGAAAACAAATGTGCCTCCACAGGAAGTCAGCCCTTTGGACAATCAGGTCCTTACCTTTTCTACTCCCTCACTGCGATAAGAGGCTAGATCAGCTGAACGGTGCCTTCCACAGAGACACCAGCAATATGGCCTATGGATAATAAAGTCAGCTTACTCATAGGGAAAACAGACGGCATGGTCACGATCACTGTAACTGTAGCCAAGAGCCTGTTCCCAGATAATGGTGCAGTTTTCTGCCACCGCCACCATAAGAGAGACCTAGAATAGAGCTGTCACTTCCCACCAGCATGCATCGTTCCTCTGGTAGCAGCAGGAAAAGTCATCAGGTCACCACAGGGGCTGGGGGCTCCCTGGGGACTGGGAGCACTGGGGGCTCCCCCAGGGTGGCAGGGCAGGGCCCAGCAGCCAGGGCCCACCCCACCGCCCCAGCCAGGAGCAGAGCAGCGAGGGGGCACCACAGCAGCCCCAGCCCCGGGCATCAGGCACCTCCCTGGGGATGGGCTGAGGCCAGACCAGGATGTGGGACCATGGGTAGGCCTGGCTTGGAGGGCCCATGGCCGGGCAGGGCAGGGCTGTGGGGAGCTGGAGACCAGCCCCGCTGCAGCATCACTGGGGCAGGAGCTGACAGCCCTGGGGGTTGACATGGGGTCCGGGGCCATGGGCAGGGTGGGGGAGCCCAGGGGGCTGGGCAGGGCACTGGTAACAGCAACCTCACCCCACCATGGCTGTTCCTTTCCCTCTTAACCTGCTTGCCTCTCCTTTCAGCCATTTATCCTTACCACTGAAAAAATCAATTTCACCTAAAGAGTCCTCTCTTTTGCTGATAAAACCAGCAACTTAAATGGCTTAAGTGTCTCAACAGACACCACCAAGAAGTACAGACGTGGTATTGAGCTAAACACCTCAGCAATTTGTTCCAATGCAAATGATCATTTATTCTCCTGTTGTGTAACACACTGCAGACTTCAGGCCAACAAACTGTACAGTGAACAGCATTCATTCAGCAAAATGGTCTATACATCATGACATCTGTGCAATGGTCTGAACTGAACACCAAAGAAGAGATGAGTTTTGATTTAACAAACTTCGAGTATGTTTCATTCAACCAAAATGGTCCAGTGAAACACGGACAGAACAACTTTTGGAAAGCTCTCTGTTGTGCTCTGAGCCTTGTTCTGGCATGGCTTAAGCTCATAAATCTCTATGAAGAGGGATGAGTGTATACACGTATCATTCTTCTGATCCATTTAGCAGCTTTAGCATGTGCTGTGTCCTTCTGTGTCCTTCAGGAGGACATAGAGATTGTTGTTTCTCTGGAAAGAGAAAGCATTGGAAGAAAGTAATCCAGAGGCAAAAGTCTGGACGGAAAAGCTGGAAACAACCCAACTGTTCCAGAATCAAAAGTCACCGATTAAAAATGTTAGCCTGATGTGAGTACAGGGCAATAATCCTGTGTGCCCAAGAAGTGTCTCAGTTCATTATTCTTAATAGGAGGAAGATTGACAACTGGGATTTCTCAGAACTTGTTTATTCCACCTCTTTTATTTCACCAGCATATCCATTAACTGGGTTACTTTATGCACATATGTTGTTCCATTTATTGCCCTTCTTTCTTTTAGCAAATTAAAATCTATTACTGCAACTCAGTTAGTCAACTCTGGTTTTCACCTACTGTACCATTGTCTGTAGATGTCTTTGCTCTCTCTCACTTATTCCTACTGCCCAGCTGACATGGTAGAAACTCTAGGGAGGGAGCTCGTTCTGCTGCCTCAGTTCAGCTAACACCATTATTCTTTGCTTTTATAGATCCAGTACCCACTGCTGTGGATCTGCAGAGGCAGAGCTGCCCTGTGCAAAGAGATCAAGTAAAAGGTGCCTCGCAACTATGTATTTCTGAGATTGCAATACTAATAGTCCTCCTGGCTTGCTGAGGGCTCTCAGCAATCTCAGGATAATTCCCAGTGATACTTTTAATTGAAACATCCAAGGCATTGAAGAATTCCGGACTCTTGTTTAAGAAGCTGAAGCAGAGACAACAGAACAGCGGAGTCAACAAATATTTTTCTGATTATCCCATTATATTTAATTTGCCATCAGTAAGGGAAATTATAATAACTGCAACTACTTCAACAACTTATTTTTAAGTTAATTTGTCACATATTTCTCCATATAACAGTAGCAAAAGTTATTTTTTACTACTGCAACAGTCAATTGCTATGGCCAACTCAGAGTAAACAATCTGGGAAAAATTCTCAGAGCATGTTCCCATTCATAAAGAAGTATTCAGCTTAAACAGGCTTAAACTGAAGTAAAGTCTTGAGAGGCAGTAGCCTGAGAAACAAAGTAAGATCATGCAAAAATGTTCATATTATGATTTTTCTGATATTGGAAAGCTGTTGGGCATGGAGGTTGTCTTTTACATGTCTAACTTATTCTGTATCTGCGATTTCCAATTCTGATAGAGACAGTGAGCCCTAAGGGTCATATGCATGAAGAAAATGTAATTGCTTTTCCCTAATTTAGTCATCTCTGTAGAGCGTATTGCGTTCTGTAAATGTGATTTTAAAACAAAAATCTGGCTGAAGCGAGTATGCAAACTCACAGTAAATCATTTTGTTTGCACACGCTTTGAGTCTTACAAATTTATCATCCAGCAATCTGAAACTTGATGATATTTTAGGCAAATGGAGATTTAGGGGTATTCTGATCTGTTCCTTTATTCAAGTTAATGAGATTGGTTTAGATTTGTGTTACTGTAACAGGTAAGACCAAACAGCTCTTTTAAGGCTTTCATTCATTTCAGCGGCAGCCCATTTTTATGTTCTCCACTAGTTCTTCTTCTACATAATCTTGCAGGAGAAGTCAGCTGATGTTAATAGCATCTGGAAATTTGGAGATGAAGCATACAAATTTATGAAAGAAGCAGCAATTACTGAAGTGGCTTAAACTGCAGAAAGATACATCAGCCACACAGCTCTCCTAATCCTAATTAATAGTTCACTGATGAAATTTAGAAACGAATTGCTGCTGCTGACGCCCTTCTCTGAACTGTGTCCTGGGCATTAGTCATAGAACCAGAAAGCTACTAACCTCATCTGACAAGCTCCCCACACTGCTACAAAAATGGAAGAAGTTTTTAAAGCATTGGTTGAGCTCCAAGATCAGTTGCCAGAAGCCAAGTCTGGGAAACACAGCCCTATGGGATGCTTTCAAAATCTTTTGTCCTTTTATAGCAGAAAATTTGCTTTTATTTACTTGCCAGAGCAAAATCCCTTATGTTATAAAATCAGGGCTCTGTATTATTTGGAAATTCCAGCTTTTACCTGGAATTACCTGGGTAAACAAGCCATCAGTCACCAGCACTGTTCAGTTAGTTTGACAACAGAATGTGGATTTGTAAAACCCTTTCTCTTGCACAGAACAGCAAGTTTCCCACTCTGATCTATATGGTACATTTCTTTAAATATTCCATGCTGAAAGCTAAAGAACTGCCAAGTTTCAGTTCCCTAAATAGATATGATTGAGGGGAAAGCTGTAAAATTGATTCAAATGCCCAATACTGGCAGAAACTTGTGAGGGTCACACAGCTTAGGACATCACTAAAAGATTTGCAGTAAGGTAAATATTTATTGCTAAAAACAGCTTGCATCGCTGAAGTATTGGTCATCCACAGACCAGACTGCGTTTTACAAATAAACCTCCTGGCATATGAGATATTTTCAGACAGCTGCACTGAATTGAAAGATGATAAGGAAACTGAGGCAGAGAGAAAAACAAACTTTAGGCATCACAGTCATTGCATAACTGCCCTGTAGGCACCATCACAATTCACTTACACAGCAACTACACACGCACTGAGGAATTTAAACCCAGTGCTCAAGTTGTCTGGATGCCCATGGGATTGAATCTTGAGGGTTCAGATTAGCCTTTAGATGGCATTGGCTTAAATGGGAGGTCAGGAGGCTTTCTGCACTGAAGTGCTGCAGGTACAACAAAGCTCATCTGACCAGAACGTGCCAGGATGCACAGATTAAATACTGCTGTAGGGCAGCTCTCCATGCTGGCCAGCAATATGTTGTTCAAGCACCCTTAGAATTCACAAGAGACAGAATTTATCAGGAATCTGAAGAATTAATGATAGGATAGGATAGGATAGGAGAACCAGATTAAGACAGGAACACAGAGAGTGCTAGGAATGCAGAGACTGGTCTGAGGTCAGGAGACAGGAGCTGCAAAACAGGAAAAGAGGCTGTAGTACAAAATGCAATTGTTTTAGGGCCCTACAGAAGGATACAAGTGAAGGAAAAAAGTAAAGTGTAAGAACAGAGAGAAGTTAGAGGAATTATCTTGCCTACCTAGAACAGACAAACTCCAGAGGCCCTTCCTTGACCTGAGACACCTGTCCCTCTTTCCCAACTTCAACAACCATCTGATATTCAGGGTAATAAAGTTAGGCCAACACAGATCACAATGCCCTCAGTGTTTCAGCAGATCAAGCCCTGAAACCACTTCTCTTCATTCCTATAAAACTGATCTGCAGGGCTAAAGTCCACCAATGCTTAGGACAGCCTGCTTAGCAAGACCTGAACATGACTTTTCAACGTGCTAGGGAAATTCGATGTTTGGCTTTTTTTAAACTGCTCCATAAAATTTTAATGACAAGTCTCCTCAAAGGAGACAAGGCTTCTACTAAGCAACCAAAGATTCTTCCCTTCTCCCTGAGACAGAAAGCATCTGCAAGAGTTGTACTCAACATCTCCAGGTGAAGATGGTGTGGGAGCCTTATTTCCCAAGCAGAAACAGGACTGAGGCAGTGGTTTGTCATGGCATATGGCACATACAGGCCACTCCTGCTTGCTTTACATACCTCTGTAGATAAAACTTCATGCAGCAGGAGATGCTGCACTCTGTGGGCTAAAGTACCCAGACGTACTTCAGCCTATGGGAACTCACCATCAAACTCCTACAAGCTCCTTCCAGTCAAAACCTACACTTCCCTTTCTGCAGCATGATGATGAAGGTAGGAGTTTTTTCCAAATAATTTGGGTGCTAATGAGGTCATACTGATGTCTCAAGACCCACCCAAGTTTCATGGAAATACTTGGTTTTGGATGAGCAGGAGGAACTTCAGTATTTAGAGGGAAAGGGTACAGAACTGGCCTAGTGAAAAAGCATTAAAAAGCAGTGAGAGTTGAAAACTCCCCAGTCCAGACCTCTCATGGGCAAATGGAGACGCAGTCTAACAACACACCACAACAAACAGCAGTACATTCTGAAAGGTACAAGATCTTCCTGCCCCTCTCTCCAAGTTAGAGCTCACTCAATGACCTTGCAGAACACCCTTTGAAAATACCTATTCAAAAGATACATTCAAGGCAATACAAATCTGTGTCAGTCACGGCAATTAAGCCAAGGCATCCAGGTTGCTAATCATGGGACACTGGTTCCCATTCACAACAGAAAGAAAATAAACATTCATTATTAATTTAAATTATCTTACTTTTTACAGATAGACACCCAAAGAAATTGAACACATTTTTGGTTCTTCCACCATAGCCCATTCAGATACTTACAGACAGTTAATGACAGGCTAGCACATGAAGTGGCATGTCTACGGCTTAAAGGTATCCTCATTTTTAAAAAAGCAGCATTCTACTCTAATTGACCTTAACCAACAAACTTAATACTAGACTTAACTCAGTCAAAGTAAAATGAAATTTGTAACCAAGTTTTACTGCATGATAAATTATTTTCTATGAAAAGGTGTAGCCAGTGAATTATACACCAAAATAAAGAACTCCATGGAACTCACACCAAAATATAGAATAAATTATTAGCCAGGCAAATGGTTAAGTTATTTTGATATGTGCTCATTCAAAAACACTTGTAACATAACCCTACTAATAAATAAAAAAGAAGAAAGAATTTCTGTGTCAGAATCCAGGAAAGAAAAAGAGAAACACCGTGAAATTTATTCGGTTTTTCTCATAAACCAAAACCACGTTTGTGCAGATTTACAGACCACATATTTTAATTGTTTGTTCTAATGCTTCCTGTCAGTACTGAATTCATGAGTGCTCAAATTTGTCTTTCATTCTGCATTCTATTGTTTGACTGGTTCTTGGGACAGATAAGGGATAAATACTTAGGGAAAACACAGATGCTGACATGTAACTGAATTTCTTCTAATGATGATTTTATCTGAGTTTTGGTAATTGTGATGTTCCAAAAAGGGACGCCTGCAACAGGTTTGATTAGACATACCATTAGACACACCAATCCTCAAACTTTGTACACTGAATCACATGAAACCACATGTTTTTTCCATACAGGCAAAATCCCTCCAAATGCTGTTGCAGTCTGTGAAAAGACTATTATAGCGGAACCAGTGAGACCTTTCTGCATTATGTTCAAGTCAGAAGAGAGTGTCAGGCACCTCCAAAAGCTGTCTGGGCAGTGATAAGATTGCTTATGGCTTCTGAATGTCCATCTTCCACATCTTTCATACCTCAAGGTACTGGACACCAGAGTTGGAAGAAGACCCTCAAGATGTGAACAACTGACAGTTCTCTGTTCCAGCATAAGACAGAGTTAATTTGCTGATTCTTTTGGCTTTGACTTGAGGCACCCAGGAAAATTAAAAGTTGTCATTAAAAGTCTGTGGAAATTTTTGATTATGTATTACTAACCAGTGCCAAAGCTTTCCTCTCCACAAAGCGAGCAACGTCCCGAGTCCATGAGATTGGAAAAATATCTCCATCCTGTCGGTGTCTCATACACAGGAACCTTCATTACTTTTGCCACCCTGGAAAAGACACAATAAAATATTACATGATCAAGACAGTGCTTTTTTTACATATGGCCTGAGATCAGTTGAGGAATATTCTAGGTCTTGCTACATCTCCTGACAGCTGGGCTATAATTAAAAAAAAAAAAACCAGAACAGATCAACAGCACCATTCAAAACTGATCCTTGTCTCAGAACCTGACTTCAACCAGAACCCAGGTACGTTTATACACTAAGTGTAGTATTTTGGAAAATGTAGGACCTCAGCTCAATAGGCTTTACCAGTATCTTCCTCTTGTCACTGAGCAAGAAACAGTTACATCTAGAGAAACACAGTTTTGTTATATTAATATTTTAATGAAAGTTAAAGCATCACGTTGAAGTACCTTCCTTTACAAAACACAGGTGGCCAACACCGATGCTTGAAAGACACTTTTATTTCTGTTCATGTGTTCAAAGCCAAGACAATACAGGAATGTTTCCATGATGCAGCATCTCCTCTAAAAAAGCTTTCCCAGGCTCAGCCTCAGTCTGAACTTACTTTCCCTGTGTCCTCTGATGCACCTATACGAAATACTCCCACTAGCTGGCTGACCTGCCAGTATTTTCAAGAATCAAAATAAACCACCATAGAAGCTGGCTGTGCTTTCCCTTCCCCAGGTTGTTGACTGGTAATTATTCCTGTTATAAACCATAATGAAAAAATCCTTTCTTGGACTAAAAAACAAGAAAGAATTAAAAAAACAAATCCTCTAAGGAACCCACTACCAAGCTGGGATTTATGCAGAATGAAAAGTACCATTCTTTTTGTTTTTAATTATATTTGCTTCTTTCCATTGTGTGCCTAGGATTTTCAGAGCCAACTGGTTTTTAATATGAAAAATAAGACTTGAGATATAGTCAAGCAATCTGACTGACTAAAAAGGATCTTACGATCTCCCTAGGATTGCTAGGGAGATTGCAATCACACCTAACAAACATTTCCTAAATTCCATCCCCACAGAAGAATACTTGACGTGAGACAATTTACGTAATTTTAACTGCAGTCAAGCCCAGGCAAAGCAGATCAATCAAAGCAGGATTCGATGTGCTTAACACAATCCACCTAGAAGCTACGTGTCAAGGCGAAAGCAGTCACCCCTCTGATCAACAGAGACACACCTGTTTTCAGACGGTCCATCACTCTGTCTTAAAGTAGGCATGTAAGGTAGATGGGATAAACTGTCCAAATACGCAAATACTGACCCTTTCAAAACCTAGTACATAAATCTACCTAAATGACAGTTCAGCCCTTAATTATTCTCTCTGAAATTGTTAAATTGTTAATCAGCACTGGTATTAAGTCTCCAAATCCACTTTTTTTAATGTAATAAATATCCATTCCTACATAAGTTTCCTCCTATTCAGCCTAGGTGTTCATTTTCATATTTATATATTACATCTAAAAAGAGTGTATTTTAAATGAGATAGAGTAAGAATTGCTGATACTTATTTGAAAAGAGCTAAAGAGGTACTTGGAGAAAAAAATATTACCAAAGTCTTTAATCCTAAACTCGGTTTTCACGTCTCTAGTTTAGAGGTAGAGGCAAGTGTGTACCTCCTTGTGTTTATACAGCACTAGCTGCATTATTGGCCCTTAGAAATGCTGCTGCATAAGGGAGGTTATACAGTGCAAAGCTGCACAGGTTTCTGGATGGCTCTGCAAAAAATCAAGAACATAAAAGGATTTAATCTCTATGTGACAGTAACTGCAGATTGGGAACAGGACCGTACTGCCAAAAACTAGAAAACAATCAACCAGACAACAATGGCTAACATGCTGGAAGGGCAAAACCAATTCTCCTGAGGTAGCCTAACAATACAGCAGGAATACTTCTGCTTGCAGAAATGTTCCCATATCCTGGTACTGTTTTTGGGGAAGGAAATCCTTTCCCTTTCACTTCTCTGTATTCCTCTAGTCTGGGGACAAACAGCCTTGGATGGACCTATCTTGACCAGCACCAAAGGCTTCCAGGGGCTGTAATGGTTTTCAAAGATTTCTATGCACTAGGCTAGCACTGAAAATACAGATTTTGATTCTGTTGGCATTAGGTTTACTTTAAACTAAGCCTTTCAAACAAACAAACAAACATAATATACATATAAAAATATACATACAAAGTTTATAGTGAAATGTGACAGACTGTTCCTTGCAATATTTTTTTGTTCTTGACTCTTAAGATTTTAACAGAGTAAATAAGTAGAAGCGCACTGAAAATTAAACATACCTTTTTTTTTCTGCCATTTTACTGAACTAAAGAATCATCACTGGAAGTCTCAATAAATGCAGAATGTGCTTTTATGCAACCTACAGACATTTAAGGTGAATGATCACCCCAGGAAACATGAGAGGGGTTCCCACAGGAAGATGCAAAAAATTCTCAAAGCTGCAGAGTCAGAGAAATAATGTGCTGCATCAGATCAAACAAATAACAATGCAAACTACAGGAAAATACCCTCAGAGGAAGGAAATTAATATTCTGTAACTGGGAAATTACTAGACCTTCAAAACCAGGGAAAACAGATATTAAATGCAGGAAGGGGGAGGGATTTTTAATGCTCCTACCTCTACATCTTTCTAAACAAGAAATATGACTGGTATGACTTCAGTGCAGAGAAAGTGGGGGAAAAAAAGTATCTTCATTAACCGAAACTTTTTTTTCACTTTACATTCACCAATCTGCTTTCTTGTAGACAAAATGACAAAATCGGAGCTTTCAGTCACTGCTACACCAAGTAGCCAGACTGTTTAAAAAAAAAGTGCCAGCTGAGACAAAAGGGTAGCATCCCTTGTGGACCAAAATTTGGAAATTAGTTTCTATGTATGACTGAAGATTTCCAGCACCACCTAATGCAGCATATGACTTCATGACAAGCTTGAAAGATACTAAGGAAATATTTTATTCTGCTAGGCAAATAAATGCTTAGGATGAGGGTTTCTGGAACTTGTAATTCTGCAAGAACAATTGCTGGTGAGTCATGGTAAAGGTTTTTGTTTTATCTGTAACAAATCACAAATCCATTAATTACAATCCATGATGTCTTTAGCAATGTACCTCAACAGGACAGTTCAAACAAGTCTATATATATACAGCCTTTAAGTTTCTCTTCTTTCTGTACATTTACACTGGAGTCCCTAAATTTGGGGAGTTAGAAATGGAAAGTCAAGTGGCTACCGTAAAGATTTTGTTGTCTATATGAGATCTCTTGGTCAGACAGGATACTGCTTCTCTCAGAAAGTGAGTTTTGGAACTGGTGCTGCAAAGAGTTTATATCTCACAGAGGTTTCACTCATCAGAGTAAATTTTGTATGTCCTTAGATATATGTATAATGCATCATCTACAAGATACGGATGCAGTAGTGCTCCTGTACAGGCAATACCTCAGTCTCTGAGTTCTCTGGGTGAAGGTGCTAGCTGTCAATACATCCAATCTGATGCATGGAATATACTTTCAGAGCAATTCAAAATAAAAACTGGAAAAAAAAATGCCATATGAATAGATTCATTTTCTTAGTCTATTTGAAGTAAAGGCATTCTATTTATGTCTAACCATACAGTTGATATACCTGTGTTTATATGTTCCATGAGTATGAACTACGTAGAAGGAATACAACAAACCATGGACATTCTGGTTCTCGTCACCTCAGACATTTAATGGGACTGACTTCAAACAGTATTCTTGCTTGCCTTCTTTCAGCCTAAGTGCTCACTACATCAATGAGATTACACAATAAAGGTTCTTCTGTCTGTGTGTAGCACTAGTTAGCTCTTGCTAGACTGGGAAACAGGGTATTTACACTTGGACTTAAACTGGAGGGCAAACACCTTAGTTATTCTGCCCATATCAGAGCTAAGGGTATTCATGTTCCCAGTATGCTGAAATACTAATTATGCAGGAAAAAAAAAAAAAAATCAAAGAAGAGTGGACCGTACTTTTTGCAATTACAGACATTACTTAAAACTATATTTTGTTAATTTAAAAAAGCAGGAGCAGTTGTTTTTAAATGGGGACATAATAAAGTGAGTTAAAATAAGAATATAAAATATTGTATTATTATTTAAATAATATTGTATTCATTGTATAAAATATATAATAAATTTACTCTCCTACTGTACAACTTCACTCTCATTTTTATTTTGAAGAGGTAGTCCCACACTACCTATACTGACCGGCCACTTTTTATTAAAACATAAGCAGAACACATACAACGCAACCATGAGAAGCAGTTTGAGTTATTTCATCACTAGAAAACAGAATTATTGGAGAGTTTAGTACCAACACAGAACTGTTAAGCCAGTTCTTGAACTCTACAATAAGTCTCACCAAAGCATAAGCTGGCCAGTTCATAATAACGGTGATAATGAACATAATAATAATCTTCATAATGAAGATCAGAATTTTTGACAATTTCCTGTCAGAAAAAAAGAAAAATTAACAGGTAATTCTAAAATTGCTCCTGAAAGCCTTAACAGACTAATGTGGAAAACATACTTGTTCTGCACCAGGCAACTGGACTACTTATTGTACAGCTGCACACCTGAATATCCCACATCTTCTTCCTTATACTTCATAGCCATATGCATGTCACCTAACTAGGAAAACAGAGGGTACAGGGCTCTGGGTAGCCCAAATTATTTTCCTTGGAATTACAGTAAAAATATTATCCTGCTTAAACTGTGTAAAAAGATAACTCTCCATTGGAAAAAAAAATGTTCTTTTATTTAAAAGGGTTAAAGGAATACCCTTGTGATACTTTTCTTTCAGTTTTCCACCCAGTGGAGACAACAGACTATTTTTCACAGATGGGCTAATAAAGCAAAGTGGTCCTTGAGGGTATCTCCCAGTCACTGTGGTTTTGCACTAGCAAAACACCACTGAATTCAGCAGAATTACCCTGACTTACATTAACGAAAGTCAGAGGGAAGTTTGCTCCAACCTATTCTCTACAATGCCACAAAAAGTCCTGATGAATACACATCATTCAGTTACAACAAATGGCCTCCGGCAAGCTGACTTTCTTGTGCCCAGTGAAACTTTTATAACTTCTGAGAATAGATCAGTCAATCAAACAAAATTATCCTGCCAAAGTCGTGACGCCTGTTCACCACAAAGATAAAGGTCACAACGCTGGGGGAAGGGCTTTCTTTGATAGGTCTCACGAACTGTTGTAAATGACTGGCTAGACTCTTGCATTGTAGGTGAAATGCTGGCTAGGGTAAACTGCAGCATGACATTCATTCTGGAGTCTTAACTTGGAGGAAGAAAGAGGTATCAATGAAAGAATGATTAAAGAGGCGGCTATTGCATGTCCTTGTCTCTCTTGTCTTCCACCACCTGTAGGTATCAGCTGCACGTGTGAAAGATGCTCACAGACACTTGGGTGAGCAGGCTTCAAAACACAGACTGGTATATCATGGACACTTTTTTTTTCAATCCTACTCCTCTCTGTGGAGCCAGCACAGAGGTAGACAAGGTGCTGTAATTTAGAAAGCAACGAGCCCGATTCTGCAGAAGGCTAAGCACCTCAGGCCCTAACAAACAGGAATTGAAGGAATTTGTGGGACAGACATGTGGGCCACTGAAGGACAGTGTGTGGTAGCAGCATTTCGCAAGAGATCAAACCTCTGTAACGGTTTCTTCCAGAGTTACTGGCTACAGAAGAAAAAGGTTTCACACTGGGTCTATCTCTACTTAGCCACTGAAGTAGACTGTGTTATCTGATCTCCAGCTGATAAAAGCGTCATTTGATTTAGGGCCTGAAGCATATTTTATTTTAAAGACAAGACTACGGTTTGACTGAAACTAAGAAAACCAGTTTTTCTTCCCACTTCTGTAGTCGTTCTTCACACAAAGAATGAAGAATATCTCAAGTAACGATCCACATCTGATTTATCAAGAAAATAATTTCTCTAGCTGAAAATAACAGTCTTCACACAGTCTAACTTTGGCATACTAATGTGTTTTGTTTGATATTTTACTGCCCAAGATGCTTCAAAATTTTTGTAACACTCTGGACACTTCTGAGATCAAAACAACTGACTTATGTTTGCCTACATCGATTTTTCCATCCCTTTATTAGAGACCCTGCTTTTGCTATTCTCTAACCACACAGTACAGTCTTTGCCTTGATGGACTTACTTGAGTGTACTTGCAACCAGACCTAAAATTTCATGGGTTCATTCTTTTGGAGACTAAGATGACATCCAGAATTGAACTCCTATCATGCTGCCACAGTTTCTTTTCCACCTGATCATTTGCATTAGTTATCTCATTCCCCCTCCAACATTCAAATTTCTTTTGCAAAGAATTTTTTTTTAAACTTTATTGAAAATTTAGACACAATATTCATCACCTTTTTAGTCACCGAGTCCCTATCCCATTCTCACTGCATTATGTTCCCACTTGTTCTTTCTGTGGACTCTTCTTGTTGATGGTGAAGAGCTCTGCTACTTCATCTCTTAACTTTGGAAGTCTAATTCAGCTCACCTCTGGTCAGTTCGCTCTTCATTCTTATTTCTCAAGATGCAGGAGCCATGAACTAAATGGTTTTAACTTTTTTCTTCAGTCTCATGTGTAAGTCTCTCCTTCCTTTTAACTATGCAACTCCAACAGCCTGTGAGAAATTCACAGCAGTAGCAATGACAGCACCAGCACTGGCACCAACTGTAATGTGAAATGGATGTTCTGCTTCTGGATGTCTTCACTCTGTCTGCACCACCTTCCCTTAAAAGGCTTCAACTGCATATTGTGCAAGGAGCAGAACTAAAACAACAGTCACACCCCATATATGGTCAAGTATTACAGTGTTACTCCTTCCCAGTCTTTAATTTATTAAGCAAAAAGCAGTAGAATGATAAGCCCTCGCACACAACATAGATAACCAGGACATATCACTAAGATAAGATGTAAACTGCCATGGCTGGCAGAGAGGCTGTCAGGAGCACAAGACAAAAAAAATTAGTTAGCAGACAACAAGTTCCTTTTCCTTCTGCTTTCTAGTATGCTACATCTCACAGAGAAAGATCATAGTAACAGAAATCAATAAACAAAAAGCATCTGAAGACACTTCAGCTACAAAGGATCTAAAAACATTTGGCTTTTTTGGTTTTGCTTCCTCCCCAACTCTGCAAAGTTTTAACTCTAAAATGCTTCTGCAAGTGGACTAAAGGTACATTGAATCAAGGTCTGGTGTTCAGGGGTAGTTTCTGTCTTGAAAACTGGTAACTTCAGGTGGATTTTTTTGGCTGACAATAGTTCTGAGGACGGTTATGGATTGCTAATAACTGCAGAAATCATCTCCTTGTTAAATTCTATTCAGGACAATTTGAATTCCCTTTCTATCAATGGAGCCTCCTGGCACTCATGCAACATTAACTGCGGTGCCAACTAACTGTTCCAATATTCTCTCCTGCCTCTCAGTCTCACATTGGCCTTTCCCCATGTTTGAAATCTTTCAACAGCAAAACCTGAAAGTTATCCCAGCAGAAAGGCAAAGTCCTATAAACACAACCTACCTTGCTCATGCCTTGTAACACACAGCAACCATACATACCAGAAACTTATTTGAGCTACATGGAACACATTCATGTTCAGCACAATCACCCCTATACTCCAAGGACGTGAACTATTGTGTGGAAGGTCAGCCCTTGGCTTTAAATTCCTAAAACAAACAAAATTAAAACTTAGTATCTCCCTTTGGGCCCTTCAAGTTCATTGGACTTCTTCTGTCTCCTGTAGGAGCAGACTTGAAAAGGCTTGCACCATCACAAGGATAGTTGTGATGTGTGCAACTGAGCCTCAGTTCCCACTCATCAGGGAACTGAGGCTCCCAAACATACACGCAGTGGGGCCCTGCAGTTATTTACACTCCTTGTTGCCACCTATTGGCCATGGTGTGGATATACAAGCTCAATGTTTCATACCATCAAGTTTTCCTGCACACAGACTCTGTAATATCTCAGTCAAATGTTACAAGTACCTTGTGCAACATACCAAAAAGACAGTACTTTTTAAAGTACTTGAGACACTTTACAAAATAATGGTAAACTAATTTGTGTCCCAGCCCCAACAGGCAACTTTCTGATTCAATCCCAGGGGGTAAAAGTAAATTCACGTGCCTAACTTCATAGCCAGCTACAGAGCCAGGGGAGCACTACAGAACTGAAACGCGTTTGTAAGTAGACCAACAGGTGCAGCACAGCTCTGCTTCAAATCTCTGAGAAAGGGCTGCAGAATGCCCCTGCCTCTTCCCTGCTCTTCAGGGAGTAAGTGGCCAAGGTAAAAATAGCCAGCACAGCTCCTTGCTGAGTCTGCCTTTGCCTTCAAAACTAATGTGATAATCCTGTCCACTGTGGGCAGGAGATGCAAGGACACTTTTTATGGACACTGTACTTTAGCTTAGTCTCCCTAATTTGCTGTGGAGTGAACTGCCACTGATGCAGAATTCACTGGTGAACGGGGACAACAAATGCACCTTTAAAAAATACACGAAGTAGATGGCATGCAAAGCTGGAATTTTTCACCTCAGATTTGCAGGTGCTGCAAGCAGGTTATTGTCATAGTGATCAAGATATGAAATTACAGCCAATGTTAAAACTATCAATAGCATGCAAGTTACATACGTATTATCACAGTGAGATTGCTACCATCCCCAATTTGTGGGCACTATGATGCATTAAAGAATCTTTTTCTGAGAAGTTAAATCACTTTTAAGAGGTTGTACTGGAGGAGACCTCATACACAGACTTAGGTTTTAAGACCCTGAGTACAGCTTTCGCTTGTAAGTTCCTCTCTGAAGTCTGGATGATAACACAGAGTCCTAGCAATGAGATTCCATGGGAGAAAAAAGTTCTCTGAAGAGCTAAGTGCTTAATTCAATTTAATTGAAGTTTGTGTGTACGGAAACTAAAAACTTTCCTTCTTTTTAAGGAAATACAGCATTAAAGAAATCCCACCATGAAAAACTGGACTTTATCAGAAGCCTCTCCTTCAGACAGGAAACTGGCCAATGAGCCTACGACATCTGTTTCTGCTCAGCCAGACTATCATGGTATGGACAGTGCTGTCAGCATGAAAGCACTGTAGCTCAGACTACAAAACACACAATTCGTTGCAGTCTCCAGAAAAAAAAATGAAATCCCCTCTGTTAGCTTTTAAAAAAGTCTCAGCACTTTGACAGATTTTTAGCATGGAGCAGATGTTCAGAAAAGAATCAGAAATGGACACAACTGCTCGACACTAGACTTTTGCACAATAATAACAGAATTAAATTGAATAAATACTGACTTAGTGGTGTTTGCTATGAGTAGAGCTACTAAGAAGCACTTTCTTGAAATTGCTTTTAACATTGGAATTTGCCTGTAATAAATACTTTAGTAGGTCATTTTCAAGAGAAAAAAAGTTCTTCCTGCCTTTTTTTAAAAGAAAAATTCGTTTAATCCTAATGAAAACCCTTTAATTCCAGAAGAAGTATTTGTGCTCTTATTACAGGCAGTGGAACCAGGTCTTATGTGAGTTCACATCTAACTGCTAGAAATTATTCTCAGTTACTTTTTACTAGGAATTAGTTGAGTGTAAAATTCTGTTTCTAAACTATTAATAATTTTACCCTTTTGAACTCCTCACATGGCCAACACTTCTCTTTTCTTTCTCTCCCATTGAATGATACAAGTCAGAAAGTCAGAATGAATCCACTGTGTTTAAAACTAATCCAGACTGTCAACCTGAATGCCTGAATCTGGACTGAGTTTGCTAAGAGCAATAGTTTATTCTAAGTACAGTATTTATACTAGTGTCCTTTTCTGCTGTGTGTGAGGGAAAACACAGACGTGACGAGATGAGAAGAAACAAGAAAGGATACCAGGAACAACCCTGCAGCATTTCTCAGGTGCAGCTCCACAAAATTCGCAGCCCAAATTTTTGTGGGAGAAGAGGACTAGAGTGATTTAAGTCCTGCTGGACACTCACCAACCTTAGGCAGCCCTGAAGGTGCAAATGACAGTAAAACATACACCATATTGTGCAACTGAGCACGGTTCAGGGATCTATAAGCTCATGGCAAAGAAGCTATCTGTTAAGCAGGAAGCAGTCTGGTCCCATCAGTGTGGCACTGTGCCCCCGTTCATTGGTCTCCTTCACAGGCCGTGTTTGGTGCTTTGCTAGCACAAACACACAGGCAGTGGGACTCTAGACAGCATTTCTGCACTGCTCTGTATTGTACCATGTAGACATGTGGGCTTACCCAGGCTTCCATGCAAAACACCACACTGTGTGAAGTAGGCATGATTCAGGCTTTGCTGAATTACTGCACTGTATTTTCCTTAGCTGGAGCAGTGTTCAGAATGTTCACAAGCTTTGTACGATTTCAACTACAGTACTGTTTGCGGTCACGCAACCCAGTCTTCTGGGTTGTGTTCCCCCTACCCCTTCCATTTCCATGTCTTCTTATGTCTTTTCAGGCCTGCTCCAGCATGCCACCCACGCGGAGATTTATGAAGAGAAGTAACCTAGGAGGTTCGTGCTAGGGGATGCTGACTCAGTCACAGCAAAACCTCAATTTCTCCTTTACAGGACAACAAGCGTTTCATACAAGGGCTCAGTGCCAAAAAGTAATGAAGATAGTACATAATAAAATGGTGGAAAAGATAAAACATTGAAGTCATGGAAAAACTAGTACTTTTGTGCAAAATTTCTTGTTTCTATATTCTACATTCATTTTTTTAAACAAACCTTTACAAAAGGCTTTCATATTTCCATTCAAATCTCTGGGGGTTCTCATGAGTCCAAAAGTTAAGTGTGTTTAAACATTTTGCTGAACTGGTGCCAAGAGGCAAAAGTCAACTATTTTGCTTTATTGGGTATTAAGCACCCATTATAAAGCAAGACTAGTTATGTGTATTGTAAGACCTGTTTCCAAGAAATCTGCTAACAAATCCAGTACCTTGCAGACAGAAATACTGCTCCTTACGAAGAGAAAAAAAATTGATGCCAAGATGGATAGGTCTGTGTAAATAAAGATAAGTTGGAAGGTTTATTGTTTTAAAGGGAGGGAAGAAGTAATTTCAAAGTGCAAAAATGGATGTGTTCATCCTCTTGCTTCTGAATTCTCCTCATTGTGTACATCTATACAGAAAAACAGGATGCTGCAGACACACCCTATAAAGAAGCCCAACAATTCTGTAGTGTAACTAAAGCTAGCTGAGATGTTTGTGCTGAGACTATAAATTGCATGTGTTCCTCCTGCCTAGCCCCTGCAGACCCCTCCTTTGTCTTTAACCAGAAGTACCAATAGGAAAATTCTGTCCTTTATATGACTTTATTAATCTTGTACTCAAGGCCCATCAGACACATTAGCTTGACCAGGTATCAGTCATCACTAATAAACAAATTGTAGCTGAGACGGACTCCAAAGCTTGCAAGAGGAAGGCCAGTTTGTCAGATCCACATGGGGAAAACCTTCTAGAATAAACAGTTACTGGATGTTAAGAAGTTCTTTTTCTTCTCTGAGTCTCTGCCCATATGGATTCAAATCACTTATGGTGACTTTCCAGCAGTCTCCCAAGTCACAGGGTGATGTTTAAAAGATCCTAAAGATAGCTGGTTAAATAAGGAGCATGTAAAACAGCCCTCCTTAAATTGGGGCATGAGCAACAGGCACAGGAGGAACTCAGCAGACTCCTTGCCCATTTTATCTCAGGTATGGGAATACTCTTAGGCATGCTAAAGTGTTGCCAAGACTCTCATCCATTCATTAGTAACAAACTTTTAATATGCTGAATGATCCATTTGAAGAATTTCCAAAAAGATATCGCCAGGCTTTCCACAACTCTTTCCAGTGAAACAAAGAATTGACTTATCTGGTACAAATAACAGAGTGCTCTGAAAACATATGACATGTAGAGCTTGATTCATCCTGCATTTGATGGTGGCTGTAAGGATAGAAAAGGAAGGGTCTGCTGGGTTAGTTTAAGCTGCAGTTAAATATTATTACAGTAAACTCAGCAGGACATTCTATCAATACTTCATTCCAGTGAATTACAAGAACCTAAATTCACTGTCTCATTATGCTGGCTGAGTGATACCCACCATAAAAACAATTTTTGCAAAGGAGCAAAGTCAGATTTAAACTAGATGAGGAGCATGCAGGTCACAGATTGGTAACAATGCAGTAAGATCCTAGAATTGGCAAAAGCAAGCATGAATCGGGACTCTTAAGCATTTCTAAATGAAGGGAGAAAAAGCAAAACAAACCATGTTTGCACAGAATTTTGACAAAAGAAGCTAAGAGACCTTTAGGTGTATCTGATGGGGAGCTGATTCATTTGAACAAGAGGAAGTAATCTTACAGATCCATCAGCTCATAGTAGGCCTCCTGAGAACATACAGACTCTCATGATTTTAGACCACAATTTCTTGTGTTTCTGAAGAACTATCTAAGCAAGATTCAGGTAACTAGGAGGGGTGTAGCATTAGCCCTTGATTCTGGAAGACTCAAGAACCAAGAGCTTGTGTGGACTAGTGCACGAGGGCTGACAACCAATGCTGTCTGGCCCACAAAGGAGCTATCCTTATGATTACATCACGCCCAGTCCTCCCTAAGAAATCAATCTTCACATGGGAAGAAAGATACTGAGAAAAATATGACACTGGATGATTGCAGAGGTAAAACAATCCAGCAGACTACCCCAGCTGTGAGTGATCAGCCAGTCAGGAGCAGCTGCTAAAGAACTTATAAATTTACAAATAGATCTATGACTAAGCTGATTTCCTAATACAACCCAGCAGTAAGTGTATGGACACGTTTGCTATATCTATATTATTCCTCTCTGGAACCATAAAAAGATTCTGCAGGCCATTCAAACCACCTGTAATGCCTGCACATTGACATTACGTAATGAGGCTTTCTAGTATACTACAGGAGACTCATAACATGCAGTGAGTCTACCCATCAGAGGAACAATAAGAGGTACTGTGGAAAAAGAGATAGGGAGTGGCACCTTTAGCATGCCACCAGGAAGTCTATCCATAGATAAGAGTTCTGTCAATCTTGGGCAGGGGGGAAGCAAATTTTGCCACAGTATTGTGGTGTTTGGTGGTAGAAAATAGCCAAAGTGTGGGGTTGCTCTCTCACTCTTCCTAGATGGAAACTACACAGTAAAAGTTAAAAAAAAATGGGAAAAACTTGAGCAAAATGGAAACAAGGAGCAAACAACAGTCAGGGCACTGAAGATCCCTTAAACAATATGAATTACAGTGATTATGGATGTCTCTTAACCTAGACTACCTATAATGATTAGTAAAGTTTATGACATTTCAATAAAAGGACATACTGGAGTACCAGGAAGATATTGCTGAACTTCAGTAGTTAGAGATGGAAATAAATACCTTCTAGAGCACACACAGACAGAGCACAGGTTCCCATAGTGCTGTAGTCCTACATGTACCACACCTGAGATCTATACTACCAAACAAAATAAACAAAGAAGAGCAATCCTTTAAGGAAATTTACAGGCTGTGGCTTAGTCCACACTGTAACATTCTGGCTACCTCATGATATTATTTTAGTGCTAATAAATGCCACTTGGACAGCAAAACCCTAATGAGTTTCATCAACAACAAAGCCCATACTTCTTCACAGAAACTCAAATGAGTGATATAACTGATGTAAGTGACAAAAACATGAAAATTCTCACTGATCTCCCAGTCAAATCAGCTAGGGTAAAAAACTATTTATGCATTACAGTCACAAGCTATATATATGGGAAATTACTCTTCTCCTCTTTAATATAAATAACACACACACACACTCCGTGTATAATATCTGCCATCACTGCCTTTGAACTGTACATTTCCAGGAACCCAAACTTACAGTTTGAAAACTTCTAGCAAAAAGTATTCCAGTAACTAATGTTGTCAATTGTTTCTCTTAGTTACAAATGTATTGGAAAGCTTTGCACAAGATGCAGTCTGTGTAACTCTTTCTTATTACGGGGTTGTTTTCTTCAGTGTGTGGGATGCTAACAGGTGTACTCATCATGATGTTCCATACCAAATGCTGTTCTCATGTTGCTTTAGTCATCAGTTCGAGATTCAAATCCAAAATGCATAACTTCGCACCCTCTTTTGTAACATTTCAGGAGTCAACTCCCAAAGGAAGTATAACCTTCAGGACAGAGTGCCTGTGACTCCCTGCCTTGTGAAAACTTCATTGTCCCCTTCACACAAGCTCTAATAGAATGACTAGAAACAACTGTTGACATACACAGTATCTAGACATGGCTGTGCTAAAAGTAAGGATAAAGCAAGAGACAAAAGCTGCTTTGCTAAAGACAACTAGCAAACACAAGCGTTTCTGTGAGTATACAATGAGGGAGAGATGTGCTTTGGCAGCAACATACCCCAACAGAATTTTGTCTTTCACATAATAAAACCAGCTGGCACAGTGCTCAGAGTCCCTGTGAGGTGAAATTAGAATCATAGAATCATAGAATATCTCAAGTTGGAAGGGACCCATAAGGGCCATCAAGTCCAACTCCCTGCTCCTCACAGGACTACCTAAAACTAAACCATATGACTAAGAGCGTCGTCCAGATGCTCCTTGAACTCTGACAGGCTTGGTGCCATGAGCACTTCCCTCCGGAGCCTGTTCCAGTGACAAATTGCACACATATGTACTGTAGATCCACACAGAATCTGAGGTTTGATTGCAGAGTTCATAGTACTAATGAAGAAAAGTCCAACCATCTGGCAAGCATGTGGCCATGCTCTCCAGATGTACTGCAGTAATCCCTAAGGTTATTCATGCCCTTCCTGGCTGAGACATAAGAATCACTTTTCACTGCTGTTTCAGCATTCATATGACTATCGAGTAAGTTAACTCCTCCTTGTCAGTAAATCAAAGGACTAAGGGAATGGATGGTGATCAGGTATGATGACTTCTAGCATTTTCAGTGAACTTTTACATAACAAATGTAATTCCTTTAAAGATTCCAAGCTTATTTTAGCCTCTGAATTCTGCCACGGCTCAGCAGCAGAAAGATTATGCCTTTTTCTAGGAAAGGTACTGTCCACTTTTTTTATGACTGCAGCTGACCATATTAGACAGTCTGTGTCTGTCCCATTCCCAACAGGATGGCCTGTGACTAGTTAAGCTCTGCGAGCAAAGGCAGGTTTTTTGGTATATACATCCAGTAAAACAGCTGTCACTGCTACACTGCAGTATGCTGTATTAAAAGCCTGCCTTGAACAAGGCAGGTAGGAGGATAATCTTCTTAATGCACGGAAAGAACAGAAACAAACAAGAAGACTCAGGTTGTTTAAAGCAAGCCTGGCCCTAGAAAAGGAAGTTCACCTACCAATATAAGACACACCTGAGCACAAAATGACACAAATGAATTTCAGTAGTGGACTTTGTCCCATTAAGGATTTGGCAAAAAATTCATGTTTAGTGCAACAATGAAATGTCAGAATGGTCTATAATGCATGCATACTATGGGGAAAAAAAAAACAAAGCTTGAACAAGGAAGAACCAACACTCAAAGTTTCCACACCTCCCCACCCTCAAACAGGGACATTTTCTAGCCTCGAGTCCTGCATGGTCACTGCTGTATACAAAACCTGAGTTTTCCAGCAATAAAAATGGTCTACAAAGGCAAGGGGGAAATGTTCTGTAAGTTCTCTTATTCTATAGAAACTGTCAGGAAGATTTTACTATACAGAAAAGAGAAGAGATATAATAAATGGAGAAAAGGGAGAGGTATTCTCCTTACATCCTTCTGCAGATTCTTACTGAGGTGAGCCTCGGTAATGTGATCACTAATGACTGGCAAGACCTGTGGTCTTTTACAGGAAATGCAATAATCCTATGAACTAAGCACAGGGGAAAAGACCCTCCATTAACTCAGGAGTACACATGGCCCATAATCATTAGCCTTTTTAGGCTTATTACAATGAGGTCACCTGGTTCAAAAGGCACTGTGCCTATGCTCATTGACAAAGATGCAAAACAGATGTGAATATAACCACAACGTGGTACAAAACTCTGTATTGACAGTGATTCAAATTGGGGTTTCAGTACTCTGAATTATCTAAATAATTCAGAGAAACAACAGCTTCAGGTACATGTCATAAGTTACTGGTTGCTTCCACAGCTGCTTCTTCACCTCCCAAGTACTGTAATACTACATCCATCCTCTCACGCAGAGTCAGCAGGATAGCTCAGAAAATGATCAGGAAAAAAACAGTGCAGTTTCTCCAGTTGGATAATTCCTTGGTTTAGAAGAAAATTAAAAAGTAAACAATTTAAGGCAACATCAAGGTTTTCTAGACATCACCTTGTTGTTAATCATGGTAACTACAAGACTGCAAGAGTGCAGGCAGGCTCAACAGTCTTGGCAGCATGAGGACTTTCCAGCAAAGGTCTCTTCATAGGGCCACAGCATTATAAAATAATTCAGATTCGAAGTGACCATAGGAGGTATCTAGTCCAACTTCCTAACCAAAGCAGGGTCAGCTATGAGACCAGACGAGGTTGCTCATGGCTTTATCCAGTTGGACACTGAACAACTTCCTTGTTTCTAATTATTATCCTTGCCTCCTGTCCTGCCACCATGCATAGCTGTGAAGTGCCTGGCTCCACCTTCTTGACAGCCTCTCTGTAGGTACAGCTGGCTGCCTTAGGTCCCACCAAAGCCATCTTTCTCCAGGCTGAACAAATCCAGTTCCCCAGCCTCTCCTCGTAGGGCCTGTGCTCCAGCCCCCACCTGTCTTGGTGATCCTACACTGAACTCGCTCCAGTTTACTGATGTCTTTCCTGTAGTGGGGATCCCCAAACCAGACACAGTACCTGGAAGTGGTTTCACAAGTGCTGAGCAGAGAATAATCATTTCCCCCACTCTCTGGGCCATGCTCTTATTCATACAGCCCAGGATGCTGCTGGCCTTCTCCAGTTCCAGTGCACACAACTGGCCCTTGCCCAGCTCACTGCTGACTGGGGCCCCAGGCTGCCTCTGCAGAGCTGCTCCTCAGCCCCTCTGTCCCCAGCCTGCATCACTGTGGTGCTCTGCCTTTTTAGGGGCAGGATTCACAGTTTCTCCTTGCTGAATTTCATCAGCTCATCGTCAATACATTCCTCCCAGCTGTCCAGGTTCCCCTGACTGGCAACTCTGCCCTCCAGCATACCAACAGGTACCCCCCCAATTTGGTGTCATCTGCAAACTTGGTTAGAGTGCCCTCCATCCTCTCCTCCAGACCACTGACAAGGATGTTAAACAGGACAGGTCACAGAAGAGACCCCTGCAGTATCCCACTTTTTAGCAGCTCATTAACCAATGGCCCGTGAGCCTGACCACCAAACCAGATTTTTACCTAGCTAGTTGTCACCCACGCAAAGCATAAAGTCCTGAGTTGGATACAAGAATAATGTGGAACACAGTGTCAAAAGCCTTGCTAAAATGGAAGCAAAGGACATCTGCTGCCCTAACCTCATCAACAGATTCAATCGTTTTATCACCCGGGCAATCAGGTTGGTTAGACATGATTTATTCTAGTAGCTTCCTAATGATGCCATTTAGATTTGGATTTCCTTCCTTACATGAGCTCTACTTTTTCTCTCTTGCAAACTGTTCTGTGGATTTTCGAGAGTGAGAATTAGTTAAGTGCTCTGTGTGGTTGTGATGCTTGGCTGGGAAGGGAAAGGAAGAAAGCAGTTTCACAACTTTATGATAGCACTCACAGAAATAGTGAAAATTAAAAGGGGAGAAAAAACTATAATATGCCATAGAAATAGACTGTTACTACAGAATTACAGAATGGCTGAGGTGGGAAAGATCTTAGGCCTCTTTCATTTCCTCACAAAAGGAAACAGAAGACAATGTTTCTTCTCCTCCAAAATTAATCTGACAATTCAAGTGACTATGACTTAAAGTAAGATCTGTTTTAACAGGACTCTCAAACTTCTTCAAATAATGTTAAGTACCCTGGCTCTGTCACAGTCTTACAGAGATCTTCTTCAAAACACTCAGAATGTAAAGAACAATTTCCTGTCTTCTTAATTTGTAAACAATCTAAGTAACTTAGCAGAAGATAATACTTTAATATACATAAGAAGTAGAATTTTAAACACACTGTTTTGAAATTCTGTGCCAGAAAAGTTTTCTTTGAAATCAGCAGGAAGCCTTCTCCATGAGGGTCACCCTTTTACAAAAAATCCTTTGATGGGAGAGGTTGCTCTTGGGCTGATACCAGCTGTGCTGTCCAGCACAGGCAAAACATGTTCAGACATGCTAATCCACATGGGAGCCTTTCTAGGTTGAAGCATAAAATAAGACTGCATAGGTCCCTGAAAGAAAAGGGGCCTTTATTTTAAACTTTCTTTTAGTAGTCACAAAGTCTGTAACTGACTTGCTGTAAACTTCCTCAGATTGTTTTAATTAAAACGCTTTTGGACTATTTATCAGGACATTTGTAGGAATTCCTGTTGTTTATTCATAGCTGTATACTTTTTGAGATATAAGACAGATGCAGCACTAAGAAAACCATGGACTTTCTGTTACCCAACATCTGCCTATTGCACGGTGCAAGGCCTGCTCAGAATGTTTTGCAAAAAGTTTATTTTTCTCAGGTAGTTTTTCACATGTGGTATATCAAGCCCAGACAAAAGTCTATCTGTTTGTGAGAACTGCAAATAAACGTATTTCTTAACAAGAGTCAATCAAGTTTACAGAATGTATTTATGTCCCACCAAGCACCAAATCTTGCTCTCTCTAACTTTGGTGGACAAACTGACCTCATTTACAGCCAAAGCTTAAGCTGGAAACAGAGCACTGCATAGTTTTCAACTCATCTTTTCCTTTTAAATGAAGAGAGCTTTCAGTACACCTTTCTGTACTCAGTCCTGAAAGCTGCACATTGCACAACCAATGAACCTGCTCATTGCAGACTAGACAGCTATAGCTGTCTGCTCCAGGCACAGGTCCGAATGCAACTATGAATGAGAGTAAGAGTTGTATGTTGTGTAAGGCTGCCCTGCAGCCTGCCATTCTTAATAGGGATCAGTTGCCTTCAGGCTCAGAACTGGCCAGTGAATCCCTCTCAGACCCAAAAAGTAAGCTGTTTGCCAAGTAAAAGGAGGTAAGCCACAGGACTACCTAGCCTCTCTTGCCATTCATCCATAAAGGACAACACAGAGTTTTCTACTGATATTTCACAGGACACAGACATGTTTTCTGTCCTTTTCTTCAAAAGCAATGAAATGCAGCTACTGAAGAACACAAGATGCTGTATCAATTAATTCTCTCCTGGAAAGTTCAAAAGTATGCAATACATTGAGAGAGGTTCATTCTCATCTTTGGCTGAGAAAGTATCTGAGAGTCTGACTGCTGCTGTCCTGAAAAGTGTTAAGAATAAACACTTACCCCACATACATCCAAAATGGGGCCTGCCATGACCACAGTGGGCAGCACGTTTTCATCAGTGCAGGCTAGGATAATGAAACACTGGATAGCTGAGAATACGGTGGGCTTGCAACAGTCAAATATACCACACTATACCTGTGGTATAGTGGATACCACAGTATACCTGTGGATAGCTGAGAATACGGTGGGCTTGCAACAGTCAAATATACCACACTATACTAAAGCACACCAAATCCAGCATCAAAGAAAATACAAAGAAGACAAAGACAGCTCCTTAAAGATATCCTTGAAAATATTTGCAATGATAAATCACCTCCACTGCTTAAAAAACATTCAGGGATGAAACAGTAACAGCTAGATTACAAGCACATTGTAGAAATAAAACTAAGAGGCACAGTTAATGAAAGGACATCAATGCCCTGTAACGACGGTTGTTGTTTTTTTCTCCACAAATCTTTTCAAGCATGTCATACCTGTGTAAATAAAACATTTAGCTGCTTAACATATTTGAGAGCTGATACAGAAAAACTACCATTCTTTACTAGATATACAAGTATACAGAGGACATATATGGCTACTTTTGATATTGTAATGTTATTTAAAAAGTTACAAATCCTGAACAAATTTCCCATCACAGTGCTCAACAACTTTGTATTATGCTTCAAACATGTTAAATTATATTCATGAAGGTTTTATGCAGTTGTCTTTCTGCAGCATTCCAGAACAGAACTTGTCCTTCTGCTCCATCTAATTTAAAAACTGCTTGTATGCGACATGGACTCAGTTTGACAGAGGTGTCTTAAAAAATTCACAGCAAGCCTATTCCAGATAAGAGAAAATGAGACTGACTTATCCTAGTGAAGGAAGATAAAAGAGTGAGGTCACAACTGGCATAACTTGAACAAATCATGGTCACAGAGTGAATGCACTATCAACCATGTAGAAAGATGTATTTATAACTTGGAGAAGTCTTTATGTTGGAAGAATCCCTTACAACTCAACAGTAAAGGACATCCATACAGAGAAAGAAATGCAAAGCATGAATCCTGCTTCTGGCACAAACTTCTTCATTAAAACAGATGATCAACAATACAGAAGAAAAGCAGATGGTTACAAAGAAACAGTAAGCTACAGATTCACAAGAAAAGACAGACAAAAAAATCCATGTGGGATTTGTAAATGAAGAATTCAAGGAAATAATCACAAAGGCACAACTGGAATGTGGTGTGCTGTTCTCCATGGCCAGAAGTATAGGTTTCTTTAACTGCTACTGCTTGTTAAACAGCGATAAAAGGCCCCGTCCATTAATCCATCCAAAAACTTTTCAGTGTTTACAGAGGAAAGACTAAGCTTTACAGGAAGGAGCAGCAGAAGCACTTACACTGGACAATACACCCCTCAACAAAAACATATAGGAAGGGTCCAGTGCTACAAGAGGAAAGAAGGTCTCCTTGGGTCTGCATTCCCTGGTTGAGACCTGGGTTTAGACCATTGACTCCCAACAGCACTGTCCTTGCTGGTACCAGGCCCTGGTAACCACTTGCAGAGGAACAGTCAGCCCTTCTTTCTTCACCTTCCCATCAACCTGTATCAATTTCTGTGCATAGCTTGACTTTGACATAACACAGCATGCACTAGCCCGTTATTCAAGCTTCATTATGCCCTTGTGGTTTCCTTCTATTATAACTGTTTTAAATGGCAAAGAAATGTTCATTACTTGTTAGCGGAGATAATTTGCTTCTCTAGTGCTTCTAGGTAGGAGTGAGAGACAAAAGCAAACTGACCTAAGCCGAGAATGGAGAGGACCTCTTCTTGGGCAATTCCTACCAAACAGCCAACTCTTTGTTTCCTAATTCTCACAATGAGGTAAAAACTCCTGGAGCAGTGTTGTTCCTCTCTAGCAGTAACAGAGAGCAACCCACCTGATAATAATGAGTAAGCAAAAATCCAGCCTTTGCCGTAACTGGGTGAACTTTGCCAGGTAGCTGGGCAAAATAATTGTAAGAAGACAGTTAGTTGAATTAATATTTTTCATCCTGTCTTTGTGTCATTCACTGCTGCTTATAATGTTTGGGGCTCCTGTCCTAAAGAAATGAGCATACAGAGCAATTTAAGCAAAGCTTCCTGCTGTGCTTCAGGCAAAATGGACCCCACTCTACAGCAGCACTGTGAATTTAAGTGTTTCTTGCTGCCAGGGTCAGTCTCCTTCCTGCACCTAAGACAGCTTGTTTAGAACTCATCACATCTCTGCCCTTCACTGCATGAAGACATTTCTTTAAACAAGTCAGAACAGCCACTGTCACTGCAGCCCCCCTTAAAACCTGCCTCTAGCTGACCAGATAGTAAATGGACAATCAGCAGACAGAACACCGATGTGTCAAAATTGCATGAAAAGATGGGCTACCAGATGTAAAGTTGCAGGGTGCTGCGTGGTAAGGTGCTTAGCTTTCCTCAGGATAAGTATAATCAGAGCACCTACGTGCTGTTGAAATGACCTGTAGAAACAAGGTATCAGATAATGCTAGTCTCAGTAGTATTCTCTCAACAACCCTCTTTTCCCGTAGCAAATTGACTGCTATTTTCCAAATCCACCCAGCTTCATAATTCCTACAGAAACAATTTTTACTCACCCTTGTGATTCTCATTTTGTAGACTATCAGCTAACATCTCAGTATTTAATTTCCTTTCCTGTTACGCAGACATCAGATAAATCAGAATACAAGGATATGAAAAAAGAATCGTTTGTTGAACAGGGTATACAGCTTCACATTCCCCACAAGAAAAAGAACACCAACCTAAGGGTACATATCACCAGAGAATTGAAGTCTGGAGACGTACTGCCACAATCCTGTTGATGTTGGAGCATATTAAAGCAGATGTTTCCTGTCAAGTTTTACACTCTCCCTACAATACCAGTATATTCCAGCAGTCACTTCAAGCAAACACATGTAAATGTTAAACATCTTGAGTGAATTCTCTTGTTATCCACTGCTCCATTTGTTAATGCAGTATTCCTAAGCAACATTTAGAGTCCTCTGGTTTATTGCTTCCTTCTGTTTAAGTTTAGTAACGCACTGTGAAAAACTATTAAACAACACATCATCATGCACACAAGTGAAAAAGCATCAGATTTTCTAAATCCTTTCTTTCAAGTACTAGGTATCATTTCTTTTAATAGCTAAGGAAAAGCTCTAGTACAATGATTTAGGCTAAACTGTGGCCACACAATATGGACGCACCATAAGAAGAGGTGGTTTTCATTTGTTCTCTATCATAGACTTCAGGAGAGAGGCGCATGACCTCAGAAGACAGTAGCCAAGTGGACAGGAATTGATCCAATTCCCTCACATGAGAGTTACTCTTTTTACCAAGGTCCAGAAGTGGGCCAAAAGAGACAGTTGGGTAAACTAGAGTAAGAAGATTCATTCTGTAGACACAATCAAGTTACGCCTTTCAGACAATAGCAGGGCTCTGACGAGCAAAGAAGCATTATCCCAGAAACATTGTGACGACACCAATCAAATACGATGAAGTATTTCCAGCAGAATTCATCTTCCTCTCATGAAAAAAAATTAAGGGATGTTCACATACAAGATCCTTTTGACCATCATTATCTCTGTTTCCCTACTCTGGTAACATCCACTGGGAAAAGATTTCCAAGCATTTTAATTTTTTATGGAGTAGTGACTGTATTATTAAATCCTAGTTAGATGTGCTTGAAGTTAGCATTTCCTAACTTCTTCAGGAAGACTAACAAGGAGAATATAAGTTTCTTTTCTTTTCCTAGGCACTATTACTGCTATTCTGCTACACCTACTATTACAAATGTTGCCATGTCCTTTTCAATCATCTTTATTTTAACACAGTTTCTCTATTTCTAGTGTTAAAACAACAGAATACAGAAAATAAGGAATATCAGGACTCAACAGCAATCTTTTTTTAAATACTCTGTTTATTAAGTGTGCTTTCCTCCCCTTGCTAATCAAGTGTCCTCCCCTTGCTAATCAAGTGTTGTTCTTCTTCTTGTCCATACTATTACATGATGTAGATAACAGTTGGCCTGAAAGTCCTTTTCCTTTATTTATTTCTTCTAATTCACAAACAAAAAAGACTTTGATTCAAAGTATGTTTAAACAATCATTCCCGTGGAACCAAATGGTACTGCACATGCATTAAAGGCCAAATTATGACTAAGTCAAACTGTCATACTTCAAGATTAAATCTAGCGAGGTAAGTGGGACATGTCTAAGAAACCCATGGATGTAGACTGGTATGCATAAGAACAAAACTTACCACTTAATCTTTGTATATAAGAAGGTCTGCTATGCATCCACTACCTCACATGGAATAAATGCTAATTTGAATGAATGACAGCCTAGATATGAGAGAAATATTTAAGTATTTAAGGGATTTGTTTTAGACGTTGTACTGAGTGTACACGGCAGGGTTTGCCAGCCAGGGGCTGCAGGGGTGGCCTCTGTGAGGAGAGGCCGTGGCTGCCCCATGCTGGACACAGCCAGTTCCAGTCAGCTCCAACAGACCCACCGCAGGGCACAGCTGAGCCCAGCTGCCAAGCTGGTGGCGCCTCTGGGAAAACATACTTAAAAAGGGCAAAAAGCTGCCCAGCAGTGAGGATTGAGGAAGAAACAGCCCTGTGAACACCAAGGTCAGAGAAGAGGGAGGGGGAGGAAGAGCTGCTCCAGGTGCTGGAGCAGACGTTACCCTGCAGCTCATGGAGAGAACCACGGTGGAGCAGATGGCTATTTCCTGACAGGAAATGCAGCTGGTGGAGAGCCCACACTGGACTAAATTTTTTCCTGAAGGGCTGCAGCCCATGAGGAGAGCTCCCACTGGAGCAGGGGAAGAGTGTGAGGAAGAAAGAGCAGCAGAGGGGAGCTATTATGGACTGACCCCAACCCCATTCCCCATCCCCCTGCCCCGCTTAGGGTGGAGGAGGTAGAAGAATGATGGAGTGAAGTTGAGCCTTGGGAAAAAGGACTGGGAGGAAAGTGTTGGTTTAATTTGTGGGTTTTCTGTTTCTCACTATCCAAATCTATTTTAATTAGCAATAAACTAAATTAATTTTTCTCAAGTTGAGCCTTTTGCCCATGACAGTAATTGGCAAGTGATCTCCCTGTCTTCATCTCAACCCATGAGCTCTTTCATCCTATTTCCTCCCCCTGTTCTGTTGAGGAGGGGGAATGAGAGAGTGGCTGGGTGGGCGTCTGGCAGCCAGCCAGCCAAGGTCAACCCACCATAAATATTTGGATGCATAAATGGATGCCCATTTTAGAAGCTTCTAACACAATCTTTAGCATTGCTATAACTACAAATAGTTAATAGTTGCAAAGAAGGCAAAAGCCAAGCAGTTTTGGAAAGTTATGCAAACAGGACAGATTACAGCTAACATCAGATGACAATCTGTAACATTTCACTCAAAACTTTTTACTTATTTCATTAAAATCACTATTTGGAAATTCATTAGGATTTATTTCATTAAGTCCATTTTGACCAATACCCACAAGCTTTTACTGCCAGATGTTTCATTCACCTTAACAATTCATACTTTCTACTATAACTAGCACTATGTAACACAAGAGTCTTCTAAAGACAAGAGTGAGGTGAGGGATGAGTGGAATTCTTAAGCAAGGAAGACCTACCCTCAGTAGAGGAGGAACACACTGGGGAACACTTAAACAAACTAGACATAGGCCCATGAGGTCTCAGGTGCTGAGAGTCATTTCAAGGCCACTCTCTGTTATCTTCAAAAGGTTATGGCAATTGAGGGAGCCTTCTGAGGACTGAAAGCAAGCAAATATCACTCTATCTTCAAGGGTGACAAGAAAGAACATCTAGAGAACTACAAAGCAGTCAGTCTCACCTTAATCCCTTGGAAGGTGATGGAGCGACTAATCTGGAAATAATTTCCAAACTCATGGAGGACAAGAAGGCCCTCCATGAGTAATCAGCATGGATTTATGAAGAGGAAATCATGACTGACCAACCTGATAGCCTTCTACAATGAGGTGACTGGCTCAGAGAATAAGGAGAGAGCAGTGGATATTGTCTAACTCAACTTTAGAAAGGCTTTCAACTCTCTCCCCCATTACATCCTCACAGACAAAATGATGAAACATCGAATAGATAAGTCAATAGTGAGGTGGCTTGAAAAGTGGCTGAATTCCAAGGCTCAAATGGTTGTGACCAGCAGCACAAAATCCAGCTGGAGGCCAGTCACTAGGGGTGCCCCCCTTAGGTCAATACTGTGGCCAGTACTGTTCAACATCTTCATTAATGACCTGGACAATAGGGCAGAGTGCACCCTTAGCAAGTTTACAGATGATATAACACTGGAAGGAGTAATATACCAGAAGATTGTGCTGCCATTCAGACAGACCTCATCAGGCTGGAGAAACTGGCAAACAGGAACATTATGAAAGTCAATACAGGGCAATGCCGCCAAGCCCTGCACATGGGGAGGAATAATCCCTGGCACCAGTACATACCGGGGCCCAAACAGCTGGATAGCAGCTCTTCAGAAAAGGACCTGAGGTCCTGGTGGACCATGAGTTGACCATAGTCCAGCAATAAGCCCTTATGGCAAAGAAGGCCAACAACATCCTGGGCAGCATTAGAAGAGCATTGCCAGCAGGCAGAGGGAATTGAGCCTTCCTCACTTACTCACTACTTGCACTAGCAAGACAAAATCTGGGGTCCTGAGTCCAGTTCTGGACCTACTGGAGCAGTTCTGGAAAAGGGCCACAAAGTTGACTAAGGGATTGGAGCATCTGTCATACTAGGAGAGGCTGAGAGAGATGGGATTGCTAAGCCTCAAAGACAGAAGGTTCAGGGTGGAAATCTTCTCAGTGTGCATAAATATGCAACGGGGGGTGGGGGGAGTAATGAAGGCAGAGCCAGACTCTTCTAACAGTGCCCAGTAACAGGACAAGACACAATGGGCACAAAATGAAATTCAGGAAGTTTTGTTTCTACTTATGAAAAAACTTCTCTGCTCTGAGTGGTGAAATACTGGCACAGCTTGCCCAGAAAGACTGTGGAGTCTCCATCCTTGGAGATACCAACTGGACATGGCTCTTAGCAACTCCTTCTAGTTGACCCTGCTTTGAACCAGGGCATTGGACTAGATGATATCCAGGCATCCTTTCCAGCCTCCACTATTCTGTGATTATTTCCTTCTTTTCTGCCAGAATTAATAGTCACAGTACAGCTTTTAAATTAATTTTTAGTGTTTTCTTTCCAGTGCGTGAGCTTGAAGCATGAGCTTTATAGGGTTCTGTACAAAAGGGTTCTGGGACAGTTGTCCCTGGAGCACATAAGACCAGTCCATAAGAAAGGAATAAAAGGGATCAAGAAACAAAAAAGCAATAGATTTAAAGCATACACTAGTAAACAGTAACCTGAAACCTACTGCAAGACTTAAGCAAGCAGTATTATCCATTCTTTTCTGAATGTTCTATTCAGAGCACAAAATATTTTCCTTACTGATTTTATTATATTGGAGGCAAGACACAGCAGCAAACACAGAGAGGATGCTGTCCCTCGCACTAAACAACATGCTGTCTGGTATCAGACATCACATTTTGGAAGAGAAAGGATTTCCCTTCCTATTGCAGAAGTACAGATTGAAGTTTTAGAATTTTAATACTAAACATTATACTGGTGTGCTAATTCCACATAGAATTGCTCAATCTTTCTTTTTTCTTTTTGCCTCATTGTATTGGGAATATTCTTGTCCTTCCTAAAGGACAAATTTTTTTTTTCTTGCAAGTTGACTAGTTAGTCCATGGGAATGGAATCATGAATGCCTCATGCATGCTCTTTTACACCCACTGTAAGATTTCACTGACACTAGTGGAACTGTCCCTCATGTTTATAGATACATGAAATTGGAATTCAGTTCAACATGAAACCCATACTGAGAATCAACCTCTCTGTTAGCCACTCCTTCAAGCAATATATTGGATTTCAGACAATGACATTCTACGATTTTACTGAAAACTACCTCTTATAAACAACCATCTTTCCTGGAAGTTCAGCAGTTCCTTATGGTGGGCTTCACTGGGAAGCCTGGAAGACACGATGGCTCAGTAACTCATGCAATGAACCTCTGAGGAAGGTGTTTATGATACTCCTTACTGTGTTCCAATCCATGTAGCCAGCCAATATATGGGAAAAGTTACTTGCTTAAGATGAACTACTGACTGTGATTTCAGGTCTAAGCTGGGCTCTTCAATGACTGAGTTCAGCACTGGTACTCATAAATTTAGCAAATTATACAATTTTGGCCACCAAAGCACAAGAATCTCTGAACAACATTATGGCATTTTTACAGAAAATTAAAATTCAGGTATTTTGGATTGTCATGTGTGTAAATGAGTCACAAAACAAAAGTGACCAACTTTGAAAACATGTAATTTTTAAATATTCAGAAAAAAAAAAAACAACCACAAAATGAAAGGAAAAAAAAATTTAAGTGTCCTGGATACAGACTGCAAACTTCAAAATAATAAATATTTGTAAGAACGGCTGGGAAAATATTTGCATCCTTCCATCATTATCAATTGCTCAGTTTTATTTAATAATCAGACTTAGCTCCACAGAACTAAATAAGGCAGTAATCACCATGAGACGATATGTACTCCAGAAGGTCAAGTAAACATTGTCAAGAACATAACTCAAATAGTCACAGTGTTATTGCAGGGGACTTCAGTACATTCATACTTTCTGATATATTTACCGAACTTCAAGAAAAGAAGACAGACAAACATATTTAAATGTCACTGCATCTTCAAATCTTACAGGAATGCAGATATCCTGGGTTTTATATCCAAAATGAACTTCTATTTATTTTATATAGTAATATATAATGGTAGCTTTCACTTAAACAATGAGATTTTTGGATCTTTAAACAGAATAAACAAAACACAGCAAACCCTGACCTAACAGTATTTATTTAAACTAGATCATCTACCTACAAGTAAGGAATATTTCCCTGAAGACTCTGTCAAGCACAGAGGAAGCTGCTAGCTCTGAATTTAGCAACTTTCAGAAATTTCCTGAATAGGGAAGCAGCCTAATACCCTTGCTTTTCAAAGAGCAATCAACCTTTTCACACAAGCTATATCTCACTTTAAAATTACCGTTTCCTGATTAGACACATTGAACGGGGGCAGCAGGTCATTCTTGTGTTAGTAGAGCTATGCAACCAGATCAACACTGAGACACAATTGACTCAGTGAATGCTCTTTCCACACAAAATATATAAGGCAATAATATTTAGCTTAATCCTCTTATGCCAATATTTACAGAAAATTTAGGCCTGGATGAGACTTGTTCAAAATTCAGCTGCTAACACAGGATGCACATCCAGCAAATCTTTTAAGATCAGACTGGACTTGTCAGAAATAGCTTTAGGTATACTTTTAACCTGCCTTAAAACTGGGAATGGATTTCCTGACTGCCTGCAGTCCCTTCTGGGACATTCTGTATCATAATAGATGATATATTTCAACAGCTTAAAATAAGAGAGGGTTTTTGTTTGGGTTTTTTTTTAATGCTTGTTTAGTACTGAATTAGTACTTTATCTGTTTTAAACATCCATGACTTTCATAAGAAGAGCTGCTACATTAGCTTGTAAACCATTATTTACTAAGAAAAAGAGCAAAGTTATTTGGGAAAGGAATTACCAGTCAAGTGTTTGTACTCTCAAAAAGATTTAACCTATTTATTTCTTTTCCAGGCTGAATTAAGCTATTTTCATCCAAGTAAAGGTTGGTAAAATTATTCTAGGTATCGTTGAAACTAGTTAAAACAATAAAGCACATAAAGATAGTGAAAATTAGAAGCTCTTATCAAAAGACTTCACAATTTTGGAATTGCTATGTAGTACAAAACAGAGAGATAACTAACGTAATGACCAAGGTGATTTCATCTTACTTGTCCAGGGCTGTGCTGGTAGGCATGCTCCTGCCAAATCCTCGGACACCCATCTGACAAAAGTATGGAATGCAAGACAGATTGGCAGCAATTATAGCCAATGAATCTGACGCGTTAACAAAGAAACCATTTTGGCCAAGGATCATGTAGCGGTCCTGGAGAAGAAAAGAAATCCAAAAAAGCATCTTAAATTTCATGTTTTGGGGAGTGGTAATTTCTTTTATTACATCTACTGTAGGTAGGGAAAAAAAGAACAGGCTTTGGGTTACTCGCATCCCTCTTCGGGCAGAATAATTTATTGGCATCATCCTGGCAGGTTTATAATCTCACTATCACACCATCACTCCCTCCAGCCTTGCAAATCAAAGCTCCAGATCAGTCCCTAGCTTCAGCCTCCTACATGACACTTCAGTAGGTCTGTTCCTGCCAGGGAATGCTTGTGTAGGAGAATCTTTTTGCCAATGACACGCACTATATGGGGCGTAGGAGGGTGTTTTGTGTTTACTGACAACAAAAAACAGCTTCTTTTCTTCAGAACCTTTTCATCTCTCTCCCACCCTGTCAGGACAGAAAATTGTTTCTGTAATACTTCGCTGTTTATAATGCTGATAATATGACATAAAAAAATTAAAAACAGGGATTATGGTTCAGTGCTTTATTAACTAAAAATCCCTCAATTTACGACGTTAACCAAAAAGACTTAACTTAGTTACTACTTACTGTGACAAGTCTGTATTATCTATGTACACTCTCTCTTCCTAATCAGGGAATAAAAGTGTTACACCAGCACAAGATAAAACCAGCCTAATATTTAAAGAATTCTCATTCTGCATTCAAATCCTGCTTGATTTGCAGTCATCTGCAGAGACAAATTACAACATATGTGTCTGATTTATGGGTTGTAAATGCTATCATCTGTACCTGAAAGCAATATCGCTTTCAGCTTTGAGGGCTTACTGAAAAGCAAATAAATTATACTTACATGTCCCATATCTGACCCCAGACAAAACAACTATGGTGAAACCTCCAAACAGATCAAAATACTTACTCCATCAGCATCAAAAGCAGCTCCAAATCCATACTCGCCACCTCTCATAGCCTCCAGCAAGGCAGTCGCATACATTAAATTGGGATCAGGAGGCTGTCCACCAAAATCCTCCAGAGGAATACAGTTTATGGCAGAATTTGCAGGAGCTCCCAATTCATCACACAGGATTCTTCTCACATAAGGTCCCATAACTGCAAAAACAGAAATCTGCCATGCAATCACAAAAGCATATGCTTGACATTCAAATTTTTCACAGCACCATGGAGACTTGATACAAAACATACTTTCAGCAATCCTATACATCTGTCCTAGCAACAAAAAACAAACTATTATTTCACAGAGAAGTATGTGATTGTCCCCCCATTAAATAATCAATTGGCAATTCAGCATTAAAAACACAGTTCCCCACTAGTGGAAGTGAAAAAGTAATCACTGAATGGTGAAAGATGCAAGTTTTATTTACCCATTATTAAGTAAAGAAATTATCATATACATAGAGGGTTTTTTCTCACTAGAATAAAAATAAGATGCTATTCTATGTGTCCTGCAATGCAAACAACAGTTTAACACATAATAGCAAGGAAAGTAAACAGTAGGGGAATACAAACGGGAAATAAACTTACCTCAACATTCCAATTCATGTTAAAATTACAACAGGTTTGTCCACCAAAGAATTTTACATTTTACATTACATATCTACGTGTAGATAATAAATAAAAACTTTCTCAAAACTAACTCCAAAATAACTTATTTATTTTGTTAAAGATATGGCAAACTAAGACCCCAGCTCATGCTATTATGTATCATAATTACTATATGCATTCGGCAGCTGAACCGACACTAACAGCTGACTGAGCTCTCTGCATCCCTGAGGCAGGTGTGAACAGGTCACTCAGAGGTAAAAAAAAAAGATTGCTCACTCTCTCTTTCTCCTACCTTACTCCCAAATCTTGCTAAGTAGAGCAACTGTAACACAAGGTAAAACTATGTGAGAAACTTGTGTTCAAGAAAATTTAGATGCTAATTATGTAAAATATACAGTAAGCAATGATTCAGGTTCTTATCAAGAGTAGACTCCTGACAAATTACTCTTTTCTATGCCAATGTTAAACTATCAATGTCTACAGGCATAAAAGCATATTCCAGAGGTGCACGGCTAAAACAAACTTGGGAAGACAGTTTGTGCACGTACACAATGTGGTCCCCTCTAATGTTCACTATATTGTGGCTGGTGACTCACTGTTGGCTAATGCATCTCATCCAGAAAGTCTTTTTATCTGATGCCACCAAGAGAAGGACAAACCCCAACTATCTTTGGTAGATTGCTCTAGTGGTTATTCACTGTTACCCATAAACATGTGAACTACATTTCAGTTTGAATTTGTTTGGCCTCAACTTGTCACTATTGATTCTTTTTGGTATTTTTGGGAATAGAAGACTGAGAAATAATTTTTCTGCAGGAAAAAAAAAACTTTCTCTGCTGTATAAACAAATATTCTTGTATATACTTACTGTATGTGTACAATGTATTATAGTATGGCTATTTCTCCACCAAGATACAAAGTCATAAAGCCAGTTCTCTAACACCTTGTAAATAAAGTAAACAAACTCAGTCCTCTAAAATTTTTGTGATGCATCAGTTTTTCTAACCCTGAGCCAGACTATGCATCTTTTTGACCACATGTAAAATTTTTCAAAACTCAGTTATAAATCTGGACATTGGAGCTCTACAAACCGTTTGAGTAATGTTCTCTCCAGTACTGTATGTGACAGGAGGCAGTGCCTTCCTCCTTGCTCCCTCTGCATTGTTCAAGGACACCATATGCCCTTTTGCCACAGCCTGGCAAAACTGGGTGTTCACACTGACTGTATGCCCACTGTGATCTTTTGAACAGTGACTATCACACTGTACCAGATAAAATGCTTTACAAAAGCTCTGTAAGTCTATCCAGCTCCCTTTATCGGTCTGTTTTTGTAATCCCATTAAAGGATGAACCCTGGTTTGTTTGATGGAATATGTTTTCCATAAGATAATATTGAACAGCATTACTTACATTCCTATCCTTCAAGTCATTATCTGTAGAAATCTTTATTTATTTTTTCATGATGTAGCCTAAGATAGATCTCATACTGATCTATGTTTCCCCAAGTGACACAGCTTCTAATTTTTTAATATTGGCACAAAATTGGTCCCCTTGCTGTCCTCTCTTACGCTTTCTTTCATCTTGCCCCCAGTACACTGAAATTTTTTAACAGTTAACGTTAATGAGACAGAGGTCTCAGGCAACTCTTTAAGGACTCCTGGGTGCAATTTATTCAGACTTAACTAATTTTATACCATTTAGAATTTACTCTTAGTAGAGGCTGCCTTGTAACCTCCTTGGTTACTGCACACTGCAACATACTTCATCACCCTCTCATGGCAAGATTACCTCACCCTGCTTGCTTCCAAATGCAGAAAGATAATCTTTATTGGACACATATGCCTTCATTTCTTTATCAAGAAAGATAAACCTCCTTGCCTAATAGGGGACCTAACCCATTGTTAAGGTTGCCTTTGTTACTAGTATAATGTTCAAATCCTTTCTTATTATCCTTAACCTTAATAAAAAGTCTGACTTTTATACGCTGTACCTTTATTGGGAAACCATTGTAGTGTACCATCTTTATTGGGAAGCTATTGCAGTGTACCTACAATTTTGTCCTAATAGCAACTTAAGTTCATACCTCCATTCATGGCATCAATCCTTATTTTAATCTGGTTGGGTCCGGTCAGCAAATTTCTGATCGCATTGAAGTCAAAGATACTTCGAAGGAGATTGAGGTAGATATCCACAGAATCCACAATTTCCACTAGAAAAATTAGGCAGAAAAAAATCACTACAGTTCACACATGGGAAAATATCTCTTTCAGCACACTTCCACCAGCCATGCACCTCAACTAAAACCAGAGTGTGCAACCTCTACATAATATGGATTTGCTCTGAAGCCCATAGAGCCCACAGAAGACTTCCACTGATTTCAGCATGGCTACCGTCAAGCTTTAAGCCTTGCAAAGATCAACAGTTTTGCCTGCTAAAGGACTGCAGAGATAATGTAATTTGACAGCTCCTATTTCACTGAAAACATTCATGAGAGTACATTATATCAAAGTAAACTCTTTATTTATCATTCACTAAATCACTGAACAACTTTTCAAGCTGAACAGGTTTATTCAGAGGATGGCAGACATCCACGCCAACTGGCTTCTATTCTTCTATCTGACAGCAGTATCTATCTGCATCATTCCATAAGGAGAGACACACAGTCTATTCTTCTCAGTTTTGGCACCTGGAATATCTGTCTCCAGTTAGTTGTCAATCTACCACTATACTTTTTGCATTTTATATCTCACTGATTTAGCAAAGTTAAGCTCAGATACAACGTCTGTTTTTTGCTGAGGTCTTGCTAGTTTGAATTCTAAATTCACAAAAGCAGAGAGCTATAATTTTTCTAGTTCTTTTGGATGTAAAACATTAAACTAAAATGAATCAATAAAAGTAAGTCTGTCATACTGAAAGCAGTTACCAAACAACTGTCAAAAGCCATGCTTCTCAGTCATCTTGGAACTTACTACTTTTCCTGATTAAATTAAAAAGCGTATGTCATACAAATGTCTTTTTAACTGGTTAAATGAGTATCTTGAAATATTTTAGTTACAAGTTAGATTATTACTTAGAATATCAGCCAGTTTTCCTCAGAAACACTGACCTCACCCTAAAGCTCTTCTTTAGGATAACATGAAAATGACACAGACATTTTTTGAGCCTGAGAAAAACGCTTAGAATAGATTGTGACAATACACTTGAATGGAGAAACAAAAAAAAGGTTCTCAAGGCTGAAAAACAACCTGTAAAACCTATTTGAAAATGAGTTAATTCTATGGCGTATGTTGAAAGTCTCAAGGATTCACTAAAATTACATTACTACATATCTTCTATGCCCTGCTCCTAATGATGTTTAAGTACGCTCTAAGCTTTACACATATGAACAAATGCCTCAACTTCAGTGGAGCTGCTCACACATGTTAAGATAAAGTCCATGTAGGATTAAAGTCTAAGAATTATTTTAGCTCCTGCCAAACTCAACTGGTTTACTCTCAGTTGCTTCAACACCTCTGTAGCTCTGTAGTTAGTTCATACAACTTAAAAAGTAGAAGTTTTAAATACATCAGGTAGTATCTTAAAATACTTTTTAAATTATTTTCATTCTTTCTGCACTTTCATTCTGCATTCAGACCTGTGTAAACCATACTTATTCATGCACTTGTAAGCCAATTACATCGCTTCAGTAGGGATCCTTGGCACCTCTACTGTCTCAGAACGATGTATTCTGGGAAGAGATGATTGGGAAACGATTTTTCCTTAGAAAAACATTCACGCAAATTGCAATTATTTTTAATCTATTTTTTTACTACCTGTAGTGGGGGGAGGGGTGTCTCACTTTCATTTTGAAAAATACAATCTGGAGAGATTAAAAAGTTGAAAAAGCAAAATTTAAAACTATGGCAATCATATGATTCCAGAGTGGTGCTGAAGCTGAATTTTCTTTGCTTTTTGTTTCCCTAAAAAGCCAAATATGTTCTTTGCAATCAAAAAAACCCCATAATTTAAGATTTTTAATCAAAAACTTTATTTATCAAAGTACTTTGTCTCAAAATACAATGTTTTGGTGGAAAATAAACTGGCTTTAATTCTAGGACATCAGGAATGAGGAAGAGTTCTTGAGGCTACACAGAACTTTACAGGATTTGAAATATTGTCTGGACCCCTTCCTTTGCTTTTGACTCCTTCAGGACAAAATGGCTGTATTAGCTCATTTTAAATCAAGTGTAGGCAGAAAAGTATTCACGTGCTTAAAATTAAACATGTGCTTAAGCACTCCCTTTACATTTGGAGTCACTGGGTGTATAGAGCCTTACACATCCCACAACTTTTCAGAAAGTGTGAGCAAAGAATGAATAAACTGAGACGCTCATGACCTCTTTTGTCAATTAGACTTCCATGGGCAAACCATTCCTAGTCCAAAAATGTTTGTGTTTGGTGTTTAACTACTAGCAAGCCTAAGCACATATATCTGGCAAAGGTATTTGGCTAAATGATAAGGCCTGATGCACTTAAAGTCCGTAACTCAGCTTCCTTATGTGCAAAACTAACGCAATACTTGCCTAATATTAGGCAGTATAGACTGCCTAATATTTTGAGAACTTACATAGTAAGGCATTTTGAAGAATTAAAGTTCTGTTTAAATAATTACCCATTATCATTCTGCAGCAATTCTAATATTTAGAATCAATGGATGTAGCATGCATAAAAGCACACATTGATACCTCGGAAAGGTTTGAATTTGTTCTCCAGATCAAATTCTTGTCTTCCTAGGCGTGATAAATCAACTCTGAGATCGGGACAAATGGCATATTCCTCCAAGGTTTTGCTGATTTGATAGATTTTGTCTGAAACTATATCTGGAGCAGGTCCTATAAGAAAAAAGAATGTGTTGGGTCATTTTTTTTAAATGAAGGTTCCCTACTTAAAAAGTGAGTGCTATAGCAAAAACTTTTCTGAATATATTGGAGTTACTAAGGAATAAACCCAAACAAAGAACTACAGTAAATAAAGTCTTTTCTTTCAGTGTAATACAGGTTTAAAACATTTTTTGAAAAAATGTAACATGGTAATACAGTGCGTTACTCGCAACATTTTGATTCCCATACAGTATTTAAATCAATCATTAGCCAGGGCAGGGGGGACGAGGGAACCAAAAAAACCCACAGCCATCTTTCTTTGGGTTTATTGCTCAAAGACCGCCATTTTTTACTCTACACGCAATCTCAACGTATATATTAAAGGGAAGCCTGTCCTTCAGCATCAGTTTCTGGTGTTTCACAGGGCTTTCTGCAAATGCACATTTGTGAAGGTGAGATAGCTTTGTGTTTCACACTATTTCATTAGACATAATTACCATTTTTAAAAGTCTTTACAGTTTGACAGTGGTGTTCCCTTGCAGTTTTCCTCCAATGGCTTAATGAAATGTATCTTTGTTACAATTCAAAATACCTTAATTGCTTAACAAGCAATTATGACCTGGAACAGTTACATCATTCAGAAACAGAAATCACATATTACTTGTGCATTACTTTTATTGCCAAATCCTGAAGATTGGCTTTATTTTTAAAGATTTACTGTCAGTCAAATAGAAGTTGCAGGCTTGATGCAAAAATTACCAGATGAGCTATGCCATATGTAGTGCAAGAGTTGAGTCTGAGTTACAACAAAAGTCCTTTCTGGCTTATCTGACTCTTCATTGCTTATATTAAAGCCACACTTCCACTCTGAAAAATGACTTCCTTTATTCTCTTTTACATGCTCTCTCTCCTAATCCAAAGCCTCTGTCTTTTCAGTGCTAACTTCCCACTCCTATAGCAATGCTGCTATATTCAGTGCAGCTTTGCCACATAAATTAGTGTGTTCCATCTCAGATGCAGTGTACCAGATGGCCCAAGGCGATAAAAGAAGTAACAGTCACTTAAGTCTTCATGTGGCTTAGAAAATGACTCCTTACTCATCTAATCCAAACCCATCCAAGGGGTGAGGACAGGTTTTATTAGCTCCAGATCATCCTTGAATACATCCTGGATGTATTGTCTACTGATATTTCCAGCTAAGGAGATCCCACAGTGTCGCTCTGCATTCTCTCCTACAGCTATAGAAACAAACCACTTCTGCCTGACCTGGATCTGCAAAATAGACTGAGCGAGAATGCAGAGCAATGATAGCCTTCCCTAGGAGCTTGTCGTGGTGCCTCACCATTCTCTTAGTTCAAAAGCCTTGCCTAATACTTAACCCACATTTTCTCGGCCGCAACTTAAACCAACTACTTTTCATTATGTCCCAGCTGATCATCATAAATAACTGAACCTTGTGACCTGTGCTTGAGGAGTGTTTCATATTTAAAGCTTAACAGCCTGTTTGAATTTTCTTTAAAAAGGCAAAGTACACTAAAAAGAATGCCCCACCAACTGTTACCCATTTATCAAACAGATTTTAGGTGTACATGTTGTTTTAAAGTTTATAGAGTGCTAATGGTTTGGCTCTGGTATGTTTGCGCTGTGACCCTGGCTTTCTCCCTCTCTGACCTTACACAGTCCCTTTAATCTCTCTGGGATTCAAGCTTATTCTGTTTATAAAATCACACTGGTTTAACTATGCAAGTTTTTCAATTAAACTAGGGACAAGGGAGAAGGATCCCCTTCTCAAGTTCTCCCACCTTCAAAATGGGGAAGGAAACATTATTTTAAAAGCACTTTCATTTTTTTCAGATGGAAAGCACTCTACATGTGTGAGGTATACAAGGTGTCAGCAATTGTCACCATGATGTTTTATGGGTGTACACAGATCTATAACATAAAACATACATAATGTATAACATACCTACATGTGTTAGCTTGCTGATTTTGTAAAACAAGACATTAGCTATATACACAAATTTGATTATTCAACAGTGGAATTGCAATAGTTACAATGGTACAACCCTCTCCCTGGATAAGAGCAGTTATTTCCTGGGTAAACATGAGAAGTGCTTTCTTCCATGCAAGACAATGAGTTATACTGCTTACACCACTTCTGAAATTACAGGCTTTAAAGTAAATGCCAAGACAAGCAACACAGAAATAGGAGCAAAACAGAGCTCCCTCATAGGCATCTTTACAAAAGGATCAGAACTGTTACAATGACCTGGCAGACTACATAAAATGCTATAAAAATGGCATGGCAAACCTTTTCTTTATAGAAATCTTACAGCTAGCACAAGGCCTTCAGTGAACACTTAATGCTTATTGTACAGAACCATGTAAACAAATACACTCCTATTACTGAAGAACAAAGATATGCATATGTTCTTCATAGTTTTAACAGAATAAATGAAAAACACACAGTTAAAGTCAGCTAGTTATCCTTGCCAGCATATTTTCATCCTACGGAAATGCAAAGTTGCAACGTGTTATTAAAAAAAAGCCTACCTCCATTGGCAACCTCAAACTTGACTCCAAACTCTCCTCCAGGTCCCCCAGGACTGTGGCTAGCTGTTAGAATAATTCCACCAGCTGCTTTGATCTTTCGGATGATACATGAAACAGCAGGTGTGGATAAGATACCATTCTGTCCAATAACCAATCTGCCGATCTAGGTGGAAAAGGAAGTCAAAGTACTCTGAATGGTACTAAACTTTTGAAAATTAATAAACAAACACACACATATAGGTATATATGTATAGGATAGAAATTGTAAAGTCCTTGTATGGAACCTATTCTTTTGCAGAGAAATATACATACATGAGTTGGTTGCATGCTAATCTGGAGTGCTGACAAAAAATATTGCACCCTGGCACATTCAACCCCAGCGGCCTGTGTACTGACAGTAAAGCAAGAGCGCAGCCGTGGTAGTGATTTGCAAAGCTCCCAAGCATAGCACTGGGCTATGATCCTGCTATCAAACCTTTCCAGGTATCCCCATGAACCAGCAAATCCCCTCAAACACCAATATGGTTTAGGGCTGACCGTGAGGACGCAGTTTGCAGGGTTGGGGCTTTTACCAGCATAAAAGAGAACAGCAAGCAAATTGCCTTTCATGGAGCGGCCTTTCGGTGCAATCACAAATATCACTACATACTAGGACCTGTAGTCTCTGAGAGTCACATCTCTATTACCAAGACACCCTTGGGTGTTCTGCCGTATAGAAAGTATCGCTCCTCCTCCAGCCATCAGTGACTCCATGGCTATTCCAGATGAAGATGGTGTATTTCCCAGGGCACAGCTGGGCAGGGGAAGTTCCCACCATTCTTAAAGTAAAAAAAGCTTTCAGGTGGTGTTATTAAACACTGAGTCAATGTGTTTGGTATTATGTGCATTTCCACTGCAAGGTTCTACAGTTTCAGCTCAACATAAATAATCTAGGAGCCAACCAGAAAGGTATTTACAAAGAAATACGAAAGAGTTCCAGCTCCTGGGAAACAGGCAGATACAAAAAAAAGGAGGGGAGAAGGGAAGGTTAGTGTCACAGATGAGAACCGAGGCAGCTGCAAATGGAGCTTAAAAGGATATTGTCAAAGTTTGGGGTTATTTAATATCCTCACTTAAAAAAACAAACAAAAAAAAAAAACCAAACAAAAACCCACTACTACTGAGTAGTAGTTTGGGAAGGGGGGGAGGCAGGGAAGGAGGGAGAGAGAGGCAGAATACTGAATCCTTCCCATTCCCCATCTAAAAGCAGACTGGGATTTCAACCTCAGATTTCCTTCTCTAGTTTGAGGGAGATTTGATAGCTCTACTGTCTGTGTGGCAAAGCAACAGCACAGGAGGTGTCACTACTTGTCTCCTTTCTATAAAGAGCTGTTCCTTCATATAGAGACGACCTCCTTCTGGGTCCAGCGCTTGTGTGAGACCCTTAACGGTTATTTAGAAGCGGGGTTCCAAATAATTTCAGAAAAGCAAAGGATTAATAGATGATTTATGTAGCCTGTTTTTGTGAACTATTTTAAGAGAAAAAAAAAAGATTTCTACATTGAAATGATCAACTTCTAAAGTAAGCACGTTACTTTTTTGCTAACCCTCACAAAGCACAAACTATGGTTAGCCATTTCTCTTTCACTGAGAATTACAAGATCTGCTTTCAAATTTAAAAAAATGTGCATAACGATGCACTCTATTACTGAGATTTTTACCTCAAGATCTGATGATAGGATGATTGTTTGTCTACCCGGTTGTCTTTTCACAGTTTTTGCAGATAATTTTGAAGCCTATGGATTGTTACTAGAAAACAGGAAAGCTATCAAAATTACAAGTACAGTTCATGGAAAATCTTCAAGGTTCATTTCACTTGCTCTTGCTAGTATTGGGAAAATGTTTTGTTTCACTGTCTTTTTTTCTCCCAGGTTGGAACAATTCTGAAGAAAATGAAAAAAGAAAAAGTTAAGAAACAAAAAATTTTGGTTTCTCACTTTTCTACTATAAGGAAAATATTTTCCAGGGAAAACAAGTATCCTTTCCAGGAGAAAAAACACAAATCAGCAGAATCCACATTTTCTATTTCAACAGATTATTTTAAAGCAGCACTTCCACTGACATGGTCAGTTGGTAAGGGTGGAGTGTATATATAGTTAACACATATACCACACAGCTGAACCTCATTTCTGCTCACTTCAATGGTATTGAACAATTTTATTTCCTGTTTAAGCCTAACAATACATTAACATTAGTTAATGTATTATGTACAGTTATATTAGTTATATTATACAGTTATATTAGTTTCATTACCCGACAACTGAATGATTAAGAGCAATACCATCTTCCTCATTATAGAACCTGATGCCGACTATAACATAAATACCTTTGATTATTTGTGGAACAAAACATACCAGTGAATACAGTTTTCCCTGAAGAACAGATTAAATGTTATGCTTGCGCACTGTGACAGCATTTACTTGCAAGACTCTGTACCACTTTCTGACTTTATGTCTATCCTGCCTTCCCACTCTTGCTTCTCCCCGAAGGTAAAACTAAGCAGTAATTTACAGCATGTGTATTTGTAAATCTCCCAATTTATCATAATTTACAGACTTTAGGAGCAACAATAAAGGTATATTTCCTCCAATCCTAGCTCCAAGCCAAGTGAAGCAGCTGATTAAATGTTATTTCACTGATTACAGAACAAAATTGGTATCTCTCTTACTGATCAGACTTCTTCACATTTATGTAATGTTCTTCTCATCTTTTAAATCTCCAAATGCTAGATTTACATTTTATTTATTCAACTGTTTTGAATACTAAGCTACTTCAAAAATACTTTCTATACAACCCTACTTGCTACCACAGAAATGCAATTCCTACATTGTCAAACAAGGAAGACTCTTTTTTTTTTAAAAAAAAGCACAAGCGTTTCCAGTTGTTGTGGGCTGACAACTGACAGACACACTTCTACCTCAGCAAATGAGTAGGGTAAAACTCCATCCATCAGGAGAGGCACTGAAATCACTAGGAGCTCTAGCACATGCTTTGACACACTTTTAGAATCAAGCTCAAGAAAGAAAACTTTCCATTAGCCACATAATTTACTGTTTTATTGAAACCAGTGCCATGTAAATAATTTGAAAGAGAAATAGAGATTTTTTTCAAATTGTTCTGAATTTGAGTGTGTCCTTTTATGGCTTCTTTTCAGTCCATGAAGCCGCTTTTGGACAACATGCCATGTCTTGCAAGACTGTTGTATTTATGCTGTCATTTAATCACTATTGCCAGTTGGACTGAAGCATTAGAAAAAACACAGAACGTTGGGAAATAGACTTTAACAAACTCTTTTTCCAGTCTATACAACAGTCTACGCATGTACCTTTATTATGGAAAGAAAAGCATGATGAAAATAAATACTGAAAATGTTTGTTTTGAATATTGTCTCTCCCTTTTTTAAACTATGAAGCATGTAGAAAGCTAGAGCAATGACTCAATCTTCCAAATACAGCTGTCAGAAATGGGTGCCAGCTCTTAAAACAGTATTGTGTATGGGTAAGCAAATGGAAGATGACAGGAATTACATTTTGCAAAATGCTTGAGAACAACACTAAATCTATCTTGAGGTACTCAAGTATAAATGCATTTATACCTGCATACAGGCTTATCATGAGCACATGTTCTCTGTACTTCTAAATCTGAACTAGTGAGGTTTAGACTTTTGCCTTCATGCACACCAAAACTATTTTTTTTAAAGCAAGTAGAATACTTAGATTATTCAGAATGCACAAATTACCTGGCACTATCTCTTCACCATATTTTCATTTTTTTCCTGTTCAACAGATGTTGCACAAACCAGTATTCCCATTTTTCTGGATGCCAAATATTAGTATGAACAGGAGTAATTTGCTTTGCCTTCAGCATTTGTCACAAGGCTATTTTTTCTATACTACTTAGACATATTATTTATTACACCAATTTCTATACTATAGAAATACTGCAGTATTTAGTAGTCTAAATTAAGGATGTTGAAAGTGAAATTACGTGAATGATACACAGATATTTTATTTGCAGTGACTACCGCAAAGAGCTTCACCTTATCTGAAGGTCTTCAGTGCTTTTATGAAACGCCCTGAGGACAGTGCAGACCTTAGAACTGTACACGTGCTACCCATCTTCCTCCGCTCTCTTCATTTCAGTGGCAAGAATGCACAACCTCATCCCCTCTTGGCCCAGAAGCTGTTCATTTTGTCTCTGAACCAAATACTAAACGGACATTTATTAATTTCAAGTAATGAACACTCAGATTTACAGACTTCTCACAATCTGGGCTAAAACAGTAACCAAATAATGTCCATGTGCTGACTCACAATTAAAGTTCCAGTAATATCCTTCTGAAGATCTTGGACAGTTTCATAGCATGGAAAGATTATCTTTGGAATTCAAAAACTTGCATGGCTACGAGATCACAGGCATGTAATGTCTCTTCTAATACTGTGACCCTACGCCACGTTCTATTTTGTCACTCTGCTTTTAGTAGCAACAGCAGAAACAAAGACCATGATCCTCAGCAAACTGTTACAACTGAAAGAATAGTCACCCTAACAAGTACTTTACAAGAACATTTTTATGCAATATTACCACTTGCAGCTGTGCATTTTCAGATGATTCAGTTGATTATCATGGAGTCATTTAATGCTTTTTTTAATTATTTTTCCCAGTAATCTCTCACATGCCTCAGTCAATTAAACTTGAAAGAACATGAAGCAAGCAGATTATACCCTGGACAGCATAGGGCTGTGCCTTCCTACCTTCTACTACAGTATCCTAAAGATGACTGAGCACCACACTCAACATAGAAGCAAATACATCAATCATACAGGTCCAGGGAGGGAGGGCAAGATTTGCATGGAAGACCATGGAAAATAAAAACAACACGGTATTATAAAGAAGACAACTGGAAAACTCTCTGCCATCTCAAACTTCTACAGCATTACTAGCAATACTCTGTGATCTCTCTAGGACGTTGCTATGACTTCCCATATTCAAGAGTATGATCATCAGCTTCTGATCTCCCACTGAGACTCACACATAGCAGCTTCTCATTTAAACCTATGCTAAACTTTGCAACAAAAATGAGACACCACATCCAGCTGATGGGTCTAATAGAATAGTTTCATTTAATTTGTAGTGGAACTGTATTATAAATGATGGAGCCTTTTACCTCAGTTCTTTCAGACATTAAGGTACAAGGACACTACTACTGAGAGGACACAGGTGAAAAGGGAAATAGAGTCTCAGATACTCTCCTACACCCTACTTTACAAAACTGCTTGTTGCAACCTGGAATGGTACAGGACGTCTCTGCCTTTCCTCACACTCCTTCACTCTCCCATCACATGCAGTCCCTTACCCAAATGTGTTTGCCCCAGCTGTGTGACCCATCGGAGGGTGACCCTGGTTAGCCACCTTCAGCTCTGAACAGAAAGATTTGGTGGAGTATGTGCTGATTGCAGTTGCACACCAGGGACCAGCCTGTAACTGTTGCCACCAGGGGAAGCCTACACAGGCTATAGCTGTGGAGTGTGTGCCTGCAACCCCAAGCTGGAGGGCATGAGCCAGAGGGACTAAAGACGAGAAGGCGGCAGGGCAAGCACTGGCAGCTGACCGGGCAGGGGGCCTCATCTCATTCCTTGTACTGGGGCCTATGCCAACTGTGCTAGGCTGTTAACGCAGGGGGAATGCGGGGTGAGTCACCAAGTTAGAACAAGGGGAACCTAGCAACTCTAAAGGGCAATACATTTACAGTTGATAATAGAAAATCCCTTTTATTTTTGTACTCAGCAGGCACAATTAACCATAACACTTGGTATGTGTCTTCCAGGAAGGAGATTCAAGTTCAGTTTATCAGCATTTACATGGCTGTCCCTCTCCTGGCACTGTGGGGTGGCTAAAGGTTTTGAATGCAACTTCAAGGCTTCCACACATTTCATCCGATCCTGCCTACACCAGCTCACTTCTTTCCTTGTGATACTGGCTACATGCCTTCTAATGACATTAACCTCATCCAAAGGGAGAGATCTTTGCTCTCAGGAGTATTCCCCTCCTCTCACCATACTTACGTAGCGCAGCAATGCCTTCAGGGAGGTTTAGATATTTTCCCAGCAGATGTACGTTAACAGCCAAAGAATAAAACATACAAACAGTATTCACTAAGTAAATGTGAGGCTTATGCATTTACAGTGTGCTTGAGAGAAACGGAGGTGACGATGAGCAGGGTGAGAATGGTAGAGAGGGGATGGAGCGTTAGCACACGGAAATGGGAAGCGTTTTCAGTATCAGTAGCACCCCACCAGCTGGCCTGCTGAATTTGTGAGGACTGTGTCATTAGTAAGAGTATCATGCTTGAATTCAGATATATGTGGGAACTGTGAGCAGAAAAGCTTGGTTTTTGGCTTCAGAAAACACTAGGCAGAAACTGTGTTTCCAAGAAACTTGCAGTAACTTAAGAAAGGGGAAGCACTACCACAGCAAGGTGCCAGAAACTATCAAACTGGAAGTCTCCTGAGGACAAAAAGACCTGATCTTCAGGGGAAACAGAGCAAAATGAGGAATGTCACAGAAGCAGCAGGAAGGAGGCAAGCTGACAGGAAAAACTAGTCAGGAAGAAGTCCTGAATACAGCATAACCTGGCTGACAAGCCCCTGGTCTTCTAAACCCTAAACTTCTTGTCTTCCTCAGCACCTCAGTCCTTGTGGTGACCTTGTGGCTGTAACCCACTCCGTAGCTCCTACCAGTGTGCAAGGGCAGGCAAAGACCTCAGCCTCAGCAGGGCAGCTCTTGCTGCAGGGCTCTTGCTTTAGCTGTTGCTGCGCTTTATCCCTCCTGGTCAACAGGTACAATTCCAGCAGCATGGCTTTCTCCACCAAGCTACGTGGGGGAAGGGGTGAGGGAGCAGCACTCCTCCGGGCCCCGTCCTACCTTCCTCACAACACCCCACACACCAGCCCGCTCCCGCTGCTCTGCACTCACTCCCTGCCGCTGCGGACAAAACACCACTGCGCTACCCTCGCCAGTGTCCCCACCTTCGCCAGTGTCCCCCCCGCCAGCCCTCCTCACACCCTGGGCCACATAAGCCCTGGCCTCTACCAAGTCCCTGCGTGAACGGTGAGTTTGCAAAAGCTAGCCAGTACATAACACAGCCAGTCTCCCTGAAATCTCACGTATCACTCAGCGTCTGTTTGACAGTATCAGCGTGGTGAGAACATGCTTTAGAAATAAATTTAAAATACTCATTATTTATACCAGGCTGGCTAATCCACACAGCTTGTATGTGACAATAAATCAGCAGGGAAAATTCAGACACATAGAGATTCGTTTCAAAGTTGAAAGATCTCCTGGTTATAAAACAGGACTGCATTTAAAGAATGGAGCTTTTTAAAAGAAATAAGAAAAAGTAAATTCACTACAAAAAAAAATTGTATCACTTCTTTTGCCAGATCTGGAGAATCAATTTAGCCATCACAACGAGAGACAGCAGCTTCAACTCTGCTTTGAAGTAGAAACTTCAAGCCTACATTAGCCGGTGTTTCCAGCTTTCTGTACACACCGACACATGAATGTGCATGCATCTATAAGAAGACATCAGTTTTCTTCCCGAGTTCTTTCCTATCTTCAAAACTGCACAAGAAAAGCTGTAAGCCATCCAATCACAGAGGTATTTGCCACTGTTGCCTTCTTGCATTTCGTAATTTGTTCGCAAGTGAACAATGGAGAAGAATGATTAGTTTCTTAAGATGCAGCCAAAGTGCTGAATTCCTCTTGCTTCAACAATACCATTTTCCTTGAATATTTTTGAAAGATCCTGAGCAGTAGATACACGTCTGATACCTTTGTTTCCCACACACTTATTTTTAATTCTGTTACATTTTCTCCTGCAGTCAACCGTGTTTTTCAGCTCCCATTCCTGCCTCAGTCTAAAATAAGGTGTGAAACAGTATGGCACGGCCCACCGTCTCCTGAGGTTACCACGATCACCTCCATTATACATAGGTAAAACCAGCCACGCCAAAGCCTGGCGGTACAGCCTAAAGGACGTACGAGCCGGCACTGGGCTGACTCGGGCATCGGACATGCAGACCACCGAAACACGGCCGGACGCGAAGTTCGTCTTATTTTCACTTGTGTATTTCACTTGTATTCACTTTCACAGCGCTACCCGGGTTACGACATTAAAACGTTCTCCCCCCTTCCTATGGGACTGCTCCGCGCTTCCTCACCGCAGGGAGGAGCCGGTGCGGTCAGGGCGCGGACCCCGTTGCGAGGAGGCGAAGGGGGACGCCCGCCTCAGGCGGGCCGGGGGCGCCTGAGGGGGGCCCGGCTGGCGGCGGTTAGCGGCAAGGCCGCCCCGAGGGGACGGCGTGAGGGCGGCGGGGAGGGGGAGGGAGCCCGCTTACCCCGTTGGCCGCGGCCATTTGGACGACGATCTCGATGGCCGTCTTGCTGAAGTACCTGCCGTCGCTGCCCACCACCATGGTGCAGCCCTGGCGGTCGCGGAGGTCGACGGAGGAGAGGAGGCTCTGCACGAAGTTGGGCAGGTAGTTGCGCTGGCTCTCGAAGAGGCCCGTGGGCCGCCGCAGCCCCCCGCCGCCCGTCGGCCGCTGGTCCTCGTAGGGCGCCGTCTGCACCGTCAGCACGGGGATGGGGGTCCCGTCCATGGCGGCGCTCCGCGGTGGCCCGCTGCCGCCCGCCCGGCTGTGGCTCCGCTGGGGAGCGGCAGCCCCTCACGCAGGCTGCCTCGCCGGCGGCGGGGAGCAGATAGGCGTTTCCCTGCCGCGGGCTGGCGCGGGGTCGGGCTCCCTCACGGCCGGCCCCCGCGGGGCCGGAGGCGGGCTCGCTCAGCCCTCGGCGGCCCGCCGGCGGGAGCCCGGCGCCGCGGGGGAGCCGGGGCGGGCGCGGGGTGCGCGCCGCCCCTTCCCCCGCCCGGCGGGGCCCCCGCCGGCGCCTGCGGCCCGCAAGGGCGCCCGGGGCTTGCCAGTCCGCTGCCATCAGCATGCGGCGGCCCCGGCCAAAAATAACCCTGGAAAGCGAAGCCGAGAATCGCGGTCTCCTGCCAGGGATGTAACTGGAGGCAGGGGGGAGAAGGCGAGCCAGCACGACACACTTGCTCGGGGGGATCACGCTCTGTCAGCGCTGGGGCCGTCCCCACCGACCCCCGCCGGCTGCCTCCCTCCCGGCCAGCAGAAGGGCAGCCGCCGTGCCTCGGGAGTCGCGTACCTCTGGGCGGCATGAAGAACAGCCGGCCGTCTCCCCCCTTCGGTAGCACCTCCCAGCTGAAGGTAGGGGCAGCACCCACACGTAGCAGAGGATCAGTCCCCAGGCTGGAGTAAGACCAGGAGGTGGTACTGTCCCGTTTTGCAGGCGACAAAACAGAAGAACAGGCAACTGAAGAATGAACAAGTTCTTTCGCTACTAAACCTTAAGCGAGGGGAATCGATTTTTTTTTAAACTATATTGCTCGAAAGCAAGTTTATTGCGTAGTAAGCAGGCTTACAGGGTGGTTTTAGTTTTGTTTTTTTCACAGCAGGAGCTGAGTACTACAGGAAGGGTCTAGTCGGATTGTAGGATAACTGATCCTGCTGGTTTCTGTCCAGGCTTACTCCCTGCAAGGCAGAGCAACCCTCTGAAGATGTCTTTCCCTTTGACATACTGTAAGGTATTTCATACGATGCGGTGAGGCTGAGTTCATTGGCATATGTGTTCATGCTGCTTAAGTTCATTCTGCAGAGGTGGTGGCACTGGCAATTGCAAAGACGCCTGCCATTTCCCGGTATAAAGGCTATGTTTACAGATGCCTATGACTGTCAAACATCAGCTGAAATTTTCCATCCAAATACTTGTTTCACACTGGGCCCACACAACAATATTTTGCTGGGACAACTCTGTTGGCTGGAGAGTTGGAAAAAATAGTCCTGTAACCTAGATGTCATTCTTAATGTGCTTAAGAAATCCCTGGCGTAGACCTGCATCTGAGCATACAAAAATAATTTTGTAAGGCATTCTTCAGGTCTCTATGAAGGAGTCTGCTCATAAACTGCTCAGAAGCACGATGGAGTGTCACGGCTTAACAAGACAACACGTTAGCTGCGTGACAGGAGGTGGCCAGGCAAACATGGGGTAAAATGCTTTTGCCTGTTACATAGACTAAGAGCTCATTAAGAGTTAGTGAGAGTCACCTTATGAATGGTAACCAGAGGAACTCAGTGGTGCTTTTGAGCCCTATCTCTGCAGACTCTTCAGTGGTTCATAGCAGATAGAGTATGACAGTTTAAGATATGATTGTCTGCTACTCATCCATCCCTTCGGCAGCGACCACGGACCTTCATAGTAGAACACTATACATGCTACAGTAGGCGAGGCCCAACAGTTCAGTTTAAATAAACTGATCCACGGAAGCAGATACAGGAATTCTAGCTCTGTTGAAGGAACACGTATATACTGGGCCATATCCTCTGGCAGAGGGCCAGAACAGATACAGGGAAGCAGTAATCTCTTCTTTCTCTTTTGTTAGACCTCCTAGTCTGTAGTCACATTTGTGGCTTCCTGTACCAATTCAGAATTTTGAATAGCAAAAGGAAAAATTCTGCAGTGTGGAAATGCCAGTTCTCGCATCCCTAATGTAAACAAGGCACAGCTACAGTAATGAAGCCACAACATATAGTCTGCATTAGTGAAAGCTGAAATGGAATCAGATAACTGGTATCTACCACAGCAAGTATCCAATAAGGAAACAGCAACAAAGGTCGAAAGCATTAGAAACAACGCATGATAAGTTCCAAATGCCAAATAAAGGAAAACACATGACCAAAGTAAGAAGCAAAGTATTAGTCTTCGAAGTAGAGAATTGACTGCATTTTTCATATGGATAGGGGAAATGTGTTCAGCATTTGGAAGAAAATGTATCAGTTTGAATCAGTTTTAAAAACTCGACAAACACTGACATTCCCAGAATGTACATTTAAGAGGGACAATCAGTGACAGTTTTCCAGAAGTGTGTGTCTTCACCCATATCATTTACATAAACGGTGCTGAAGAATGAAGAAAAAGTATGTTTTGCAGTCTTTTCAAGCATCACCTTGACAGTGGCTCTACCAGGAGTGTAATGGGTTGTAAAGAGCACTGTAAATTTTTTAGTTCAAGCTCTGGCTCTGCTTGAGTTAAGACCAAGCAAAAATTTATGTGACCCCTCTTTTACTGTGATTCTTGTAATACTTTGCAAAACTCCGGTTCCCAAAGTTATGCAATTTCCTGAGAAGCTCAGGTTTTGTTTAAAAAAAAAAAATTTACCAGCCTTCACTGTAGCAGTGCAAAGCATGAAAAAGTTAATGTAGAGAGCCTGAACATTGTAGTAAAAAGCTGAAGAAAAGGAACAATCTTTTTTTTTTTTTAATAAATGCTTCAATTTTCAAGTACCTAGATTAGCATTATGTTGATACATTTATACATGGGGATGTGCTTCAAATTCTTTTGAATCCAACACAAGTCCCACAAGCAGTCACTGAAAAGTAGAGGTCTCTGTAAATGGCCAATATTGGAGTTCATTAAGTGATTACTGCTATGTATCTCTACCAAAGGAATAATTATCAATATGGGATGATATTAAAAGTCTGGAATGCCTTCTTGGAAAACAACAGCTAAATATATTCTTAGTATTACCATAGTGTGTTGTGTGTTAGTTTTTAAAAGGTTGTTAAGATAAAAAACAACTTAATGGAGTGATAGGATACATGTTAAATTTATTCCATTTCCAAGTAAAACAATTAGCTTTCTGACTGCCAATTTTGCAAGCTTGACATATGCTATCTAGTTCAGGAACATTTTCAACCCTTACTTTGATTCTTAAAGCTTTTTAATTCCTGAGCCTTAAGATGTTTACCATAACTCATTTGTCTTGTGCAACTGACTAAGTCAATGTTAATTGCTTTAAGAGCCGTAATTTTTGTGTTTCCTCAGCTGTTTTTTACAGCATTGTACTGGTGCCTTTCTTTGTCCCTTTAGGTCCGATTTTTTCATGCACTGAGCTGGCCATTGGGTTGTTGTCTGTGTTGACTCAACGGAAAGAAATGTGTCCCACAGCAACAGAAGCCCTCTATACCCACAGTTACTTCTAATTCAGTTGACCCGGTGACCAGAAGTGTCCCCTCTGCAAGATGGCAGAAACCACTAATGGATCTTCTTAAAGGTAGATTATGGAAGCCCAGCCCAGCTCTGGTTTGATGCTAATATACAAGAAATTGCTGTGGACCTGAAGCTTACTTTCTGTTAAGGAAAAATCTTTTGTATTGGCTTACAACTGTTGCGGCAGAACTGTACCAGCACCATTAACTAAGCAAGTTTTGCTCCTTCAGTTGCACTACGAAGATCACAATTCAGCGCTAGTATAATACCCAAGTTTCAGGCAGAAACATATTTTTACAATTGTTTCATACATTATGTGTTTGTGATAGAAATGTGGACACTGAAAATTAATTCAGCCATTCCCCGTGGTGCCATATTTTGCAGTTCAAATTCTCATTCTGCCACTGAACTGGATTTTCCAATTACTCTTATAGTGCAGTTATCATTTGAAGAATGGCATACAGTAGTGTTATTATAAGATGAAGACTGTTAACCTGAGCTATTGAAAAAAGGATTTTGCAAAAAGGTTATAAAAATGAAATGTTGGCTTATCAAAACCACTCAAAGAAAATGGCTAATTTCAATTAATATATTGAAATATTTCAATTAATTTCAATTAATATTTTGAAATATTTCAATTAATTTCAATTAATATATTGAATATATTTTGCTAATAAAAGCAAAATTAGTTTTAAAACCAGTGCTTCCAATTGAGACATTTCCTATTTGTGAATACTTTGTTTTCTTTGACTTGCAATGACTGTTTCAAAATGTAAATTACTTAGGAGTTAAAAAAATTAAAAGATAAAATAAAATTGAAAATTTTTTAGATATTTTGACTGACTTGATCTGTCTTGTCTTTCAATTCACAAATGAAAGCTTTTCTATGTAAGCCTTGCTATAATGTTTAGAAAAGGCAGAGAAGGTGTATTTTGTACTCTTATAGGAAAGTTAGTTCCCTTGTAGCAGAGCTTTATTGAGAAGTAGTATTTATGATCTGGTGGATACCACAACTCAGTGAGGTTGTTTTCTGGAAATTATACTTAATCACCAGAAAAGGCTCTATTTCACTACAGCTGTAAGTCTCTGATTACTGTGAAACAGGGCAATTGTTCTAAGGAACATTTTCACACAAACTTACATGCAAATTGATTTACAAAGCCCAAACAGGAAAAATTCCCTGAAAACATAACTCTCATAATTGGCAACTGATTTACTGCTATGTCAGCAACTCGTGATGTTGTATAAGTGAGGTCTGACTTACAAAATTGCCCGCTACTATCCATCAAATCAGGAGAAACAAGGAAGGAAGGAAGGATGGGACTGAGGAAGGGAGGAAGGAAGATCACCAATCATTAACCTAACAGAGAAAGCAACTTTTGTAAAAAGAGCATCCCCCAAAATGCCCAAAGAGTCAGTTGCAGAAAGTTTATTCAACTAGTTTTGTGCATAGCAGAGAAAATCTAGATAAATATCCATTTCAAAACTCTAACAACATGCCTACTCAAATTAGTGCTTTGGATATCTTAGAATCACTAGCAATTTTTCATTTTCCAGTGTTACTGACAGACCAGTCCCATCATTCTTATTTTCAACAAGTAATTCCTTAGAAATACTCGGGCGAGCGCATTGAATGCTAGGCCACAAGGTGTTACGCAAGAGTGTGAACAACAGATCCATCGTGATGGATCTTCCAACGTGGGGAAGAAGGAGAATCTGAACATGGACCCAAGCAACTGTCTTTGTCCCTGCTCTAGTCCTGCCACAGTTAGTTCAGCAGCTCCATTGCTGGTCTAGCCTCCGCTGCCAGGACTGGAACGAGCAGGGGAAGCAGCTGGCACTTTATTTCTCCTATCGCCTTAACGGCAGCCTGGAATGTGACTCACCATCACTGGACAGGAAACAAAATGTAATTCCTGGGAGTCGAAGTAAGCCCTCTGTCCGGTCCTGCAAGGGGGAATGCAATTCTCCTCCTCCGAGTATGTCGCCTCACTAGCGAGAGCACCGTTCTACTTATTTACACAGCTTTCCTAGATCCGTCACCTGTTATCCACTCCTTGTAGATTAAGGGAAATAATAACAGATGTGTTAAAGTCTTACTCCACATGCTGGGTTTGCTAAATGGCTGTGCAGGCCAAAACAGGCACTGCTGTGCAACGGCTTTTGCTGGATGCCTGAAATCCCGGATGTAGTGGATATGCTTCTGCACAAATCACAGCTTCTCATTAGGCAGCCTGTCTGGATTGGCACAGGGGAAACAAGGGGTGGAATAAATGCTGCATTGATAAAAAGGCTGTAAGTAATATATGATTCAAGTTTTTCCCGGTATTGTTCAGTAACCCTTTTTTAACAGCTGCTAGATTCAATCATTCAAATAAGCTGTAAAATTTGTACAATTCTTTGGGCACATGCTAGCCACCAATATTAGGAGTTAGGACATCTGCAGAGGGCATCTTCTGGGAAGAAAGTCTGTATTTTTCACTTGAATTCATGTTGGGATTTATATACAGATGTGAGATTATTCTTTTTCTGCATGGGAATTAAAAATAAATTAATACCAGAAAGTTCAGGATGGAATGATGAACCGTCAGCACATGCAATGTTTGTTGCTGTCATTTAATTAAGTACAGATTGGGAAGTAACATGATTCAAGGGTGGAAAGAGCTATGATGGGGTTGGGGAAGGGAAAGCTAGGGAAAGAAAAGAGCCACACAGTCTAGTGGTTGAGGAGAAGGCAGTTGGAAAGGACACTCTGCAGTACGATTCCTTCCTGCTACCCCATAAATATGTTTCAATGTAGTTAATGCCCAGAAAGAATGTAGCAGAGATGCAAAAAACCAAAGATGTCTGACATGGATCCCGTATGAGTTCTTCACAAAATCTGGAAATATACTTAAGCCATCTAAAATACCAACATTCTCAAATGCTAACATATTGTAATTAACTAATTAAATTCCTGTTGTGCTGGTTTTGGCTGGAATAGAGTTAATTTTCTTCACAGTAGCTAGTATGGGGCTGTGTTTTGGATTTGTGCTGAAAACAGTGTTGATAACACAGGGATGTTTTAGTTACTGCTGAGCAGTGCTTACACAGAGCCAAGGCCTCTTCTGCCCCTCACCCCACCCCACCAGCGAGTAGGCTGGGGGTGCACAAGAAGCTGGGAGGGGACACAGCTGGGACAGCTGACCCCAACTGACCACAGGGATATTCCATACCATATGACGTCATGCTCAGCATATAAAGCTGGGGGAAGAAGAAGGAAGGGGGGGATGTTCAGAGTGATGGCGTTTGTCTTCCCAAGGAGCCGTTAGGCGTGATGGAGCCCTGCTTTCCTGGAGATGGCTGAACACCTGCCTGCCGATGGGAAGGAGTGAATGAATTCCTCGTTTTCCTTTGCTTGCACGCACAGCTTTTGCTTTACCTATTAAACTGTCTTTATCTCAACCCACGAGTTTTCCCATTTACCCTTCCGACTCTCCCCCCCATCCCACCGGGGGGGAGTGAGCGAGCGGCTGTGTGGGGCTTAGTTGCCGGCTGGGGTTAAACCACGACACCTGCTCAGGAAGTGACAGATTCTCTGAGTCCAACACAAGCTCTGTGGAAGTGCTGAATATGGAAAGATGCTTCACACCCTTACTTTTGTTCACTGTGAAGAGATTCATACTTTCTAACTACAAATAAGTAAGCTAATTAATCTTACTGTATGTAAAATTAAGTGTGCGGTCACCACAGTCTTGCTAGACTATGTGTTGGAGATATATTCTGTTTAAGAAGCTGTTTGTGCTGCCAAGAAAGCAATGTGTCGTCAAGGCCTGATTTAGCAATAGCTTACTCCATATATACTGTGGAAGCCTTGCACTTCCATTTATGGCTATTTACCAATTAAGTCGCAAGTTAAGAGTGGAAACTTTATCCATATGATTGGCATTCTGGCACATGATATGCAAAGAATAAAACATAACCTGCAAACAGGTCCTACTGCAGCAGTCCTGCAGATTTCAGGTCTGATTTTCAGAGGTGTGAGAAATAGGCACTACCACTGCATCCAATGAGAGTGACACAAGACTAGGCCCTCCAGGCTGCAGTGGCTCAGATGACATCATACTCTATAACCATGACAAAATACGCCTTACAGATACTGCCAACTGAATGGCCTCTTCCACATGATCACCCACTTGTGCACTGCACAATCCTGGCAGCCAAATTACTTCATGGTCCACTCCTTATAAGGTAGCTTTATGTATGTTTATCCTTTCCAGTGGTGGAATTACTGAGTACAATGAAAATCTCGGCACAATGGTTTGATCCTGGGAGCTGGACAGTAATAATACAGAAGTAAAAAATACATTCTCAAGTATAACCTGGCTATCTATCTACCAGCCCCAGGGATGCTAGGTAGTAAAGGTAACAGAAATAATGCTGGGCTTATTGCTGGACTAACAGGTGGGTACATGAAGCAGAGACTGAATTTATAGTATAGATCTACTGTCCATCCATTTCAAAAGCCTGGGATTTTTAACATTAAGTCAAAGCATATTGTTGTGGTTTAACCCGGCAGGCAGCTAAACGCCACACACTCATTCGCTCACTCCTCCCCCTCCCCAGTGGGATGGGGGAGAGAATCAGGGAAAAAAAAGTAAAATTTGTGGGCTGAGATAAGGACAGTTTAATAGGACAGAAAAGGAAGGGCAAATAGTAATAATGATAAAAGAATATACAAAATAAGTGATGCACAGTGCAATTGCTCACCACCTGCCGACCGATGCCCAGCCACCTCCCAAGCAGCGGCCCCCCCGGCCAGCTTTCCCCAGTTTATGTACTGAGCGTGACGTCACATGGTATGGAATGTCCCTTTGGCCAGTTTGGGTCAGCTGTCCTGGCTGTGCCCCCTCCCAGCTTCTTGTGCACCCCCAGCCTTCTCAGTCAGTAGAGCATGGGAAGCTGAAAAGTCCTTGACTAGTGTAAGCACTACGTAGCAACAACTAAAACATCGGTGTGTGATCAACTTTGTTCTCATCCTAAATCCAAAACACAGCACTGTACCAGCTACTAGGAAGGAAATTAACTCTATCCCAGCCGAAACCAGGACACATATACACAAAGTTTAAAAACACAGAGCGGGAAATGTTACCCCGAAACCCCTTCTGATAATAAAGACATCTGAAGGAAGTTACACACTCGACATAATGATTGATTGGTACAGGGATTCCTTGTCTTATATACACCGGCTTCTACAACAATATATCAAAGCAGGAAAAGCAAACTGTCATCGCCCCTGCTGTGAGTCACAGTGTCTCTGACAAGGACTCAAGACTAAAACTATTCAGGAATACAACAAAAATGGAAAAAGAAAGCAGCATGGAAAAACAGCTCCTTGGAATGTGGAAAAAAAAAAGGATTTTAATACCAGTTTTCTTTCTGAGTTTTTGGGGAAGTCACAATATATTTAAGTCCCTCAGTTAACGAACCAAGTCCACTGGCCTTTCAGAAAGCACTTTGAGACCTAGAGATTAAAAAGCCCTGTTTTGAGAAAGGGTCCCAGACAGGATTCCAGCAGTTCCTTAGTAAGTGTCAATATCATGGTTTTGATCACTTTACATAGTTGCTTAAAGGTTTTCTTTGTTTGTTTTTGCACCCACTGAAAAAGATGTTGTTAACTTCACTCTTCACTGCTTCCTGTTTCTGGCCCTGCTGTTTGAGGGAATATTATTGGACAAAGCACTTGGGATTTTTCTCTTTTTAAGAGTTCCCCTCTCTCTCATGTCAAGGGTCAAGTAATTTTTCAGCATACATACTCTAAATTCTAGCTGACAAATTGATTTTGCCAAGAAACTTATTTTATCTTCTGACTATAGCTGATGAAAAGAAGAAAAATTTCTTACAGCAATATACTGTGTGTGCTAAACAACTTCTCCATATTCAAGTGGCTCTGATTGTTTCTTTGGCCACCACCGAGGTTAGACAGACGGAAAAGCAGTACTTTAAATTGATAAAATAATCCAGAAAGAAACTTTGACTTTAAAATACAGAAAAAAATCAGACAGAATGAGTCAAAGATGTAATTTCAAGACGCCTCAAGATATCTGCATCTGAGTCCTGATTTGCGGCTGAGAACCCCACCCAACTGGAGGTGCCACCAGCAATGTGGAAAGTGGTCGAGCAGCGCCTCCTTCTGTGGGCATGTCTGGTCTATCTTAAAGTCTGCTCTTTGAGGGTCTGTCCACAGGAAAAGTCTGATTTGGTTTTGGCTTCCATAACCTACCATATCCTGTGGCTCATCTCTGGGAAGTTCACTCTCAGTTCTCACGACCTGCAAGCCAGGAAGGGTGCTTAATTAGGGATATCCATTTGGATGTATGTCTTTGGGCACTTGTAGTCAGCCAAACTAGCCTTTCGTTTTGGTGTGTCTTCTGGTCCTGGTCTTACCTGACCTTTCATCTGGCCTCAGATAAATCCAGGGTAACATCAGATTTTCTTATTTAGAGTCTGTGAACGTGTAAGTGGAACAAAAATTTGATGCCCCCTGGAAAATGAGTGTAGCTGTACTTGGTAGTTGCAATAGAAAGTTAGATAAAATAAAATGAAGTATCAATTGCAGCTGTTAAGTAGGGCATTTCCTTAAGGTTGTCAGAGACACTGAGTTAATTATCTATTTATACCTGCAGTCCACATCTGGGTTGAGGTCTTTGGAGCCTACTGCTGCAGAGATGAATCTGTCATGGAACTGGCTTGAACAAATCTGTCTTATTTAGACCACAATGCTTCCAGAGAAGTAACATGCTGCTTTATTTCTTTACTCTAGAGTTACAAGTTCTTTTTTCCCAGGAGGCTCCCCTTGCACAGAAGTGGAAGGCTGTTTCTACCTACCACTTTTACCGAGGGTGCTGGTTGGACTTGCTCTTGTTGGCTTTTGCCTGTCAGGTTTTCCTTTGAATCAGATTATGTCAATGATGCCACTTCCCTTCCAGCCTCTCTCACGGCCAAAAGATTAACCAGCAAACACACTACCAAAGTCGTGGTTTTCTGGGGTTTCTGGACCTTTATTTTTAGCTTTTATCCAGTGTTGAAGCTATCCCTGCCTTAACACAAAATAATTGTTCTGGGGTGATCTTGGTCCAAAGTTTACAAGCGTGTCCTCCAGCCTTCCTAAGATCATATTCAAGTGGAAAGGGCTGGAACCATACTTGAAAACATATGACAATTTAACTTTTTCCTTTATAATACACATTGTTACAACACAGATAGTTAAAAAGAGGTTCACATAAACTTGGAAGTCGGTCTTTGTGGACCCCACATCACTTTTTCGTAGTGTTATCCCTTAATCAAAGGTGTATTATGGCATAACCCCATTTCTCATCCATCCTACCCTTTCCTGCATGCCACACCTTGGGCAGAATGCAGCATCCCAGGTTTAACATTCATGGTTTTCCTGGTTTTCTGCTGCATTATTGGACAGTCCTGTCCAGAGCATGCGCCATCTAACAGCTGTCAGTGTAACTGCCTTTAAATGATGCAAAGCAGGGGTACCTTATTTGACAGTTCTTCAAAGAGTATAAATTGATGCAGCTTTATTGATATCTACAGAGCTACACCAAGCAATAGGAGCTGTAACTCAGCACACCATGCATGGTATGTTACAGATGTGAATGATACCTCAAGATTTCATGCGTCACTGTCCATCCTGCAGCACCAAGAATACCTGTGGGAAAAAAATGAACTATAAAGGTAACACTCTCTCCACTGTGTTTAAAGAAGATGATTAAAGTTATCCCTCTTCCTATGGTGGTGGGGGTGAAAAGCTAAAGCTTATCATCTCAGGCACCTTTGACATCGTCGTTCAATCTTGCGATGATGTCAGCAAAGTCCATCAGAAAAATGAAGTCAGAATTCTCTTAGTTTTAGAAGAAAGAGGAAAGCATTTGGCAGGAAAAAATTCTTAGTATGATTTTAGACTGAACCATCAGTAAAAGGATACAGGCTTTTTAGTCTTCATAAATCCTCTCCTTTGCTACCTGGAAAAGAGCATAAAACCAACATCAGATATAGAATTTCCCAGGAGAAAACTAAAACTGCATTGTTGTAGAGCCAGGAACAAACAGTTGTTAAAATAACTGTTACCACTAGATGACAGCAAATACTCGTTTTCTGTGACATTTTCTTTCCTGTGAGCAGCTCAATTACTAGAAGGCAAAAATAGGCAAAGAAATCCTGTGTAAAGGGAGGAGCTGGGATAAATCCCCATTTGGAAACAAATTCTGTTCTCCCTGGAGACAACAGCAGAGTTCTTCGTTGCTGGGCTGTAAATTCTTTGTTTCAGCCCAAGTAGCAGGCTGCTTTATAGTCCTAACTTTGAAGAGTTGTCCTCTGAGATATTAGGCTTTCTGATGTTCTTGTTTGCAAACCAGAGCTCCAGAAATGGTGTCAGTTTTGATTTTTACTCACCTTCTTTCCATTCCTCTAAGGCAGATGCTGATCCCACAGGGATGTTTTCAGGAACAAGCAGCAGAATTTTTACAAAGAAGCAAATAAAAATATTATGATTTAAAAGTTTTGTTTATTCAGGCTACTATTTATGAGCAACCTGATCTAGTTGAAGATGTTCCTGCTCACTGCAGAGGGGTTGGACTAGATGACCTTTAAAGGTCCCTTCCAACCCAAACTGTTCTATGATTCCATGATTGTGACTGGGCCCTTCTGGAAAATACAGTTTTAATGTCGTATCAACACAGCCTTTGTTCAGATAACCCCCAATACATTGATGGCAGCCATATCAGTGTAAGGCAGGCATCAGAGTTTCTCAAAAGGCAAGCAACCTTAAATGGATAATACCAAAGTTCAGATTCTAGAGGAGATGGGACTTTACTTCAGCTAACTAACCTTTCTTTGTATGAGGGAAGGAACTGCCACAAAAGCTATCCATAGAAGAAAGGCTTTTTGGGGAAAAAACTGTAGAAGAAGGGCTTATTGTAAGGTAGGGACAATTTTGGCAACAGGAAGAGTCAGCCACAAAGATGCAACCTTCTCTACTTGCCTTCTGAAAAAAAAAAAGGTGTTCCTAGCAGAGGGAAGCCAGCCCATAAGGCAATTTATAAACTAGGAAAGTAAAGTTAATTCTTAGGAAAGCAGAGCAAATTAACACAAGCAGATTTTCCTCACACTTGCATTTCTGAGGAATAGTTTTCTAATAAAACTGAAAGTAAAAATGGGTATTTTTAAAGTTTTTAAACTCAGATTTCCCCCCTCCCCAAAGTCTGCTGTCAAATGTGAGGCTGTCCGTTCCTCAGCCCTGTAAACTAATCAGTTTGACAGCAGCTAAGATAAGGAACTCATGAATATCGACACTCAGATAATTTTAAAAGGTACTTACTGTACAACATATGTGACTTTTCTGGAGAATATTGTAGAGAAAAAAATGGAAATGTGTAGGTGAAATGAAGTTTGAAACCTCAAGGACTTCAATCCATAAAACCCAGAAATACTTCAGAATTAGCAATGAATGTGGGCAGTCATTGAGTATAAAATAGGGTGCAGACACAGTGGGTGTTTCCAGGGATGGAGCAAGGGCAGAAGAAAATGCTGGAGGCAGATACGACAACTGCCTCTGGGTGCTAGCACAACATTTATAATGTTATGCTGCTACTGGCCCTAGCTTACTCCCTAAAAAGCAAGAGAGGCAACTGTGCTGCTGAAATTCTAAAGTCTGCTGGCTGCTGTCCTTGGCTGAGGCTCCCTCCCCAGGAAGACAAAAGCCCTATGCTGGCAATGGGACGACTGCTCTTTTGCTCAGTGGAAAATCCACATCCTGCACAAGATGTTGTGGATGTTACTATACGAACACCCGGTAAAACTGGATGTTAGTAACACTGGACATTACTATAACGTGTATTGTCCTGCTGGACTGCTGGAGAAAGAATTTTTGGAGGTACTTAATGATGTAAGCAAAGAGAATAAATGTGAAAAACATGGTTTTACAACCTCTTGCACTTGAGGTTCCCAAACTGGTTTACAAAACCATCGTATATGACTAGTAATACGATGCCCACAGCAAGCAATTCCTAACTGATAGATAGCTCACATTAGACTCGGGTCTCAAAATGCCTCCTTGGGAAACACTCAGCCTCGCAGCACACAGCAGCACAATCTCTTCCCCCACCAAAGGACTTGGATGCCAGGAACAGCTCTCACAACAAGAGATTCCCTGTCACAAGCCACACAGCTACGTTCTGGCCTTCACATAAAAATGTTTGACTGCCACTACATTGCACAGTAACTGGCACATCTCCCAAATGATAAACACTAATTTGTAATGGACAAAGGTTTATCTGACCCCTCAGTTAATGGTGAGTGAGATACAGGGACAGTCTCTTTCCTCCTGTGGAGAAGAAGGAACAAGTTGCTTTACTAGAAAAAGCAGTGCAACGACATACAAGACTTAAGGGCTTAATGAAGCTGTTACACACTTTCATGTTTAGAAAGTCCAAGAGTCTGTTTTAAGTAAGTACAGAAAATGTGGAAGTGCTTTCTTTTCCCTGCCACGTGCCGTCCCTTGCATACCCACAAGTCTTACAGCTCAGTTAAAGGTTTGCATACGGAAAAGACTTAGACCCTGGGAGACAGCAGAAGGTACAGGCAGAAATTTATTAGGGATCCGTCTTATCCAGACCTGGGATCTCGGAGCAAGTGTGAAATACGTGTGGGGCGTGCATCTCACATGTGAAACGTGAGACAGGCGAAGGAGATGTGCCCGTGGGAGAGTGCTGCGTGCTCCGGAAGGAGAGAAAGACATAAATATGAAAGGTAATGCGGCATGTAAAATGCAGTGCAGCCAGGTAGAAGATAGCAAGTGCTTATAACCAGCATCGCGTCCCGGTGTCACAGCCGATGCCCGGCCGCGTAGGGATCACTGTTGCCATCCACTCCAACAGGCCCTGGGTACACGGCTGCGGGGAGGGCTCTGCAACTGCAAACGGACCCACCGCAGACATCCTGGGCAGCGGGTCGGGACGGGCAGATCCCAGGTGCTAACCCGGGGCAGTGCCGTGTGCCCCGGAGCCCGGAGTAAGCGCAGAGCTGCTGCTTGCTTCGCCATTACGTGGAATGCCAGGCTCCGAGGTGAAGTCTGGGGCCGTGCCAGTGCGGTGCCCCCCGCACTCGGCTCCGGTTAACCCGCTCTGTGGGCAGAAAACCCCTTCGGGCGGAGCACCTGGCCGGCACGGCCGCGTTGGGTGGAAATACCGAGATAGCGGGTCAGCGAGGCGGCGATGTGCGCGGTCTGCCCGCCGGGTGCTGAGACAGCCTCAGGAGAAACCCGGGGGCGGAGCGGAGGGGAGCGGAGGGGGGGACCCACCGTCTGCCCCCGCATCCCGCGCTCCGGGGCTGTCCCCCGGCGGCAGCTGAGCACCGCAGGGCTTGAAGCGCAGGGGGAAACCGGCACCACCTGCGGCCAGAGCGCGGGGATGAAGGATAAGGCTCCTTCGCAGAACCAAGGGTTTTCAGGAGTAGGTGCCAATCGTGCAATTAACACCTACTCAGTTGTACGGGCTAAATTACTGTTCTGCAGTGGGGGGACCGTACACCCCTTGTTATTGGGCAAAATGAGTATTCTGGGAGTGGGTACTCTGAAAGGACAACCTTGGGTAGATGGCTGGGGTAAATGGGAAACCCGTAGTCCTCCCGTTACAGGAGCACATCATCCCCCACAACATCCTTCTCTGTAAACTGGAGAGGTATGGATTTGATGGGTGGACTGTCCGGTGGGTGAGGAATTGGTTAGATGGTCGCATCCAGAGGGTAGTGGTCAACGGCTCAATGTCCAGATGGAGATGGGCGACGAGTGGCGTCCCACAGGGGTCTGTATTGGGACCGGTACTGTTTAATATCTTCATCAATGACATAGACAGTGGGATCGAGTGCACCCTCAGCAAGTTTGCAGATGACACCAAGCTGAGTGGTGCGGTTGACATGCCAGAGGGACGGGATGCCATCCAGAGGGACCTGGACAAGCTTGAGAAGTGGGCCCGTGTGAACCTCACGAGGTTCAACAAGGCCAAGTGCAAGGTCCTGCACCTGGGCTGGGGCAACCCCTGGTATCAACACAGGCTGGGGGGTGAAAGGATTGAGAGCAGCCCTGCAGAGAAGGACTTGGGGGTACTGGTGGATGAAAACTTCTGGAGTGTGTCCAGAGAAAGGCAACGAAGCTGGTGAAGGGTCTGGAGAACAAGTCCTATGAGGAGTGGCTGAGGGAGCTGGGGTTGTTCAACCTGGAGAAAAGGAGGCTCAGGGGAGACCTTATTGCTCTTTACAACTACCTGAAAGGAGGTTGTAGCGAGGTGGGTGTCGGTCTCTTCTCCGAAGTAACAAGTGATAGGACGAGAGGAAATGGCCTCAAGTTGCACCAGGGGAGGTTTAGATTGGACATGAGGAAAAATTTCTTTACTGAAAGAGTGGTTAAATGTTGGAACAGGCTGCCCAGGGAAGTGGTGGAGTCCCCATTCCTGGAGGTATTTAAAAGATGTGTAGATGAGGCGCTTAGGGACATGGTTTAGTGGGCATGGTGGTGTTGGGTCGATGGTTGGACTCGATGATCTTAGAGGTCTTTTCCAACCTTAATGATTCTATGATTCTATGAAAAGCTGGACATGAGCCAGCAATGTGTGCTCGCAGCCCAGAAAGCCAACAGTATCCTGGGCTGCATGACAAGAAACGTGGCCAGCAGGTCGAGGGAGGTGATTCTGCCCCTCTCCTCTGCTCTGGGGAGACCCCACCTGCAGTACTGTGTCCAGCTCTGGAGCCCTCAGTGCAGGAAAGACATGGACCTGTTGGAGAAGGTCCAGAGGAGGGCCACAAAAATGATCAGAGGGATGGAACACCTCTCCTCTGAAGAAAGGCTGAGAGAGTTGGGGTTGTTCAGCCCGGAGAAGGCTTCGGGGAGACCTTATAGCAGCCTTTCAATACTTAAAGGGGGCTTGTAAGAAAGATGGGGACAGACTTTTTCTAGGGCCTGTTGCGACAGGACAAGGGGGAATGGCTTTAAACTAAAGGGGGGTAGATTTAGACTAGATAGAAGGAAGAAATTTTTTACGCTGAGGGTGGTGAAACACTGGCCCAGGTTGCCCAGAGAGGTGGTGGATGCCCCATCCCTGGAAACATCCAAGGTCAGGTTGGACGGGGCTCTGAGCAACCTGATCTAGTTGAAGATGTCCCTGCCCATGGCAGGGGGTTGGACTAGATTACTTTTAGAGGTCCCTTCCAACCCAAACTATTCTATGATTCTATGATTCTAAAGACAAATTGCACACGATTAAGCCTACAAATATTCTACAAATAGCCCCACCCCTGCCTAATGGTTAATAATACCTGTTAATATTCAGTATAAGCTACTTGCTCCTGCCATAAAACCTGTGACAGAATTAATTGTGGAAGAATGGCTGATTCAGCAAGGCCACGATCTGGTATCGCTGAGCAACCCATGTATCGAAAAGTAACTAAGACATGCTGACACAGCAGGATGACCGCCGGGACTTCCCCGGACAGAACAAAGAACAATGGGGCCGGGTAAACAACCGAAATGAAACTGTATCTAGAAGGAGGTGAAGTAAGCGGCTAACATGTCCTGATGCCAACCGCCAATCAAGTAGAAGCAATAAGCGCGTGGACAGTAACTTTAACCCATTCATAGCTTATTATTGAGCGCGTGTACAGCTGTAGTTAAACCAATCATAGGTTGTTATGAAGCGCGTGCCTATAGTAGATAACTATATAAACCCTGTTATATGCACGAATAAAGGAGAATGACCATACTCATACTGGGATCTGTCATTACTCCGGAATCGCAACTCCTGCTCCACCGTTGACACTGAACAAGGGAAACTCCGACATCTGGTAGCAGAGGATGGTTCAGCGCGCCTCTTCGAGACTGCGGTAAGAGCAGCGAGAGAAGGGGAGCGGGAAACTAGCGGCTGGGAGTCGTACTATCCCGATGATCGGAGGGGATAGATAATGGAGTAGTCTGGCCAACTGCCTCCCAGGGAAGCCACCGCTGCCATGGAAACAGAGGCGGCAGCAACGTTGCTCGCAAGTATTCTCTCAAAGAGAGGGATTGAGACAACGGTAAAGCAACTATATAAGTTGATTAAATTAGGACAACGTTGGGGACATTTTAAGGACAGTCATACTATTTTTTCTGTCCTTGAGTGGCGAGAGCTTGGCAATACTATGTGGGAGCAAACCATCACGGGGGATGAAAAGTCAGAGAAGGAGATTAAAGCAGTACGGGAACTGTGGAGGTCTGTGTTAGAGACTTTAAAGGCCATGAAAGCTGAAAGAGAGGTGGCTTGTGCGGCCGCTCAAATGCTAGCCCCAGAACCCTTGCCTGATAAACCGAAGAATACAGAATCTGGACTGTCTCGGTTCTTTGGGCTGTCTGCGGTCCGAGGTATGTCGGGCATCCCCAAACAAACTGCCTTGGAAGTCAAGCATAGCGTTCTAGGGGGTGACGGCGCTTCTGAACTGCATAAGACCTACCCTCCGCTTAAGGACTGCAAAGACGCAGAAACTAGCGGTAAAGGGGCCCCCCTTTCACCTGAGGTGACCAGGGGGGAAGAGCGACAGGCAACAGGAGAGGGATGGCCCAAACCAGCAACCCCTCCCACGCCAACTGCTCCACCTCAAGGTGAGCCCGCGGACGACGAGGGTGAGCTCCTGAAGAAGGTGGTGCAACAGTTGCAGGACTTAACAATTATAGCCCAGAGGAGAGGAATGGAGCACCTGTCCGGGGCATCAGGGGGATCCCTACCCCCTTGCCCCTCTGGGCCACCAGCGACGGTTCAGCCCGGACGCTGGAGCGAAGTGGCTAGAGACGCTATGCTGGACGGGCAGTGGCAAGCGGCATCCAGCTTGGGGGCGAGTGCTTTTCCTGTGTTGCAAGAGAATAACGGCAATAAGTGGGCGCCTCATGATTGGAAAATCCTACAGCAAGCAAAAAACACTGTGTCCCAGTATGGGATAAAATCAGAAGCCTCACGTCAGATTGTAATTTGGATTTTTTCGGCGGATTTCATGTGCCCTGTTGACTGCCAAAACCTTATGTGGCTTTTATTGTCACCTACACAGTATTTGTTATGGGGGTCGGAGTGGTCGTGGCGGGCGGCGGGCGCTGCGGCACAGCATCAAACGCAGGGGGATCCTCTTTATGGGATTACCGCGGAAATGATAACGGGGACGGGAAGGTTTAACGATATTAATGCTCAGTTGACTTTTCCTCCTGTTTTGTTGCAGTTGTCTGCCAAACTGGCACTAGACGCCTTTTTAGCCTTGCCCGGTTCGTCCGCTCCATCCTTTAGTTCTGTACAGCAAGGTGCCACTGAAACGTATAGTCATTTTGTCGATCGCCTGTGGGGGGCGGTAAGGGATCATCCAGATTTGGGGGAGGATAACAAACAGCAAATGTTTCGAATTTTAGCTTTTGATAACGCTAACAGTGCCACAAAAAATATATTAGCCACCCTGCCAAAAGGCGCGGGAGTAGAGGACATGCTCATGCGAGTGGAGCGTGCTCAGATTCGAAAACAAAATGAAGTAATGGCCGCCACATTGCAGACTGCCATGAGGGAAGTGGTGCAACCGTTAGCGGCCGCTGTGCAGCGATCGTCCGGGACCCCGCGGACTTTTAAAGGGAACTGTTATCGCTGTGGGGAGAAAGGGCATAGCCGTCGGAACTGTAGAGCGACAGCCCAACATGTGTGCAAACACCTCCTCGCCTGTTTCGCGGTTCTGGGAGTACCGGAACATATTAAAATGGATAACGGTCCTGCGTACATCAGTGCTAAGTTGGGGTCCTTTTTAAGAACATGGAGCATCAAACATACCACTGGTATCCCGCACTCTCCGGAAGGGCAGGGTCTTGTGGAACGTGCACATCAGGTGCTTAAAGACTACCTGCAAAAACAGAAGGGGGATGAACAGGACCCCCAGATGAGGCTTAATAAGGTCCTTTTTACTTTAAATTATCTCTGTTTGATGGGTGACAGAGAGGAACCACCAATTACTATTCACCATCAAAATCTTAAATTTAATCAGCAGACTGTAATTCCAAATCTAAAAGTGATCTACCGGGATCCTGCCACAGGCCAATGGCTGGGCCCTGTGCCTGTAATCTTTAGTGGAAGAGGATATATGTGTGTTTCCACAGGTAATGGACCGGTCTGGGTGCCCAGCAGATCTGTGAAGCCTGCATTATCATCAGGACAACAGGAATCAGAGGACCCGTAACTGCAAAACTTAACGCTGAGCGGTTTATCTTATCTTTTACCACTGTGTTTCCAAAGACAGTGGTGAAGGATGAGATAAATTGCTTAGAGTGCTTATGGTGTGTGCCGTGGGTATTGTGTCAGTGTTACCATTGTGATAAGAAGCGGTGGGCACGGTGCACACGCGCACAAAGGTGGTGTGAAACCTGCTATCTAAAAGAAATAACGTTGTATAGAATACTAATAACCACTGGACACGAAATAGTTAATACGTTTGCTTTTGCTAAAAGTAAATATGCATGGATTGGCCTAGTTAATGAAAATGCTAAACTAATTATTGTACGTAACATTGAGTGTAAGAAGAAAAACCTAGTGCCTGAATTGTGGGACTGTGTCTGATTATATTTTTATGCATATTACTGTGTGTTCCTTGTTTATTACAATGTATGCAAAGAATGATTAACAAGTCTATTTCTACGATATGGGTTGCTCAAAAACAAGAAGGGGGAATTGTGGAAGAATGGCTGATTCAGCAAGGCCACGATCTGGTATCGCTGAGCAACCCATGTATCGAAAAGTAACTAAGACATGCTGACACAGCAGGATGACCGCCGGGACTTCCCCGGACAGAACAAAGAACAATGGGGCCGGGTAAACAACCGAAATGAAACTGTATCTAGAAGGAGGTGAAGTAAGCGGCTAACATGTCCTGATGCCAACCGCCAATCAAGTAGAAGCAATAAGCGCGTGGACAGTAACTTTAACCCATTCATAGCTTATTATTGAGCGCGTGTACAGCTGTAGTTAAACCAATCATAGGTTGTTATGAAGCGCGTGCCTATAGTAGATAACTATATAAACCCTGTTATATGCACGAATAAAGGAGAATGACCATACTCATACTGGGATCTGTCATTACTCCGGAATCGCACTCCCGCTCCGCCGTCGACACTGAACAAGGGAAGCTCCGACAATTAATCAAACAAACAGAGCAATGGGGTGTTATAGGGAAAAAAAACCCAAAACTTTCACCATATAACAGCCTAGGATTGCCTGTTAAAAAACCTATTGATTATCGGGGTTGATATAAAAAATCTGGCCTTTCCACTGCCTCTGTTGCCAGCGTTGTAGATACAGTCAATACAATAAATTGACATGCTTTTCTGTGGGTGGGAGTGCCAGGTATAAAACATATGTTCTTTGTGATCACAATACAAGAGCAAGATAAATCAAAGTTTTACCTGGGATGCAATATAATACACCTTTAACCGCCCATCCCAAGGTTTTAAACATAGCCCCACCATTGCCCTTACTGTGTTAGCTAAACAACTGGAACCCACCATCCTCCCACCTGAAGTAACTGTTTCCCAATATACAGTTGATAACTTAATCAGAGGTCCAGATAAGGAAATAGTTCACCAAACTGTTTTTAGGTACTTGATGGACAGGAGGGTGGAAAACTGCCAGGATCTGTTTCAGCAGAGATACAAAATATTCTGGCACCTTCTGATTAAAAAAAAAAGTGGTTGTGGGCTTTACCCAGGTCCTGCAGGTTTTGGACTCACACATGCCAGGTGTCTGTATTCCTGCAAGACCCCTGTGTGATTTGCTGAAGAAAAAAGCCATGTGGAATTGGGAACAAAAACATTGTGAAGCATCCAGTGCTTTAGAAGATGAAATTTTTACTTACCAATCTACGGGGTCTGTCCTTTCAACCGCCCCTTTACACTATGGGATATCAATGGGGACGGTGGCAACAAGAAGGGCAAGGTGAAAAGGATTGCCCTACTACCGCTGGCTGTAAATCCTGGCCGGGCTCCCTCTGGGAAAGTGCTGCTGGCGGCGCGGGCAGGGCTGCTGCCCTGGACTGGTCACTGGAGGAAGGGGAATCAAGCTCTGTGCACCTACTCCTAACAATTTTAACCAGTGAGCCATTTTCTCTGGGGAAAACAGCTGCCCCCTGGGGCAGCACAAAAAACTACCATGCAGCTGTATGGGGGAAACACTGGGAAAAGATTTGTGCTGTGGCGCAATCTGGGAACATATCCATAGGACACGTACACGCCCACAAAAAAGAAAAAAAAACTTAAAACCTTCAGAAAAGTGGTACCAGATGGTCAATGGTTTGCCTGGAGTAAATGGTGGGGCAGCATGGCTAGGAAGGGGCTACGTGAATGGCTAGGAGGCACTGGTGGTTATGATTTATTTTGGTGGGCAGCGAGGAGAGGGTGGCCTGTGACAAAAACCCTCATTGAGCAACTTGTACACCCATGCCATTTTTGCCAAGCAACGGTACAGCACATGCCAAAAGGACAACAGTTGGCCAGTCTCGGGGAAGGTAAACTACTATGGAAAACCTATATTGATCCCTTAAAGTGAACACCGGCAGGCTGGAAATGCACCCTCACAGGAGCAGGAATAAGCGGCACAGGGGATGTGCACCCCACCCGAGCTGCAACTCAGTCAGCTGCCAGGCTGCTGCTTCTCCCCAAACCTGAGAAAAACCTCTGTCAAAAGGTCACAGTTTAAGAATAAAGAAGTGCAAACCTGGTGTGGCTGGGACGGAATGCATGGATTTTCCACCTGCGGTGGAAAGGGGAAAACAGCAGGAGGGACTATAGTCCCACCTCCCAGTGGGAATCCACTATGGGGAGTAGTACACTGGCTAAACCAGTGGCAAACCCCTGTGAGAAGTCCCATACAAGGGGACAACAGCGGTACAAAATCCCGTAAAAGCTGAGGTAAAACCCCCCCAAAGCCCTGAAGCTGAGGTTGCGGTTAAACATGCAATTTGGTGTCCACTGGCTGACCCTTGTTTCAGAACAGAAAAGAAGTGCAGGATGCTGCGGACACCGAAGGCAGTAGGTCAGCTGTAACTTGGGCTTGCATTACGCCCAAGACTTCCAAGTACTATGTCCAAGCTTTCTTCTCTTGCAGGAATATGTGGAGTTACCTGACCACTGTGGGAACATTGGCGGTTAGGGCATAGCCCCAAAACCAGTCTCCTGTGGGTTCACTTTGCCCCCCATGCAGCAGCTCAGGTATTGAAGATAACCACTACCCAACTCCACAGCCACAGCTAGACTCTGCTCTGCCACCAGTGACTGGCAACGTCTGTGGTAACAAGACATGAGTATGTGATGGTTTGGGGGCAGAGTATCCATCTTCAATACTGTTTGCTTCAAAGGCAATATACATTTTGGACCTGGAAGCATTTGCCATTGTAATGTGATGTGTTTTTGACCCAACCACCAAGAAAGCTGTTAGGTAACCTCTCACATGACTGAGCGGGTGATACCTTATTTTGCACCATTTAACACCTCAGTAGTGATTGGAGTAATCTTTAATATGCTATATAACTCCCTTAAACTAAGCAACAAGGTTACTCAACTTCTGTCTGAAATTGGAAAATGCTTAGGGGAAAGAGAAATAGAAATGATATATGGTAGTATTACACTGATTCAGTTAGCGAGGTGGAAACCACCTTTATTCAGCATCATTGATATGATATTTTTAAAGGCTGGTCACTAAAAGCTACCAATGTACTGTGATTGATGTTAATAACAACCTATATTAATAATAATTTTATTGTTATTTGTAGTAACTTTATCATTGGTTTGTTATCTTAACACTCAAATAGTACATGTGAATAAAATATTAATTCGAGTTAAGTCACACACCAAACTGTTATAAATTGCCATGTTTTCCATTATACATGTGCTCACTCTTACAGTGCACAGACAAGAGGGCTGGTCATTCACACAACAAATTAATGGATGAAGCTCACAGTGCAACAATGGTTAACAGTGGTTAGCTGCTGGTCTGAGCCAAGGGACCGATCAAGGGATCAATCAGCTCCTGCAACGGGAGAAGGGCCGGGCAAGGGGCAGGCAGGGGCTGCGCAGGGGCTCCGTGCTCACAAAGCTCGGGGAAGAGTGGATGAGTGACTGGCCGCGGCTGTTGCAAAGGAAGCTGAACTTGGCTCTACGTAAAGGACCCGGAGGGAGGTCTTGAGTCTCGATAAATAGCTGGTTGGAGGCTGCTGGACTTGGACAAATAGTTTGTCTTGTTTCTAAACCTACATCTTCTAAAGAGTATGTTGTCAAAGTACATGGAAAGTCTTACCCAGTGAGGAGGTTTGTTTCATCTGCAAGCATACGTTAGCACTGGACTTCCCTTAACCTGCCAGGCAATTAGCACAAATTGAAAGTCAGCTTCCAAGGAAGTACGAAGCACTGATGCTCGAGGGACTGCCATGAGCGTTGTTTGGTGGCTACCCTGGTAAACAGAACCAGTCCTTCACTTTGGCAAACTCCATACCACAGACACTCTTGAAGCATGCAAAAAGATCTAAAAGATTTTGAATTTTGCAATGCTTATCCTCATTTGGCTACTGTGAGTAATGTTTTTTCATGATAAAATCGGTCATGGATTTCGTATCTTAAAAAAATCGTCTTGCTGCAACGGAATAGATGACCAGAGACACAATGCAGAACACTACTTTGATACACTCCATGAACATGCCAACATTTCTCTTTCAGATTTATTCTACTTCATTTATAGTAAAAAATATAGACTCAGCACTGTGAATTCATTTCAAAAATTACTGACTTGAAAAAACTTGATAGGAAAAAAAAAAAGAAAAGCCATAGGTTCTTAGGGCCAAAACCCATGACTGCGTGAAACTTTCCTGCATGTTGCAGTAAAACAACCTAACATATTTCATCCATAACTCCAGGAATGCAATACCAAGGAATACGAACCACAAAGCATATTGTGGAAGGATATCCTGCTTTGACTTATGACCTCAGGTAGCTGAGACTCCAGGTTGCTTCAGATAGTTAAATATCTGAAAGAAAACTTCAGCTTTCCACTGCTTTGAATGTGTCTAGATCCGGCCATAGTCTTCAGCTCTGGTTATGACCTCTCCTGCTAGACTAACACTTTAATCTGTGAAAAGTCTTTCACACCAGTGATTAAAATAACTGCCAAAAGGTGCAGACAAAAAAAAACCCCAAATGCATAGCATTAGAAGGGAAAAGCAAACTAAATATAAAAAGCACAAGCTTTTGGGTGATTCTGATAGCTAAAAGTTACTTCTAGAGCTGTGAGTTCATCTAAGTTCCTAGCAGACAAAAACCAGAAACCAGCAATCTTCACTTTCTCAAGGGGTGAAAATTCTGATTTCTTCAGCAAATTGAAGTTTTCCAAATAGTATTTTAGCACCAACATACAGAAAGAATTTTAATCGACTTTCCCATGTTCCGTCTGAGAAGTCTGTTTATTGTTTTGTGCTCTCTTCTGACAAAGGGAGGCTCCAGAAGACAAGCTGGTTTTAAAAATGGCACCTGCTAACAATACCGCTAAGAGAATTGTGCCGTTACAGTGAATTAAGCTACTGTAATGTAGACCACCCCTTTCAACTAGCACAGCTGAAAATATTATCTTTTCCAGCCATGTATTACTGTTCATCAGCTGGGGTTAATGCTCTTATCGGTCAGTGCAAACATGACCTTCTTCAGTGCAGTGTCAGACCAGCCTGATGTTCAGGATGACCTGACCTAACTGGTTTGACCTGGCACTGAAATGGTTTAGGCAGCGCTGGCTGGAGCCCTCCTGCAGGGAAGACGGGCATCTCCAGGAGAGGAGCAGTAACTATTCATGACAGCTTTCTTTTTTTCCCCCAAAGTGACAGTGTCAGTGCATCCTAAGAAAACGTGCTGAGAGAAAAGGGGGAGGAAGGATCAGCCGGGAGACCCGCTGGTGCAGGAGGCCAGCCCTTCCACCTGCAGGTTGCTCTGCCCTGCCCTGCCCTGCTGCCGCTCACAGGATTTAGCTGTACAACAACCAGATCCCTTCACCCTGTTATAATGTTATAATGGCATTACGTTGCTATACATTGTTAGCAGCTAATTTTAGTGTTGGTTTTTGGAAAACTTTCTCCATAAGGAAAGATTCAATGCTGTGAATGTGAGCAACCTATTGTGAATTAAAACAAACTTCTGCTCTGGACAGAACATAGAGAACTATAGTCATTTCGTGTTGCATTTAACTGAAACTGAAATTATAAAAATACCAATGTCTTAGTAATTTTAAGAGTATAAAAATCATTATTAGCTGCTCATTCCTATTAAAAAGAAGTCTCAAACAAGAACAGTACAGCAAAAATAATAAAGAAACCAATTAAGAAGCTAACTGTGCTTGTAGATGGGATTGAAATCCTGTTAAGAGAACCATGTGAAACTAGTAGATATTTCCGACTGCCCAAGCAAGGACAGTAAGATCACTGGGACTTTCCACTATGCTTGAAAGTCAGAAGCATTCGTCTATATTTTAGACCAATATTTATAAGTCAATGCAAGTAGCAAGTCTTTTACTCCTTTCTTAACAAGCAATACATTTCCTAGTCTGCTTGATCTGTTTACAGCTCAGTTCTTTTCCCAAAATTTCCATGCATGTCTGTGGATGCAGGACTTAGACCCAGTTGCGCTGGAGTCCTGACGCCTCTGTGAAGCTGCTGGCCCTAACCAGTCTTGGACTTCCTCTTTGCTCCGCTTGCCTGCCGCGTGTCCGTGGCTGGAAGAACGGGAGGACTATAGGTAGGGCACTGGGATGGGAGCGTAACCACGTCATCCTGCAGTATGGCACTGCCACTGCCAGTAACAGGCCATAAGCTTTGCACTGAGCATGCAGGGCCTCAGGGCTGAGGTTTGTCATGCCTGCTCTGGCTGACCTTTTCTTGACCTGCCCCCAGCTTGGTGGTGTTTGGGTTACCCGTGACAGCAGTTTCTCTAACCGACCAGGTGTCTATTGCAAATTTGTTTTACTTTTTTATCCTTGTATGTTACAACCACAGATTTTCATAGCTAGCAGTAACAAGCTGCCATTCCATGCAGAACGAGGTATTTATGGCTGTAACGTAATGATACAGCATAGAGAAACACATGCCTGATATGGTATCAGTGGCCTTGAGAAGTGGAGACAAGGATGTGGTGTAGGGGAGTACAGGCATGGGGTGATAAGAGATGCAGCGCAGGCCTAGCACTGGAGACCCCATAACGATTCACCCACAGTCAGTTAAAACAATGCAGACCTGGACCTGGATAAAACTCGGTTTAAGGGTAAATTAAAGGGAACAAGTGCATGGTATCTAACATTTGTAGATGTATACAGCAAATAGGGATGCAATGTGGAGCTGCAGAGCCGTGAAGGAAGAGCAAAGCATGGTAGCAAACATACAAAAATGATGCTCAAGTGGATCTGAGAGAGAGGAAGAAGAAACAATGGATGCTGCATGGGCCAGCGCTCCCGCTAGCAGGGGATGCCGCCACTGTGTGCGGGCTCTGCAGGGCGGATGGGCTGATGAGGGCTGTGGAGGAGCAGGGTGGCTCACGGGGACAGCAGGAGGCTGGGACCCCAGCCTGACCCATCCGGCCACATCCTGCCCACGGGGGACGGGACGGGACATGGACGACCACCCCTCTGCCACCACCCCACCCTGGTGCAGCGGGAGGTCGTTATACTTCAGGATTAGAAAGTAAGAATCTAGTGAAAATCTAGCAAATTCAGAACTGCTTAAACTTTAAAGGACATCATAAAACAGAAAAATTAAACCTCATCCATCTCCCTGGGTAATTCCTGAAAATTAAACACGACAGGTGATATAAACAAATGGCAGGATGGTTAGTACAAGGAGGGGGATCATTTCTGTTGTTTATTTTAAACAGAGCCTATAAAAACACGTAGAAAGTAGAATACAGTGGACAAAATGTTGTTTTGGAAAGGTGATTTCTGTAGACATCTGACGTTCGTGAGAGTGCAGAGGTGATCAAATCATTGCAATTTGCCTCTAGGAAAGAAACTCCTTTTCTGCCTCTGCTAGGGAAGAAAATTCATGGGTTTTGTTGATGAGATCGATGCCGAGCGCATACCTAGTGCTTAGTGTGTCTTGGAGGGGGGGAGTGAAGTGTTGCTATCCTGGGATTTTTTTTAGCTCTGAAGCAGGCCCAGACGTGGACGGCTGCCCCACAGCCATGATGGTCATCATTTTCTCATGAGAAGGAGCAGCTCACTCCTCGCCGTGCCCCTCTTGGGACCTGTATGTGGAGAAATGCTAACGCTTTTCCTTGCCAGACGCCTCCTCGCTCCCCCCCCACCCTGAGCATCCTTCAGCTGCCCCACCATCCATGCCGCCGCCACCCCAGGACAGGGCTGAGCAGTGCCCGCCTGCTCCCTCCGGCCTCCTGCACAACCTCTTTAACCTAGTTCCAGTTCCTTGGAGAAGGGCATCCTTGATATAACTGCTAGTAACATAAATACCGAAAGCATCCAGCAATCAGTTCAGTTCACTAAGGGCGGCTTTTACTTAGAGCTCTGTCATTTACCTTTCCCCCTCTTTTCATTTTGGCATGACACAAGAACAAGACTTAGTGCCCCAGGCTGGACGTATAAGAACAGACCAGAAAAAGTCAGTTAAATAAATATCCAAGAAAAGAAAACAGCAATCTCCTTGGGAGAAGAGGATAAAGACCGGCCCTTGGCTGTGTTACCGGTGTCATTATGTGTGAATAGAATAGAGGAGCACAAGGCAGAGCGGGCGTCCTGACAACCGGCAAGGATGGAGAGGTGCACATCCTCATCCTGCCTGGTAGCTGCTCTCTGTCCCAGGGGCTCCCTAGAAATACGCAAGCAGAGAAGAGGAGAGACAAAGCTGTGCACAGAGAAGACTAAAGCCTCTCTGACACCACCTCTGCGAGCAGTGCAGGGAAAGTCCTACAGAGGAAGAATGAGTAATAGCAAGATGAGCTAGACAGAAGATTCCTAACTGCAGAAACGCCCCATTAACAGCAACAAAAAAACCCCAGTATACTGACAGTCACCGTGGGATTTTTGGAGTATGTGGCTGGTGAGCAAATACAAGAAATAAGCATCTAAAATACGACAGTAAGTGTGTAAGACATCCATGGCTTGTTCCCTTATGACTCATGGTTGAAGCTCTGCTTATTAGATCTCTGAACGGTTTTTTTCAAATGGAAAATGATCAGTTGGGCACTTCGGAAATTAATGTTTCTGAAGATAACAGAGTTCTTCAATTACATGAGGCATTTGTAAGATGAAAGGTATTTGATCGCTTTCTCCATGAAGAATGGAAGTATAAGCAGCAACAAATAGAAACACATTATCCACAATTTTGCATTTACATCATGTTTATAACTCAATCCGTAACACTGATGGCAATCATTTGACTATTTTCATGCAGGACTAAGGGACTAAGTGTCATTTATGCAATCCAAAACATTTATCAGTGTGAGAATATGTATTAGTTTTCAAAATGAAGACATGCAAATGCTAAGGGAAACTTATCACAATGTCACTCAACAATATACCCATCTCACTCAAATGCCACCAATGCTCCACTAAACAGAAAGCAACATTGCAAGTAGATTGTTCTTTCTTTTACCTTGCCTTAGTTTACAGAAATAGTTAACTTCTGGAAACTTCTTCAAGCTATCTAAAACTACTTATGATGTGAGGAATGAGTCATGTCTGCTAATGTATCCACTGGGACACTGAAGAGTTCTATCGTACTGGGCACGACTTCACATATTAATCAAATGAGACACCAACTCCCAGCAGCGAAAGATTAACAATGTCTCTTTCCTCAGCTCTTTGGAGACAAATTCCAAAGTCATTTATTTTAGTAGAAGCAAAAAGAAATTTTTTAAGATGGCTGATAAGGGAATGGCCTCCTTCCTTTCTTTTTTTTTGTTTGATGCACCTTTTATGCTAAGCGAATGTTAGGTGTGTGACCAGTGACACACCACTAGTACTGAAAACAAGTTTCTACCTACCCAGACACATCAGCAAGCATCCATGTAGCACTGTAGCCAAGAGTCCATTCTTCAGAATATCTGCTGCATGTCCTAGAATTATCTTTTGGAACATTTTTAATTCCACCTTATCTTCTTGCATTCACTCATTTCGCACTCACCCAGCTGTAGTCGACATATCCCTCTAAAGCCAAGAGGTGAACGATGACTACTGGAGAAGGTACAGGCAAGAAGTTCAACTCTAAATTGTGAAAGTAACGAGCACGGAGATGAAAGCTTCAAAGCAAGTTTTCAAGACAGCACCCAAATGCAGTGTCAGAGAACCCCGGAACGAATCACCCAGGGCAGTCTAGACAACACAGTGAAAACGTACTGTCCCGGTCCCCCAAATCCTGAACTAGCAGGGTCATGGCATAGAAGATCCGTGAGGCCAGCTACATCTTCCAACACTTCGGCTACATGACTGAACGCTGCATTCATAGCTATTATGCAGATAGAACATATTCCATGTGGTCTTGAGCCTCTGCTATCTATGTATTTTTAGTTTCATTTATACAACAGGTTTAGCAGTACCTGGGATGGATGTATGCATTCAAAAATCACAAAACAAGTGGAAAGAGATGGAAGACAGTTTAATAGTAAACACTGAATACTTTTCACTGTGATTACATCACTGGCAATAATCACCATTACTTCATTTCCAGTAGTAAAAGAGAGTTGGCTGGAGAAAGCACTAGGCTTCAAATACGTTCACCGTATTCCTACTGTAATACTTCTGTATAGCATAAACAAGTCTTTTGCCTGTCTGCATTTCTGCACAGGTAAATGATGTTACTGACATAACTTAGGCCAAATCCAAAATGGTGGAATTCTTTGTGTTCGATTCTAGACCATAAGAGCTAATCTTTAAACAGTAGGCCAGCTGGGATTCTTAGGAGGACTTCAGGGTTTAACTGCTGTGTAAACAGCAAGAGGAAAAAGAAACTACTATACTGCATGTCATTCAGTCTTTTCTGCCATAAAAAGCTTGCAGGGTTAAGCAGACATTTCACGTTTTTTGTAGTTTGATGTCAACTGTTTCCTTGTTTCTCTCTCACAGTGGCTATGAATACTTCTTTGATGGTCTCCTTATCCAAGTTCCTGCCTGTAAAGAGAAATAAATTAGCTAATTGTATTTTACAGTGTATTACAAAAACGCATGCACGTAGCAACCTGCAAGTCTTCGCAGCAAAGAAAATGTTTATTATACCAATGAGTGAAAACAGAGCAGTATTAAAATTAAGCTGCAGGTAGTAAGATAACTTTAGATTTTACTAGCAACAACAGACTTAAAGCTGCACAAGTAAGGGAAAGGAGGAGAAACAGAGGTTTTTGGTAATAAAAACACTGCAAAGCAGAGAGTAACACGTAGGAAATAAGAAATGTACAACCTCAGCATTACAAGCTTTTCAGAAAAAAACCTAGATTTTTTACATTTTAATGGCTATAATCTCCTTCCTTACAGTTACGGAATATTTGATCAAACATTCAAACCATTCCCATCACCATATTTATAATTATGGATTTTAAAAATAACATTAAATATGGCAACATAATTTATTAACACTTAGTATTTTATTTTATTTTATTTCACTAAAAGGGATCGTGTAGGTTCTTCTCAGCTGGGATATAAAACTGCTGGAGGTCTTGATGGATAAACCTTTGACAGAAGGTTACGCTGAACATACTCACTGCTATTATCCTGGCCAGCTTAGGCTGGTTGCTTTTCACTGGACAAGTCACAGGACTGCACGCTGAAAGAAAAGCTTCTTAAAGCCAAACGAGGAGATAGGTAATTTCCTCTTACCTATTAGGACCAGTCTATTTGTTCTCTTTTCATCTTCTTTCCAGGCTACTGCAGTCTCTTCCAGATCATAGAGCTCATGCACACCTTGGACTATCACCTGATGAGATTTGCCTTGAATAGATACCAGTCCCTTATCAGAAAAATAACGGTTAGGATATATAAACAAACCTTTAAAAATGAAATATGTAAGAGGGGAAAAAACGTTTGAAACTGAGCCAAGCAGGGAAAAATATTCCTGGCAACTAGGCACCAGTTAGTCAAAATAACCATGTCGTATGACCACTTCTACTTGTAACATCCATTCTCACATCTCCTTATTTTTTAAAGACTAATAATTAGACTTCGCCATACTCTGCCTTCTGTTCCTCATTTGGTCAGTATCTAGCGTGTTCGAGCAAAAATAAAATGCCATCTGCTACTATGCCACTTTGAATATATGTATGGTGTATGATGTATGTGTCTATGAAAGACTGATTGCCTATCAAAGATGGTGTAAAATGAGCAAAAATGTTTGATTTCCGATTATTCCGATTAAGCTCTCATGCTCAGCATTTTCACTATTCTGAAACAGAATCTTTGAATGCTGGAGAAAGAACAAACATTTGTGAGGTAAAATGAAAAAATAAGAGAATTAGAAGGGATTACTGTCAGAGTGAGCTCATTAACTCACATACCTAAAGTTGTATTAAAAGAGTTGTCATCCCTTCATGTAAAACTTTATAAAATATTCTAGTGGAACACATTCTGTAAAACATATCTCATACTTCCCTAAAGAAAAAAAAAAGTGTTAAAAATATTTCATGAAAAAAGGTCTGCATTGGACAAGTTAGTTGGAATTCTATGACTACCACTGCTAAAAGGATTATGACCGCAGGCAAGATAAATATAAAAGCAACAAACTCTGGAACCCGTTCTATCATTACCTGGGGTTCATTTGCTTTGGTGCATTTGTCTGTGACTGAGGGCCAGCACACAGCTTATCACAGGTCTCAGATCTCCTAAAGAATTACTTTGACTCCAATGCTCAACACAACAAAAATGTTCTTGTGCATAGCAGTACTGTTTTCAGACAGCTTAAGGTGCATCAGTGGCTATTTTCTTCTATTTGTCAGGAAGACAAGGATGTTCTCGTTTTGTTGCTGAAAGAGCAAGAACACAACCCTTCTTCCAATGAAATGAAAATAATTATGTCGCTATCCATGATGCGCAAGTGTTCTCAGAAAACAAACCAGAGCGTATTTTCTTGTATTTCTTACAGCCTACCAAATGACAGACTTGATTCTCATTTTTTAATTATTTACTTGGCTGTTTGGTATAAGGAAAATGAAAATATATCCTAAATTGTCACCTATACTGCTCTCAAAACCAGGCACTGAAAAAACATATGAAGTGTCCATGAAGATGAATACTTATGGGCTGCATCTTTAAAACTACAGTCTGACAACAGTGTAAAAACATTTTAAGTGTAGACCACAACTAGCACTGCACTGCTATGTTATGCCAAATTCAATTTCTGCATGTTATGCCAACAATTATAATTACGGATAGCAATCTATAGCTACATCCCTAGATAAGGAGACATTTACGTGAGATGGATGGAACCTTTCAAAGCAATGGAAATGAAAAATGAAGTGATTTAACCATGTCCTGATTATTTACTCTGCCACTGATGTTTGGGACTGCCCATCTTCCCTCTCAATTCAAAACAAGTAGGATCAATGTTTGCTTCTCTGTCAACTCTCTCCTTTTGACTTGTTCCACCAGCCAGCAGATAACAAACTGTCTCTACACAGAACAACGACAAATTGCTATTCTCCATTTTGTCTGCTTTACTACAGTGATCCAGTAGCACCTTTGATAGGTCTGTAATTGACAGCACACTGCAGTTTTTTAGGTGTAAAAGAGCAAAAGCACAAAACAAAGAATTTGGTCATTTCTGACTAACTTTCAGTCTTATGACGTCCATGGTGCGTCCAGTCTTATCTTTTACATTCTTCTCCCACAGAAGATTCTGTGAAAAGGAAAAATGTTTTCATGAACAGAATGGCATGGACAATTTTCTATAAAAAAAAGCCACAATGATTTTTCAGTTGACAGTGATGTATTACTTACCTGAATAAAGAGATTTAAGTTTTCTTCTTTTATATTTCCTGGAACTTCAAATGTTACTGTAATTATACCCTGCAAATGGAAAGACCCACTTATTATTACCAAACTGAATAAACATTTCATTGCATTAATTTCAAAAAGTGCTCTTTATAACTTGGCCTCATAAAAAAGCAACTATATACCCATGTCAAATTAAAAAAAAAAAATTCTCCATTTCTATTCTGCTCTAATTTGCTGTATTATGCTATACTTTTTGGTTCTGTTTGGGTGTGCACTTAAGGGGCATATGCAATACTTTGAATAGTTTAATGCCATCAGCTTCTACCAGATAATTCTTTGCTGTAGCTGATGTTTGCTCTCAAAGAAAGCCTAAGAATTTTAATTCTTACAGCAGTAAGCTCAATCTTTCAAACATGTTTAAGAATGCTATTTTCTTGGTAATCTGATCTTTGTCACAATTTCTGATCTTCATCACAATTCTATCAGACAAAAATTAATCAACATATTTTTCACCTATCCGTACTTTCCTGTTATGAAAAGCTTTTTATAAATAGGCTGTGTAGGAATAGATTCCAAAAACCAAAGATGTCCGAAGTGATGTTTTATTCCAAAATAATAATAATAAATAAATGTGTAGTTTAAAATTAACAATTTATTACAAAATAAAGGAAATAATGTGTCTTAAATTTACTTTTGTCACAACCTCTCAATGGCATAGGAGAACATACAGAGAATTACTTTTTGTACAACCTAAAATTCTTTCAAATGATTACTGCTTTCAGATGACTAGTCTAACAAGAAAAAAAAATAGAATAGAATAGAATAGAATAGAACAGAACTATTTCAGTTGGAAGGGACCTACAATGGTCATCTAGTCCAACTGCCTGATCACTTCAGGACTGACCAAAAGTTAGAGCATGTTTTTAAGTTAAGGGCATTGTCCAAATGCCTCTTAAACACTGACAGGCTTGGGGCATCGACCACCTCTCTAGGAAGCCTGTTCCAGGGTTTGACCACCCTCTCGGTAAAGAAATGTTTCCTAATGTCCAGCCTGAACCTCCCCCGGCAGAGCTTCGAGCCACTCCCATGAGTCCTATCACTGGATACCAGGGAGAAAAGCTCAGCACCTCCCTGTCCAGTTCCACTCCTCCAGAAGCTTTAGAGAGCAATGAGATCGCCCCTCAGCCTCTTTTTCTCCAAGCCAGACAAGCCCAAAGTCCTCAGGCGCTCCTCGTGTCATGGAAGGACATTCCTTCCAGCCCCTTCACCAGCTTTGTGGCCCTCCTCTGGAGGGCAAGGACCTTCAAGTCCGTCTTAAATGGTGGGGCCCAGAACTGCGCACAGTACTCAAGGTGAGGCTGCACCAACGCTGAATACAGTGGGATAATCGCCTCTCTTGACCGGCTGGTTATACTGTGTTTGATGCACCCCAGGATGCGGTTTGCCCTCTTGGCTGCCGGAGCACACTGCCGGCTTCTATTGAGCCTGCTGTCGACCAGCATCCCCAGATCCCTTTCTGCAGGGCGGCTCTCCAGCCACTCCTCTCCCAATTTATACCTGTGACCAGCGTTACTCCATCCCAGGTGCAGAATCTGGCATTTGGACTTTTTAAATTTCATCCCATTAATCAATGCCCAATGCTCCAATCTATCTAGATCCCTCTGCAAGGCCTCTCATCCCTCAAGACAGTCAATAGCACCTCCCAGTTTGGTATCATCCACAAACTTGCTAATGGTGCATTCAGATTGTTGATAAATATATTGAACAGAACTGGCCCTAGAATTGAACCCTGAGGAACACTGCTGGTGACCAGTCGCCAGCCAGATGTAGCCCCATTCACTATCACCCTTTGAGCTCTGCCCTTCAGCCAGTTCTTCACCCAGTGCACTGTGACCCACTCATCCCACAGTTGGACAACTTGTCCAGAAGGACGCTGTGAGGGACAGTATCAAAAGCCTTACTAAAATCCAGAAAAATCTACATCCACCGCCTTCCCTTCATCCACTAGGCAGGTGACCTTATCATAGAAGGATATCAAATTAGTTGGACCTTCCTTTTGTGAACCCATGTTGACTGTGCCTGATGACTGCATTCTTCTTTAAATGCTTTTCAATAGTACCCAGTATAATCTTCTCTGAAATTTTTCCAGGAACTGAGGTTAGGCTAATAGGTCTGTAGTTCCCTGGGTCTTCCCTCACACCCTTTTTGTAGATTGGAATAACATTGGCTAGCTTCCAGTCAGCAGGGACCTCCCCAGCCTCCCAAGACCTTTGGTAGATGATCGAGAGGGGTCCTGCCATAACATCCGCTAGCTCCTTCAGTACTCTGGGATGAATCCCATCAGGCCCCATGGATTTCTGAACATTCAGCTGATACAGCTGGTCCCTTACAATTTCAGTATCCACAAATGGAAAGTCACTGTTCCCACACTTGTCGTCCTCCAACTCAGGGGACCAGGCAGCCCAAGGTCTATCAGTATTATTAAAGACTGAGGCAAAAAACACATTGAATGCCTCCGCTTTTTCTTCATCCCTATTAGCCAGATTACCGTCTTCAACAAGTATCGGTCCAATGTTTTCTTTAGACCTCCTCTTGCTATTAACATGCTTTAAAAAGCCCTTCTTGTTATCTGAAACAACACTAGCCAGTTTCAACTCTAATTGAACTTTGGCCTTTCATGTCTTCTCCCTGCATAAATGAACCACAGCTCTGTACTCTTCCTGCAAAGCCTGACCTCGCTTCCAAAGATCATACAATTTCTTTTTCCCCTTCAGCTCCACGAGGAGTTCCCTGTTCAGCCAAGCTGGTCTTCTGCCCCGCTTGCAAGAAAAAAAGAAAAACCTGAATTTTTATACAGTAGCTTAAAAAAAGAGTACTTTCCTTCTAGAAAGTTGCTATGATTAAATTTAATTTTCAGGTTAAAATATGATGCCTACAATGCCTGTATTTTTCTTTTTGAACTGCAAATCTGGACTGTGAAGTTGCTAGTCTTGAAAACAGTAAAAGGCAATTATATTCTCCTTTTGGAATTAAAGATTAAATATAAGCAACAAGCAGCAGATTAAATATAAGCAACAAGTACCAAATCTAATGTTTATCTAAAGACTTAGTAAAATCACCAGAACAACCAAAAGCTAACACTTTGAGCAGCTTCACAGACAAAAGTTCACTGTGCTCCACGCATAGTGCAGTATTGCTTCTGTTGACCTTCCACATGAAGATAATAAGCACACCTTCTCATCCAACAAGGACTTGCAGCCTACTGCAAGAGAAGTGTTCTACCCTCATTTATGCCTCATCTGTCTCAACTACCATCTTAAAACTGTGGGTGTTGAACTGAACAGGGATAGTAACAATGAATTCTCACTGCTTCCTACTGGTCGAATGGCTCCACACTACAAAAACAACAAGAATTTCCTTAATAATACAAGCATGCTATAATTCTCATAACATTCAGAAAGGCTTCTGTTTAACGTTTCTACTTTAGGGATCTATTCAGACTGTTGTTACTATAACTGAACATATTTAAGATGGACAGAAATTTTAACTGAACAAAAAACTATCAACTTAAGATTCTGATTGCAACTACAGCTAAGCATGAAACTGATTTTATATTTAATCTTTAGTTCCAAAAGGAGATTATAATTGCCTTTTGCTGTTTTCAAGACTAGCAACTTCACAGTCAAGATCTGCAGTTTGAAAAGAAAAGTACAGGCATTGCATGCATCAAATTTTAACCTGAAAATTAAATTTAATTGTAGCAACTTTCTAGAAGGAAAGTACTCTTTTTTAAGCTACTGTATAAAAACCCAAGTTTTTCTTTTTTTGCAGCCCCTGAGGGGACTGTTGCCCATGGGTGAACCACACCCAATTGGGGATACCCCAGAGAGGACTATGACCCACGACTCATCCACATCCAGTATATGGACTGGGGCCCGTGGGTGACCCATGCAGGGACACTAAGGAACAGAACAGTGACAAAACCACTAAGAAGCAAAAAGGGGCAGAAAGCTACTACACAAAACGACAGGCCCTGGTAAGAAGTCTCTCTGTCTTTCTTACCAGCCTCCTTCAAGTACTGAAAGGCTGCAATAAGGTTTCCCCAGAGCCTTCTCTTCTCCAGGCTGAACAACCCCAACTCTCTCAGCCTTTCTTCACAGGAGAGGTGTTCCATCCCTCTGATCATTTTTGTGGCCCTCTTCTGGACCCACTCTAACAGGTCCATGTATTTCTTGTGCTGGGGGCCCCAGAGCTGGATGCAGTACTCCAGGTGGGGTCTCACCAGAGCGGAGTGCATTACTGCAATGACTTGGGGAATCCAGAAGGAGACTTGGTTCTGGTACTGGCAATCTGTGACTGTATATTCTGGTGTGTGTGGTGCACCCATTACATGTGTGTGCATGTACACAGACAACGTATAAACTGTTGGAAAAAGCAGGGACCTGTGAAAGACCTAGTGGGACAGGAAGATGACTGGGAAGACGCAGGACGGTGCCAGCTTCAAGCCCATGTGCCCACAGCATGGGGCCTTAACAGTTCCCTAGGGCAGCATCCAAGAAAATTAGCCCAGGAGTTGCAAAAGGGATATAACTACTACTGGGAGATGTGCTGCTTTGCTGTAGGGGTATGCCAGAGTTTATCAAATGCTTCAAATGGAGCCTCAGAAAGATCGGGACCACCATCACCATCAGACTGACAGTCACTGTTAGACTAATGGTCTGCTAAAAGATGCACTAGCAGGTGCTCAGCAAGACAGACAAACCCTGAATCAAAACTTAGCAGCTGGTAACACTGAACTGGCCAAAGGGAGAGTTGTGTAACAAGCCATCCAATCTACTATGGAAACAGTAAGCCAGTTTAAAATTAAGAGAGTCCTATCAGGCAGCCCATGTTACAGTGCTGCAGAGATGGGAGCACCGCTCCCCAAAGTGCAACCACTCTGCGACCTTTTACTTGGAGTAATTAAAGCAGTGCAGGACACCTACAGCTGCTGCCCCCAAAAGTCACTTCTGCAGTGGCTGTGGTAGTGCTGGGAAGCTGGAAGAGGGCACTTGCAAAAGTAGGAAACTCCGTGATTTACTGATGGAGGAGCTTTAAAGAATGCAAAGTCATGAATAACATCTCCCTGATACCTACATACACAGAAAACATTTGGACAGAAAACCTACAGGATAAAGACTGGCTACAAATTTAGGACTTGATTCTGCAAATATTAAAAAGAGTAGTGCTATATATTTCTCTGTTTCAGTAACACTCTCCATGTGAATCAATGAATGATGTGACTGTCTGGAGCAGTGGAAGCCTAGAAGCTATTTTTGAAAGTAAGACTTACTATATCCATTTATAATCTGTCTACAACAAAGCACATTCCTATATGTATTCAATGCAATCTTCCAAAGATCTTAAAACACATTACTCCCTAACTGAAACCTTCTGAAAAGGTAACATGATTAGCATGCAATGCTTGCAATTACCCTGAACAGCCTTGTTGTTACGAGATTGAAGCAATAGTTTTGGTAATTACCTTATCTAGATGTGCATGTGTTGTCTTTACATGCTCAAGCTTTTTCTGCAAACTGAAAGTAAGTAAAGTTAAACATCACATTTGAGTAGGATGGAGAAAATGTCAGTATTTCAAAATTAAAATAAACTTCAGTATTGCAGAGCAAAACTAAAATATCAAAGATAGACTACACTCAGAATAAACTTCAACTGTTAATTCAGTTTTAATCTCAAAATAGATATGTTTAATTATATTGGTTTGATCTAGTTAATGATTTGTGTGAGAACGTTCGTTTTTTCAAATATAAACACAATTATAATGATTTGCAGTATCTTTGGGATTTTAAATATTCACACTTCAAGAAGTACAACACCCTTGATATTCCTTTGTGTAGGAATAAAGGGCAAACTACATCATTAAAGCAAGAAGGGAAAAATCACTAGAATCTGTCTATTAAACATTGTTTTTTGAAAATATTTTAGAAGGATGACTTGAAAAGCAAGAAGAAAAAAAATGTACAAAGCTGTCGCTTGTGAGGATGAAACCTGTAACACTAAGTGAAATACTGTATCATAGAATCATAGAACAGCAGGTTGGAAGGGACCTCAAGGATCATCTGGTCCAACCTTTCTTGGCAAAAGCACGGTCTAGACAAGATGGCCCAGCACCCTGTCCAGCCGAACCTTAAAAGTGCCCAATGTTGGGGAATCCACCACTTCCCTGGGGAGATTATTCCAGTGGCTGATTGTTCTCATTGTGAAAAATTCTCCTCTTGTGTCCAATTGGAATCTCCCCAGAAGTAAGGTATAGCCATTACCCCTCATCTTTTCCACGCGACTCCTTGTAAAAAGGGAGTCTCCATCTTCTTTGTAGCCACCCTTTACGTACTGGAACATGGTGATAAGGTCTCCCCTAAGTCTTCTTTTCTCAAGGCAGAACAAACCCAGTTCTCTCAGCCTTTCCTCATATGGCAGGCTTCCCAGTCCTTTGATCACCTTTGTGACCCTTCTCTGGACCCTGGAGCAGCCTGGACACATCTTTTTTGCATAGCGGGGACCAAAACTGAACACAGTATTCCAGATGTGGCCTGACAGGCACTGAGTGGAGTGGGATAATGAACTTCTTTATCTCTGCTGGTGATGCCCTTGTTGATGCAACCCAGCACCCTGTTGGCTGGCTTTGCCGCAGCAGCACACCGTTCACTCATATTAAGCTTGTTGCCCACCCAGGTCCCTTTCCACAGAGCTGCTCCCCAGCCAGGTAGATCCCAGCCTGTGCTGCACTCCTGGATTATGTTTTCCCAGGTGCAAGACCTTACACTTGTCCTTATTGAGCTTCGTAAGGTTCTTGATAGCCCACTCTTTCAGCCTATCTTCTTGCAGGGTGGCTCTCCCTTCCAAAGTGTCCACTTCCCCACTCAGTTTGGTGTCATCGGCAAACTTCACCAGGGTACACTTGATCCCATCATCCAGATCACTTATGAAGATACTAAACGGCGTTGGGCCCAATATCAATCCCTGGGGGACCCCACTTGTGACAGGCTGCCAGTTTGAAAAGGAGCTATTTACCACCACCCTCTGGGTGCGGCCTGTCAGCCAGTTCCCCACCCACCGCACAGACCACTTGTCTAGACCATAACACATCAGTTTCTCTAGGAGGAGGCTGTGGGAAACGGTATCAAAAGCCTTGGAGAAACCCAGGTAGACAACGTCCACCGCTCGCCCCACATCAACTGAGCAGGTTACTTTGTCGTAGAAGGCAATCAAGTTTGTCAAGCACGATTTGCCCTTGGTGAATCCGCGCTGGCTTTTCCCAATCACATGCTTCATTTGACTTGATAGCCCCCAGGAGGATTCGTTCCATAACTTTCCCAGGGACTGAAGTAAGACTGATGGGCCTGTAATTTCCTGGATCCTCCTTTAAGCCCTTCTTGTAGATGGGGGTGACGTTAGCCTTCTTCCAGTCTTCTGGGATGTCCCCCGATCTCCACAACTTCTCAAAGAGTATGGAGAGCAGCCTCGTAACATCGTCAGCCAGCTCTCTTAACACCCTGTTCCTCCATAGAAGCTTCCCACAGAATCCCTCCCAATTGAGCTCTGAGCTCAATTTCACTGTATAGAGCTCAAATAAAATCCAAAGAAATGGAACTTCCTTTAAGCAGTCTACAACCTTCTTGCTGCTTTTAGAATTTGTCTTTAAATGCTGCAGTTTTAGAGTGTTTCCTCTAATACCAAACCTGTAAAGGAACTATGAGTGAGAGAAGAGAAAAGACTAGACCAAGAAAAGAAAGATTTATTTTTTTTGTCAGCTCCTTAAGGACTTTCTCAGATTTGTAGAGCACAGCACTTCTTAGTAAACCTTGCAGAATGCCACCTAATATTACAGTTAATCAGATCTAACTGTGAATTGCCATTGTCAAGAACAATCCTTTTCTGGTTCACTGCTTTCCCTCTGTTGCATGGCTCCAGGATGAGTCAGTTTAGCTAGCTGATCAATCGTAAGAACTCAAGACATGGGTTTATGATCTGGTTTATGACCTAATAGTAATCTATTGGCCGTAAAAGATATACTGGCCTTCCTCCTCCCTTAACTTTCTTTTGGATGCCTATTCTGATACCCCCCTGATGCTGCCATTGGTACAGATCTGACTGGTACATTCAAGGAGCTCAAAAGAAACAAACACTACTTTCCATAGATCAGACAAAAGCCAATGCCAGCAAAAAGAAAGGGCAGCCAAGAACCAGGAAAAGCAGGCTATCCTTTGGATAGTACTGCACCAGTTCATTGGGAAATCTCATGAGCGCATCTCATCTACTAGAGGTTACTAGCTTGCATCTTCTGCAACTTTTCCCTTCTGCGAATAAGGAAGTGGCTACGTCCCTTTACCTGAAGTGAACACTGTGCATCCAGGAAGAAAAATGAAGCAGATACTGCCCCCAGTTGCATATTCCCTCCTTTCCTTTACAATTGCTCCAGTACTCCGTGCTCTCTTCGCTGAACAATTTCAGCACACAAAGTGAACAGAAAGCCCTTCTCCCCTCGCCTCCAATTTTACATCTTCCACCCATCTAGCATGCCAAACTCACATTTGGTGCTAAAAACAAAAAAACCCAACATGGAACACAGTAACCAGAATTTGCAGTGGCTTCATTTGTTGTGGAACCTCAGTCCCTCATTGTTTTCTGTGAAAACTAAGGAGGCCTCCAGTTCATCATAATGCAAAGTGAGAAAAATTTTGAAATCCTTTAAGTTTTAAGAAAACCAGAACAGACTGTACAAATCTGCTCTACTACTACTATTGAACCAAAACTCATATTTAGGGAAAAAAAGCCAACCGACCATGCACACTCTGGCTCATTTCACTTTATAAAGTCAAAAAGGTTTTGTTGCATGCATTTCAAGTGGACAAAATTCTCAATCTCAGATCACCACTTATAAAGTAAGAATTTTAAATAAGTGACTAAACTAGAATTTCTAACAGAAACTCAGATGCAAATCTGAGTGAGTCTATTTCATGCATTTATTTATACAATGGACATTGTTTCTAATAAAAGACAGTGAAATTATCACCATACCTTATTCCAGATAAACTGTCAAAAGCATGCAGGTCCAAGACATTGGAGACATCAACCCTAAACAGGGGGGAAAAAGAAAGCTTTGTATTTTTGCTATATTTAAATATTGTGTATACTTAAATAATTATTTTTAAAATAGTTCTTTGAAGCTTCTGTTTGTTTTCCTGTCATCATTCTAATGCCATCAATGGTTAGCCTTATCTTTGGATGTTGGTGGTTGGTATTGTCTCCTACAAGGAAACGCAGTTTTTATTTACACAGTAATATGTAAGCACAGAAACATAATTTTTAAAAAAATATAGTAAAATACAAGGTATTTCCAAGAAAAATGATAAAATCCCTCATACTGGATGCCTGAATAATAACTGATTTTCCCTAAATGGGAAGAGGAACGCTGAAGTTCTTCCCAGCAATTATTCTGCACACTTAATGTTTACTAATATAGACCCTCCCATCAACACACAAACCCCCTGGAAAATATGTAGCTTCTACTGACATACTGTTAGCAAACAAAACTGAAATACGCTATGAGGCAAGCGCTACTATGAAGAATTTCAGCTCTAACATCTGAAACTTAGACAAATGAAAAATGTAATATGGAACAGACAGCACTGATCATATTTACTTGTAAGAACAGCTACCTATAAACTTGTATAAGAAGCTTTTTTTATAAAAGCAATATAGACTATAGGTTTCACTGCTAATAGCAACTGACAGCTTTCTAAATGCAGTTAATGACCTGTGGCTAAATAGAAGAACATATGAGAGGTTAAAAACAAACAAAAAAAACAACAAAAAAGAAAAGATCTCTGGAGCGTAGCCAGTATTGAACTTCTACACCCAACAGGAGCTTTACAAAGCAGTTTCTAAGATGAAAGGTTTATAACGTAAAATATGTAAATAACTCCTCTCTGAAGTTCATGACCAGCTCAGTGCTAGTTGTTTGTTCTCAGCAGTGTTCTGAAAAATCATGTAGAAACACTCAAGAAAGTGCTATATTAGTCCCTTTTACATGTGGGCTTTTGAGGGACAAAACTCCCTAATTAAAGAAGGTATGTTCTCAAAGAACATATTAATAAATTAATTTTGTGCTTACTTCACTTTTGGAATGTTTAATCATGGGAGAGACAGTATGTGTCACTCACTAAAGAATATTTACTACTAACAGAAGAGTTGTCATTGAGGACTGCATCTGAGGTCCACTTAATCTAATATCCAAAGTTTAATGCTGCCTGGCATCAGACACCAGAGAGCGGTACAGATGTGGATACTAAATTTCACATATTGGATCTCTTACTAATGAACGTGAACAGATACTGATTTAAGACTCAAAGCATGAAGTTTAACATCCTCTTCAGAATTCTTAGCTGTGCTGGATACCATCATTATCTTTACAGAAACCCTTTTTTTTTTCCTTCATGTTACAAAAATCTTGGCCTCAAACTTGCACTGATTTCCTAGGGCAGTCAGACCCATGCATATGCAATTTATGAGCGATTCAACTTTATCAATAGAGTTTGCTTCTTTTCCCCCTCCAAAGCATTTCACTGACCATTTCTGTACTCTGCCTTGCAACTAAAGAACAAGGAACTCCTGATCTGCTTTCTCAAAACCACTGTTTGTTCTCAGTAAAATCATCATGTTGCCACTTCTTTGATTTCAGCTGGAGCAAACTGTTGCGTATCTTTTTCATATAAGTGTTTTCCTAAGCCCTGATCTTCCTTCATGATTTTCTTCCCCATTCTGTGGCAAAGGTAGAATTTCCCATTCCTCATAATAAAAGTTCCAGAATTTTAAAAATTAGTATCATGCCCCCAAAAGTTTACTAAACAGGAGGAAACGGAAATGCTACAATTGCATCTCTGCAACTCCATCACTTTGCAGTATTTGTTCTTCTTTTGTCTTTCAACCTTTCATGCTGCAGTCAAAGTACATACATTAGATGAAGGAATATCACACTGCGTAGAGGTCATGAAAACTGTAAATAATACAGAGGTCTCAAAAATAAAAGACAGCTAATTTTATAATATCCAAATTTGGCTATAAGTAAATATCAAAGATTTATCATCAGAATAAAATCTTTGTTAAATTTAACCTGGAGTCACCAGAACATTCTCATCTCCATCTACAGACAGAGGAAAAATGCCAGTAGCATTATTCTAATAAAACTCAACTTTATTAAATACTAACTTCATAATACTGAATTTACAGAATGTGACAAATTAACAGAAGTCTAAAATTTTGCAGCAGAATCTAGAGTGACTATTTACACATTAAAACTCTTAACATATCAAAAAAGCTGGTGAATATGAAAAGCTTGATTATCAGAACTGCTTACAAGTTTATCTTGTTCAGCAAGTTCAAAACTTGCTGTTTTGAACATAAGTCCCTAAATGACCATAAATCCATTGAAAAAAATAACTTTTTATGTAATAGAAACACATGCTGACTTAAGAGAAATCATTAGTGAGGATCACTAGAAGAGCAATAAGTTAATCAATATGAAACACCTCAGTAACAGAATTTATGATCACCTCTGTAATATCATTTATTCTTGTTCTAAGCATTCTTCAACAGAATTTGCAAGTTAACAAGAAAGGAGTGTGAATTTGTCAAAGCTATTTAAACATTTCACCTTCCTCCTTAAACAAAGTAATGAAAACAATGTGAAAATAATCCTTATAAACTAACAAGATAGTCATGAAAGAGAATGCCTTTCACAGTGCAACTGTTCAACAGCAGCGCATAAAACTTCCAGTGATCAAACTGCAGACAGAATTTCAAATAAGTTGAAGTCAACAGAAATGTTAACAAGATTAACATTTTCAGAAATGTAAACCGAGCTGATCTTTACGTTAGTCAGACAAGCACCCATCTTCAAAACCCTGGGTTACCAAATAAAACACACATACTTGTTGTTCCTATCTGATCAGCCAACAACAGCAAATATTTTTCTCTACACCTTCCAACTACATTTGGCAATAACTTTAAAAAGCCAAGTATGCTTTATTAAGATTATGTCTACTATTTTCCCTTCAAAAATTGCTTAAAACAGGAACCTGTATTATAGGAACATTTATCACAATATAGTCAAATAATTGATGTAATAGCACACAAATCAGTCCTAGCAGCCTGAAAGATACACTGCTCCCCTAATGTCCCTGGAAATACCATTTTCATTTAATTCCTTATTAAAGAAGAAATCTAAGTCAGAATGTCAATGAAAAATAGCAAAAATAATACAATCACTTTTCCTTCTTATAAACTCCCTTGCACTGCTTTCAAAGTAATTTTGTAGTAACAACTTATCTGCAGCAGCCATCATAAGTGAGAAAAATCTTTAAGCTGACACAACAGAAAAAAAAACATTATAGTGCACGTGATCAATGATTAACTCAGATACAACTTGGCCTTGCAAGTTGTTCTTTAGTTACAAGATCTGGTTAACAAGTTACAAGAAACTTCAAATTTCTACCTATAAGACTCTCTTAAAAATCTGCTACATTTTTTGAATATGCTGAAGGCAATTAAACTAGATCTATATTAGCATTTTTCAGGAACTTTCCAAATGCTATTACTCCATAAATGGCAACATGACTAAAATGCAACTGTAATAATTAAAAGTCATATTCATATTAAGCTTAGAACAAAATGCAGGTTTTTGAAAAATTAATGCCCAAGCTTTTATAAAATCCACTTCTCATGAAAATAATAAATATTTATGGTTATATTGCAAAGTCCCATAAAATCCACTAGTGGTAAGCTCTGTAAACTAAGCTACATCTTAATAGCAATTCTTTTAAAACTAGTTATACACCAGAGCATAGGATGTGAACAGTAACAAAGAAAAATACATTTTTGCTTCTTTAAAAAAATTCCTTTATCTAAAAGCTTATTAGTAAAATAAATATCAAGTTAAATATTTCTAATTCAATAGTTTTCCTTTAACCAAACTGATCTAAGAGCATACTTAAATCTGTCACAAAAGAAGCAGGATCTGGTACCTAGTAATAGTGGCCATTTAATACCTTGATCTTTGTGTCTCTAGAATTTTAACAAGTCCATTTATTGACCTAAAATAAAATAGAAAAATCAGAAGTTAGACGAAAATGTGACCGTAATACATTGCTTGAACAACTTAACCATGGAAAGCAGCATGAGAAATAGCACCACAACAATAACCCCAACTCTGTCATTAACTTGCTGAACAAAGCAACAGACATCCCAGCAAGAATTCGTTTTTATGTCTCTTTCGTACCCCAATTAAGGGTTGGGGAACTTCAAGAGTTCTGACAACAAAATACTACCAGTAAGAATAGCGTTTTCCTGTGCAAGACTCCTCATGATACAGTCTGTTGGGTCTAAGCATTTTTACTTTTAGAGTTCAAACCACTAATATAAAGAATTTCAAAATTTCCACGTTTCATTTTGGTTATCATGGTGCTGATAGAAAAAGATGGGACAAGGTTTTGATCATTAATTTGATTCAGACCATTGGTTCTTCTACACCCAAGACCATTATTTGGGACTTCCTCCATACATCTTTGCATTCGCCAGTAATCTGCTATCTACTAGCAGATTTTTTTTCCCTGATGCTAATTCAGAAAAATGGGAACAGCTGCCCAAAAATATAAGAACATGGACACTTAAGACAAAGGCCTGTCCTTAGTAGGTAACATCAAATCTTACCTAGACAGGCAAACTGCTAAGCTTGTGTAAGCACGTAAAAGTATTGAAACGCCTTTAGAAAGGGGCAGTTTCTTTCTCCCTGATGAGCTAATGATTCATGTCAGTGTAATCATGAGATCTAATTTCTGTATTAACAGCAAGAAGGAGCCAGTAGTGTTAGTTTTGCCAAAAGTTTCATACCTGACAGATGTTCTGACTTTATTCAATTCTTCCCCCGAAACCAAATCTGTTTTATTGATGATTATAAGATCAGCTAATGCAACCTGCCTATGCATTAAGGAAAAAAAAAAAAAAGACAACATGAACAAATACTTTTTCTGTAAGGCAGAAACACCATCTCTCCCATAGCACCAAAAAAATAGCATGAGCATTGTCAGCACAGACAGGCAAGCATTAATCAAACTAGAACATCATGGAGTATGACTACAGTACTACTGTCTTCCTGACGTGCTCTTCTGTGCCATAAGAGGAGTCTACCAAGCTACAAAGGCTTGCTAGTTTTTGGTGGGTTTTTGGTTTGGTTTGTTTTTTTTTTTTAAAGAAGTCATCTAATCCACAGTGCTTTGTAATTTATTAACTTCACAAGCCCCTATGTCTCCTGCATGTACTCTTTGCAAAGTCATACTTGAAGTCTCTTTGCTTTATGAAGACTTCTATTGTTACAGTTACCCTGAATCACTGTGGCTCCATATCTAGCAAAAAATATTCCTCTATCTTCAGTTCTACTTTGAGCATCTGGTAGATTCCAGCATGCGATTCTTTCTTCCCCCCAACACAGGTGGTTTTCCTCCACTTATGTAAAACCCCATGCCTCTTAAAACAAGTGTTAGAACAGTCAGATCTCTGCAAAAAGACCAAGTGGAGCATGAAGTCACTTTTCTATTTTCTACCTCATTACACCAATGTACCTTGGTTTAAAAGCAAAGGAGGAGCGAAAAGCTTTATAAAAGAAAAAGAAGCCATTTCTAGTGAACTTCTGTACAGTGCAGTTTCTAACCATGATATATAAAATTAATTTATATATCCATACCGAGACGCTTCATTGACAAGGCCTTCTGGCTTTTGCTCTGTCAAGTGCTAGATAAAAATTAAAATAATTGCATTAAGCATATTCAAATGACATTTAAATTCATTTGCAGTTACAGGAAGTCAAAACCAATTCAGCTGAGGTATATTTTTAAACAAGGTATTGAGGAAGATGGCATCTAGAATTTTTCTATAAAATGATGGTGACAAAGTACGTTCATACATTCACCATTTCAGAAGCTTGTAATTTCTTTTATGAAAACTCTTCTCTTTTAATGAATTTTATGACTAGAATGTTAAAGAGTTGGAAAACTATCATAGTATTTATTTTTAATTACTTCTCAGATTTATGATGAAAAAAGTCACCATGACATACAATAACCATGGAAAAAAGTATTAAAAAAATGAAAGTACAGTAATTTTTCTAATGAGTGTGATGTTGACTAACTGTTAAAGATGAGTTAGACTTGCAGTACAGGATTTCATATACATAACTACATACTCCTTTTCTCTGAAAGATTTGACAAACTGTGCTTTTATAGAAAAATTCGTAACTCTTTGTGGGTTTGTACAAATAAGCCACTACTCCTTGGCAAATCTGCCCAACATCAGTGTTTGCAGCCTGTTCAAGCTGTAACTGGGCAGAAGAGTCAGTCAGCACTGACTAAAGTGGCAGCTTCTGGCCATGCTGCAGGAGTTTAATATCTTAACCATCTGCAGCTTTGTGCTCCACCTGTTTGCCCAAGCTAATGTCCTCGCAGAAGAATTAGTGAAAGGGAAAAAATAAGTGCCTGTGTCTCAAGCAGCAGCATGGAGTTTAGTAACACAAAGCCTTACTTTCATCAATCAGGCGGAGCAACAGACTTTACACTGAAGCAGCAAAGTTCAGCTACAAGTTATTTTCTGCCCACTCTGCCATGGAGGCAGCAATCTCCAGGAGAGAAGCATCAGAGACACCTGGAGGCAGCAAAACTTTAAGTTGGTGCTTTAGTATTAGTAAGAGCTCACCTCTTACGCCTGACATCTCTGGGAAGATTAGAGAGTCCTGTGCATTCCTTCATCAGCTCTAAATGTACCAGGAATACTATTTTAAAATTTGGTTTTAAAGACACAAGAATACCAAATGAAAGTGGAATTAATTGTCATGGGAAATATATAAATTAAGAAAACAGGCATCTAGTATTATTTGACTTGAAAAACAAAACTAGATTATTGCATACTGTCAGTCTGTCACCTTAAAAAAAAAAAACAAAAAAAGAAAAAAAAAAACTATTTCCTGATTGTGCACAACCTAAGCAGAGCATAACAACAGGATGACTGGGAGGGAACCTATCCTCTGACCTTTTCTTTGTAATCCTCTGTGTATTGATTCTATTGAATTAAATGTTGTCAGATTTGTTGCCCTGAAAAGGACAATGCCAGTAGCACAGATGTCAAGTCCTGAAAGTAGAGAACTGCCACTTCAAGTTGTCCAACTGTTTGCCCGTGATTTAAAAAAAAAAAAAAAAAAAAAAAAAAAAAAAAAAGAGTATTTCAGATTGCTGGGTGACAAATCCATTAGCATGATAACCCATGATATCAATTACCACTTCAGTTTCAATTTGGCTGACTGGTCACAGGGTACTGTTTGTCAGCTTTTCTTGTGGTAGGTTGGTTCTTTGAAGCATGACACCCTTAAATTGCTGCCTATTATCTCAATGTCATTACCTGTATGGCTTTCAGAATTCTTTGAACCACAAGCAGCTGTTGAGATCAAGCTTTGCAATCAGAGGAATTGCACAACTTAGCAAGTCCTTTATACAAAGCAAAAGTTATTTATTTGGCATATAACTGAGAAAGTCTGAAGTTTCTATTATTCTGAGTGGATGTCAGTGTTATACAGGCTTATTGATTAAATAATGTAAGAGTTTTCAGTGAGCTGTCAAAGATAATAATGGATAGAAGAGCTGAATGTTTCAAAACATTTCTGTGTTGCTTCTGACATATTACTTGAAAGTTTAAATATTAAAAATTTTATTTTTAAAACAATAATAATTCAGTGCTGCTATGTGCAACACAATTATATTTGATTCAAGCCAATAAATCAGCATTGCATGAAGTGAAAGATAAACAGAACAACGTTTTTGCAAGTAATAAACCACATCTGAATTAGTATGAAGGCACTCAGCTGAAAAGGGGGCTGACTTAAGACATGCTGTGGTTTCTTGTGATAGTTGAGCTGATTTAAGTCAGTTCCTGCTTAAAAGGGCAAACCAGCTCTCAGCCCCTTCCCCTCGTTCTTCTCTCAACTCCTCCACAAAAATCCTTGCAAAACACGATGGTTTAACTCGCCAAACTGGCTTGCTATGGGGTTAGATTAGTTCCATTCTGGTGCAAAAGAATATGATGAGAGGACAGGACTGCCCCCTTCCGGTAAATCAGCTGTTACATCAGCTCAACTGAAACGAGAAACCCAAACAGTCCAAACAAAGTGTCTTAAAAAGGAGGGATCACTTCCTTATTTTTTTAACCATTATTCTTCAGTTTTCTCAGCTTTTTGCAACCATTGTAAAATACAGAGATATTAAAAATACTTTCACGGCACAATGGGATTTTTATACCATGGAGGCACCTTTTCTTATGGTCGCTTTTACTTTGAATCCTGCAAAATCAATACCTAATCAAAATAGACACTTCCTAAGTTATTACATTGCAAATTATTTTTATGACTAGCTATTACAAAAAAAGTTGAACTATTGATTTAATCACAATTTCTGCTGTTATCCAACCTCACTGTTCTATAGGTCTGTTCTGACACTATGTAGATTACTCAAATATCCGCTCTTTTTGTCTGCTTCCGTGTAATGAAGTAATCTTTTAATCTGAAATGGTACCTAGACACCTGGCTCTCTCATCTCTCCTCACCACAGCTGCCATTACATGAGCACCTTTCCAGATTTTAGCCCTAACTCACTTGTTACAACACTGGTATCAGAGGTCTGTTCTTACTCCTCTCCTTTCAAGTAACATGGACCAGTGACACTCTGTAAGACAAGTTTCTCCACTGTTTTACAGTAATCCGAATGCCTATTTGGAATACAATCAAGATTCCTGAGTGAAGTGATAGAACTAGAAGGAATCAAGTATCTAGCAACCTGACAACTCTTAGTAGACATGCTGCTGTGCTGGTAAGAATCTGAATTCCTATGAATATCAGTACTTCCTTGTTCCCATTCAAAATATAGTACTGATGTACCACAGCAACTGAAATACATCCTCACCCATTTTAAGAATTAAAGCAATTGTAAAAATATTATTCATGTGAATGAACATTATTACAATAACTTTTCTAATGCTGCAGTTTTAAACCATGTAACAAATCCAGTAGCTTACCTGCAAGCCATGCTTTGCGTCAACAACAGATACAATACCTAAAAGAATAGAAATGTGCTGAAAGCCGCTAACAACTTAACAACTTGTAAACTTCCTGTACAATTACTGAAGTAACAGTATCATCACATTTACAACTGCTTATAATACTTTCAAAGCTTCCTGCGTATCTGAACATTAGACTCGTCACCTAGTTAGTTTCTTATTTGTTACTCGTATCTGTGGTGGTAACATGTCTACCAAACCGGGTTAGAGAAATTCTCACAAGGTGGATGCCTCTCCTCCTTCTTCCACAACAGCAAATTGGCAGAGGTATGCTTTTACAGGTTATCGAAACAAATCAAGGGGACTGACTGAGGTATACAGTTATTCTGATTGTAAGTGACCAGGAATCTGCAATTCTCTGGCAGAAAATTAGGAAGCTGTTTCCCATTCAACTGAATGTTTCCTTGGCTAAATGGGTATTTTACTGACCAAAGTGTTAGTAGGATGGGTTTTGAGGGTTTTTTTTAAGCCAAAAAGTAAGATTCCCCCCCCCCCAACACTTTAAAAAAAAAAAGAACAAAACATTCAACATGCTCTTTAACTACATATAGTGATATTACAGTAAACTCAGATTTTTAATGGAACACAGCAAATACTAGAGATAACAACAGTACAATAGGCAAAGGCGGCAGAAAACAGAAGGCAGGGGACTCCAGATGTTGACAAGTTAAGAGTTCAAAAAAAAAGGAAACACTGCATTGGGGGGGAAAAAAAAAAAATAATGAGAGCTATAATATTACTCCTAAATAATGCTTTATGACATCTAACAAGTTTTTTCCCCCACCTTACACCACAATCAAGATCTCTCCATATCTGACCCCTTAGCAAAACATTACACAACTTTTGTTGGATTTACCAAACTGAAACAGCTCACCAAGTAGATAAACAAGCATCAGAATAAGCAAGTGGCTCTCTGTGGTCAAATATGGGGATGTGAGAACCAAGATCAGGTATTTCAAACATCTTCTGAAACCTTGCCTTAAATGATAAGGATATATTACACTAAATCCAGATATGGAATACCAATACGTTGGAAAACAAGCTTGCACTTCTTACCATCAAGATAGATGTCACTTCCCAGCTCAGAATCAACCCAGAACATGGAGGCCACAGCTCCTATGAAGCACAGTACATTTAGTTGCAAAATTGACATTTTCCAGTAAACTATCAATATTCAAACATTTCATAGAAAAACTCTATGTGTAGTGCTGTACTTGAAACTCTGCTCTTCCAAACTCAGAAAGCATCACAAATGTCAAACACCCAATGTCATGGTTTAACCCCAGCCAGCAACTAAGCCCCACACAGCTGTTCACACACTCCCCCCTGGTGGGATGGGGGGGAGAGTTGGAAGGGTAAATGAGAAAACTTGTGGGTTGAGATAAAGACAGTTTAATAGGGAAAGCAAAAGCTGTGTGCGCAAGCAAAGCAAAACAAGGAATTCATTCACTCCTTCCCATTGGCAGGCAGGTGTTCAGCCATCTCCAGGAAAGCAGGGCTCCATCACGCCTAACGGCTTCTTGGGAAGACAAACGCCATCACTCCGAAAGTCCCCCCATTCCTCCTTCTTCCCCCAGCTTTGTATGCTGAGCATGACGTCATATGGTATGGAATATCCCTGTGGTCAGTTGGGGTCAGCTGTCCCAGCTGTGTCCCCTCCCAGCTTCTTGTGCACCCCCAGCCTACTCGCTGGTGGGGTGGGGTGAGGGGCAGAAGAGGCCTTGACTCTGCGTAAGCACTGCTCAGCAGTAACTAAAACATCCCTGTGTTACCAACACTGTTTTCAGCACAAATCCAAAACATAGCCCCATGCTAGCTACTGTGAAGAAAATTAACTCTATCCCAGCCAAAACCAGCACACGCAACCACACATTTGATCTAACAACAGCTACCAAAGCATTACACTCACATGCACGTCAACAGCTATGACTACAAAAAGCTTTAAAAATCTCACAATTCCAGATGCATGTAAGTTGTCTAAATTACCTTTACTGAGTAATATCAATTATCTGTCATTACTATACTCCAAGGCTCCCTCATCTCTAAGAAAATCTGTACTCCCTCTCTTCACCTTTCAGTCATTGTTTCTAGGTCATGGCACACACACACAAAAAAGAAGATAAAAAAGGACACAGAACAGTTGAAGAAAAATGGAATTGGCCATTTGGGAGAAATCAGCTCCCTCCTACGGACCTTCTCTCCTTCACTGGCTTCTATGAACTCTCCTATGCAGTTTCTTAGGTCATAAATCAACAGGGTGAAGAAAGTAAAGAATAACCAGATATAGAAAAGAATGTTTGCCTTAATTATCTCAGGTCTGCACAGTAAAGCTTCTGGCTTTAGGTAATTTTAAGATAGATTGAGTTAAGAATATCTAACACAGCTTCAATTTGCAAACAGATATTGTATTGGAAGGGAAGTTTACAAAGGTAAATCATGCCTGATCAATCTGTGAAGGCCATACCTGGCCTTCTGTGAAAAAATCATTTTATCTGTGGACAAGGGGAGAGCACTGCGTGCCATTTACACCACCTCTAGCAAATTTTTCAACACTGTCTTTGAAGATATTCTAGTAACCAAGTCTGAATGGAAAGACAACTAGGTAAAACTGGTTGGATAGTTAAGCTCTAAAGGTTGCAGTTAACGGGTCATACCCTACCTGGAAGTTGGTAGTAAGTAAGGTACTGCAGGGGTCCATCCTAGGACCTGTCCTGTTCAACACCTCTACCAGGAACCCAAGAGGGGATGGAAGACACGCCTGTCAAGTTTGCAGAGAACACCAAATCAGAAAGGAACAGTTGATATACCTAAGGGCAGTGCTATCTTTCAGAGGGACCTGGCCAGGCAGGCAGGAATGGCCAACAAGAAACTGATGAAATTCAGCAAGGAAAAAGATCAAGTAATACACTTAAGAACAAAGAGCACCTGGCAACAATACAGACTAGGGACAGACTGGCTGGGGAGTAGCACTATGGAGAAGTCCCTGGGGGTCCTGGAAGACAGCAAGCCAAGCAAACAGCGTGCCCTGGGATCAGAGAAGGCCAAAAGCACCCAGGCTTTTGGAACAGAAGCATGGCTGAGGGAGGTTATTCTCCTCTATTTAGCACTTTCAAGCCCACATCTGGCTAGCACGTCCAGCATGGGGATTCCCCATACAGGAAAGACATCAATAAACTGGAGTGCGTTCAGCATAAGGTCATCAAGACAGTTGAGGCCGCAGCACTCAGGAGAGGCAGGGGAACCGGGTTCATTCAGCCTGGAGAAGGGACAGCTTCTGGAGAACCTAAAGCAGCCTCCTTGGTACCTACAGGTGAGTCACTGAGAAGACTGAGCCAGGCTGTGGCTGAAGGATGAGAGACAACTGTAGTAAATTGAAGTAAGAGAGGTTCAGATCACGTATATCAGAAAAATGTTTTTTCACCATGAAAAAAAAGGCAGGCACAGAACAGGTTACCTGGAGAGGCTGTCATGTTCGTGCTCAGAGGACGGAGGTATATGACTTGATATCCCAGACAACCTGGTCTTGTCTTATAGCTGACCCTGCTTTGGGCAGGAGGTTGGGCCAAAGACCTCCTAACATCCCTTCCAAATTGAATTACTCTATGATTATATGATTCTAATATTTTTTACATGCTAAGCCTCATCATCCACTGAATTTCCATCCAGATGAGGTGCTTCTGGAATAATAAACCACGTAGCACTCTCTCTTCTTTGTTTGGTCATTTGTATTTCTTCAGAATGAAAAACGGAACTAAACTGATGAGTCTTGAGCAAAAAGAATCCGCAAGTATTGGGACAACTGGGACCATATTCTATCAAGGGCTTGGAATCTGTGACCTGATACCTGTGTACTACACATGGCCTAGGAGTATGCTACTCCTGTTTTCTGCTAAAATGGCCCTATAAAACAGATTCTAGCAACTGTAGGATGTGCTGTATATTTATTAAAAAAAAAAAATCATTATTTGTTACGAAACAAACCAATTTAACATATATCAGTGCCACAATACGAAGGACAGGAGGAGCTGACAGCAACGACAGTCCTTGGTTTTTTTCAATTATCAGATCCTTAGTTACTGGCAGGCTGTCTAAGAGTATTAAGCACAAAAGAAAAAAATATTAAAAAAAAAAAATCAGTAACCAAACTCATTCTAACACCTAAAACTGTCCACCTGAAGTGACAAGATGCAGTCTTCCAAACATCGCTCTGTATCAACACCAAATACCTGTCATTTGTTCACAGTGCTTATTACTCATGCAAGATATAGCAAGGCCCACAACATCTAATGGTTTTCTGGTACGTATTGATTTTTTCTTTTTTTTCCAAAAAGCTTAACAGTTTTCCAATTTGACTCAAATAGAATTTGTGTGTAACAGAGGCCAAATCAATGTCCTTTCTTTTGAAGAAAATGACTTTACCATGACAACTATTTAGCTTTGAGCTGGAAAGTGTCAGTCTCCTAAATGGGAAACAAGTGAATTTGTGATAAGAATTTCCTTCACTCTCGATCAACAACACATTTTTAATTGAGATTGTTCAGAGAAAATTGCTTTAGATAGCTATTATGAACATGAGCCCAAGTTTAAAACACCTTTTTGTAGTAAGTATCACTAAAGAGCACACAAGGAATTTGTAAGATCTATTATTGTTCTGTACCTACCAGAAGAATGTATTAGTCTGTTTCACAGCGTATTTTATGACTTCACAAAATATAAGGCCTATCACAACCAATGTAATCAGATGCTAATAATTTATACTTTAGAAGGAGCAATGTAGAACAGTGAAAGCCTACTGAAAACCACTAGTTTCAGAGTATGCTCCTCTTCTCCAAGCCCAGTGTCTTCTCTTGATAGAAATATATTTTAACTGGATTTCTGTTAAGCTTTACAGTCAATTTATAGCAAGTTCAAAAAAACAGAACAAAACACCCAACCAAATAACCCCACCCACAACCCTGCTTCTGCACCTTATCCAATTCAGTTTTAGTCTATATAGCAATCAAAGCATGTGCCTGACAACTCACCACTTTATGTTGCATTTTGCACAATGAACTGACTGATGAGCAAATAAGCATTTCATAAAAACAGAATTATCATGGTTATGAAAACCATAATGTGAACTACCTGGATCTGCCAAACCAGTTGTTTCTAACAATATATAGTCAAATTTTCCTCTCTTTTGCATCAGGTTCTCAATAGCCTTCACACCATTGTCCCTGTAAGAAGAAACAATTAAAACTGAGAACAGAGAAAACAAGCTAAAACATGTATAAACATGCATCTTCTGATGCAGAATACAGTGTCAGTACCATCAAAGCAAAGGCCTGAGTCAGGATTTACAGTCTACAATGAAAATTCAGTCATCAAGCTGCTGCTCTAATATTAGGCAAATTTTAGTTTTCTGTTTCATTTTAGTCTGAAAGTAGTATTTGCCTACTTCCCACAGGCATAATAAAGGTGATTTAAATGAAGATTTGTTTTCAAACACTGAAAACCCTGTAAAGGACAGTAGGGCTGTGTAAATATGTAACTATTTGGTTTGGCAGCTGAGATTACAAAAAGAAAGGAGGGGGTGGAGAGGAGTGGAGGAACTGAACCATGTTCTCCTGCCTTTCCACCTCACCTACAGCAAAATTAAGATGTGTCATTTACTTAAATCTCAGCTGATGCAGTCAGCCTGAAGTAGAAATGTATGGCATTTTATATAAGAAACCAATGTATATAAAACACAGCAGCAATGGCAGCATTCCTTACATCCCAGTAGAACACAATGCAATAGGGTCTTCTGTTTTCCACTTACTATCCCAATTTAAGGCATAGGACCAGATCTTCCAAATTTTCAGGACAAACAGGCCATCACCTTTATTAGCACAAACAATCCAGCATTCAAACAAACAGGGTAAAAACATGTCAAAGAAACAAATACACTCCTGTTTTTTAACGTGACCATCAGCTTACAGCTTGGAATACTTTTTTCATTAGGTCACCAAAAGGTTCTCCCTCCACCCTTTCTGAGGTATGCAATATTCAAGAATTAACCAACATACAGAGAAAGAAACACAGATTAAGTATTTAATGTGGAAATTAGGAAACTTGAGTCCTCGTTCCAGCCTCTCTAAATCTTTAGCTCTTATATAAAAGCATATAATACTAACAGAGGAGAGAGCACTCCCTATCCAATGGTGTATAAGTTGGTATTTAGATTATTTTTCTGAAAGACACTAAGTCTAAACCCAGTAAGGCAGCAAAAGGAAATACAAATTCCAATTCTTGTTTTATCTGACAAAGTAAGTCTGAATCAATACTACCATCAGTTTTAGGAATCAAATCCTGGATGCCTTCTCCTTTCCTCAATTCCCCCAAAACCCACTGTAAGAACTTGTACAGTAGTCCTTCCTTACTTTACTGAGCAGCACAGGCAGCCATTTCTGAGCTCCAGCCATTCTTCATAGAGTTCTCCCCCTTGACTGATTGCCAGGGATTTCTCCAAGGCACTTCCTGGAAATATAAGTAGTACTATAATTTTAATCTACAAACTTGCATGACAATGCCTGCAAAAGAAATATGAAAGATTCAAGTTGGTATACCTTTTTACTCCTGGATTATACTTTTTTCTTCTGAGACCATGTTTCTGACATGTTCTTTAGAAATTAGTATTTTCCATTTTATGAGAAATTTAAAAGCCAAAGTCAAGTTGGTTCTACAAAGACCAAAACCCAGAGGATGAAAGTACATAAAAGAAAGGGAAGTCAGCCTCTATCTCCATATCAAATAAAAGCTCTGTCTATACATTTTATTTTAGGCTCCATGACCAGAAAAGTGGCATGCATCTTTGTTGACGAAAACAAACAAATAAAAAACCCACCACCAGCACAGTGCAAACTGTAAGCAACACTGACTATGGTACGGATATGAAATTATAGCCATAACAGTTAAAAATCCTGAGAAGGAAAGCAAAGAGTTCAAAGAACCACAGACACCAAGCACACATCTCCCCATTTTCTTAGCCTAGGATAATTTATGATCTGTAAGTGGCTGAAGGGAAAGGAAAGAAAATATTATCTACCAACACGTTATTTTAATTTCCATTTGCTTGAAACTGAGTAGGACAAATGGAGGTATAGCATTTCCAACAGGGTGATATATTCATTTACTTGACTCCAAGGGACTGAATTTATGTACAAAACAGATTAATGCACAGCATTATTTTATGAACACCAGCCAAAAGACTTTTTGCCCTTCTGAAGACTATGAGGTATGCCAATAATTTCAGTAATGGATTTAAAGGGACAATGTTCTTGATTTCCAGAAATTGTATATATTTGTCAATTTACAGCTAAAAAAATGTTTCTGCAGGTTTACATACCTTCTCCAAACTCATTCAGAATAACTGCTATTCTTTTATTATGCTGTTCCGTCAGTATGTAATTTAGAAGAGTTGTTTTCCCAGCTCCTAGAACATAGACCATATTTCTACTAAAATGTTAAAAAAAAGCAGCTTAAATTTTCAAATAAAAAGCAAATACTGTTGTACACATGCACACTTCAGACAAATCTGATCTCTTCTGAAATATGAGTTTTCATTCTCGTATCCTGCATTCTATTATAACACTGTAAAAACTTATCTGTAGAGACATTTGACCCCATGGAACTATCAGCACATTAAATCTCAGCTTTAAAAGACCCATAGTTTTCCATTCACTGTCAGTGCTTGATAAACTTACAAGTCCCTACCAGCTGGACAGTCTTTTCCTAGAAAACTCAGTTTTATGTTTCTCTTAACAAGAGGCGCACTTATTCTTCTCCCTCCCAATGCTTTTTCTGACCAGCTCTTTTGTCATCAGTAATCACCGATGTGCTGCCAACTGCTGTTAGATGAGGCATTGTTAAGCAAGGTGTTCACAGCTTCTGTAATACCACATTACTAACAGTTTCATCCCATGCACAAGATCACAACTAGGGGAATTTGGTAAAGCCACCTTCCTTCCCTGCCCTTAGAGTTTTCAGAGAGGGTATGATGCAGTACAAAGTTACAACTTCCAGAACAGTGCTGGCGATGCTAAATTTAACCTGATCTTTACCATACATTACTATTTGAAGCTCCCAATAACTGTGTTGGTTTAAGAGAAGGAAGTCAAACCTCACATTTGTAAGGTTGCAATTCAGTCTGCATTTAACTGAGGCAAATACGTTACACTATTCTGACATTAAGTGGCAAAAAGCGATTTGTCAAACATGGCCAGAACAAATCGGACCCTGAAAAAAGGCTGGCAAAAGCAGCAACAGGAGCTTGTACAGCTGTTCAAAATCGTTCTGCAAATCTATCCAGAACCGCACTTACTAGGAGCGGCATGAGGACATTGCGCTGAAAACGGGGTGAAACGCTGAATGAGCAGCGCTAAGGACTCCCTTCTGCTATGCCATCAGGCTGTCGCTTACTCACGCAACTCGTGGGCACGGAGGCTGCTGTCAGACCTGCCGGGGCACTTCGCCCGCCCGGCGGTGCGCGGGCCGCCTCGCGGCCCAGAGCCCCGTCGCAGCCCAGCCTCTCACTTAAGGGTTTCCCGACGCCAACAAACCGAAGCCCGCAGGCCGTAGAGCTCTTCCCCGCGCCGGGAAGAGCGGCACGCCGCTGGCAGGGAAGCGGGGCAGGCCGCTCCTCACCTAAGTAGCCCGTGATGATCGTCACGGGGATCTTCCTGCCGGGGCTGGACTCGGTCTCCTCCGCGCCGCCGGCGTCTATCGGGACCAGGTCGGGGCAGTCTTCGTCCTCCATCAGAGCGCGGGCCCCTGCAGCTCGGCGCAGCCTAGCCAGCCGCTGCTGGGGAAGAGCCAGAGACACAGGGCAGGCGGTGCCAGCCGGGGAGGGCGCAGGGCGCCGCTCTCCCCTCAGCCGCATTCCCGCGCTCGCCCTCCAACCGCCGCCCGCGACCCCGAGCCCCTGCGGCCGGGCGCCAGCCGCCACTCACCTGCGCCCGCCTGACGTCACGCAGCCCACGTCACGCAGCCTACGCCACGGGGCCGCCGGGCGTCAGCGCCTCAGAACCACCGCGGGCATGCGCCACGGCACCCACCCCTCCCGCAGCACCTCCCCTTGGCGCATGCGCCTTGGCCCTCAGGGCGGCCTCCCGCCGGGTTCTGCCGCGCAGGCGCAGCAGGAGGGAAGGCGGGGCGGGGGGCGTGGCTGAGCGTGCGGCGGTGCCCCGCTGAGGTGCTGGAGGCGGTGTGGTGGGGTGCGGCGCGCGGGCTGGCTGGCTGTTAGCCGTTAACGGACGGCTGGGCGGTCTGAGGTGGGTCATAGCGGCAGCGTGCCTCCCGTCAGGCACGGGTCCAGGGAGCCGGGTCCTCCCGTCCACTACTCCTCGTCAGCCCCGTCTCAGGAAGAGAAATGTCGGTTCTGACCCAGGGGGAACGCTGAAGACGTCCCGGCCTGGTCAGCAAACCCTGTGCGGGGTGGATGTGCTTGTCTTTTGTTTATAATCAAATAAAATTAAGCTACAAATTGAATGTTAGCTTTCTCTGCTTTCCATTAGATACCGTGAGGAGGTGTGTACGTGTATGAGACATATCTATCGTTAATTTTAACAGGGTTGTGAACTCCCTAGCTTTTTGTGGACCATAAGTTTAGCAAATCGGCAATACATCTTCCATTTCTTCACATCAAAAGGTGTAAATAATAGTATTGGGGGAGGCATGGAGAAGAGATTTGCCTGATGCATACTTACATATGCATACTCCTCAAAACCCAGGTGTGGTTCTCTGCTCTCAATATAAGGTCCAGTAACACAGGTTTGAGTATAGACTGATAAAGTATGTTGGGCTTCATCTTGTTTGTATGTTTGTTGGCTTGTATGGCAGTACCTATACTCAGTATTTATCTTTGAATCTTCTTATACTTGTGTAGGTTAAAACATTCCTTTAATACCGACAGTATTTGATAATGTTCTAAATAGTTTGCTTTTACTTTAGTCATTCTGATTGTAACAAGCAGGTAAAAGTCCAGTCTAGAAAAATGATCAAATAACTTACATAATCCATTGATTCAGCTTGCCTTTAGAGATACAACCATATTTATTCCAACAGAAATACCTATAGCTACACGATTGCCCAGGTAAGTTCAGAAGCAAATTATAAAAATCTTGATTTGTGACAGAAATGCGTTCTTTTGCTTTGGTTGTAGTTAAAATAACTCATGTTGTCCTACACTATAAATCTTCTGCCAGCTCTGTGGAATGTCAGCAGCGGCACAAGCGTGAAACTTCTCAGTTTAGCAAGGTGGCAGGCTTAGGTATCTTTAGTAAGTAAGGGTAGCTGACTAGAATCAATTGTGGAGTTTCTGTTTCCTTAACTGTGGAAGGCAGTAAATTTCATCCATTCGTTATAGGGTATAATTATATAGTCTGTTGATTTGTAGAGTTTTAGGACCAACACGTGGTAAACGCAAAAATCGTTCTTGTTTCAACCACTCAGGTTATCCCCTTGTATGACGCATCCTGTTTTGAAGAAAAAACCTGATCAGTTTATCAAAGCTGTATCTGTTAGAACCCTGACCAATGGTGTATGTTTTTGCACTCCTGAGACTGCTCAACTTTACACAGTTCTGTTATTAAGGGATTGATTAAGAAAAATTTTAAGATTTTCACTGCAAGAAAGCTGTGGGATGAAGGAAGGAAAAATCAGAAAGGTGTTGGGAACTAGCAGCTTAGCATCACGGAGCATATAAAAGGCTGTAAGTTGTCTTTCAAAAATGAGACTATTTGTAATACTGAAATTTCATTTACATGTCAGTGAGACATCTGATATTGGGGAAGAAAAAGGTGATGAAACCAGTGTCCTGGTTCTTTAAGCTGTTCTGCTTCTCATAAGTTCGCATGACACTGCTCATTATTTTTCTTTTGAACAAAATTACCTGAAATAAATACTGTGGTTTCTGGGTTTCCTTTTGGTTTCTTTAAAGTTTATATTCAAACATTATAATTTTGCTGTAAGTATCAACTGTCTTTGCGTTTCTGCTGAATTGTGTAATAAAGCCTACTTTGCGAAGGTAGATGCAAAACCTGCATATTTTATTGTGGTGGCAGCTAAAATGAGCATAGCAAACCTAAATTTGGGTGGCACAGTGGGAGTGTTTTATTCTAAGATATTTGTAGACCAGACATACAACATCAGAAAGCAGTAAAGTGTTGATGGGTACCAGGAAGTCATATTTAATTATTACTTTAGGTGGCTGCAATTGAAATAAGCTAGTCCCTTCCCAAATACTGAAGATCTCAGTGCAAGCAAAGACGTTTGCTTCAGGCTGATTTGGATGATGGACGGAAGTGTTTAAGGCTGTTTTTCTTTGAGGAGAATTGGGGAAGATGAGACTGTAAGAGCCATGAAAATAAGGGAGAGGATGCACTGAAGAGCATTGCAACTTACTGATTCCTGATACAGCAGCAAGGGGAGCATGATCTGATTGAAACAACAGGAAAAGAAAATCATGGGCATTTCAATATTATGTGGAATGTAAGAGTCTTAAAGCATCACAGCTGCTGGAGAAGGAGATTCCTTTAAGGTACTACTGGTTTGTATAGTACAATGTAGTTCAGCGTCACAGAGAAAGGAGTTGCTGCAAAGTCATATAATGATGCCAGATTTTTTACATGGTAGTGTAACCTGCAGAACAATGCAGAAACAGAAATTAAGTTCAGTTTTGTGATCAGCTTGGTAGCTACTGACCAGGCCCATGTGTATCTCAAAATACAAGCTGACAAGCAGAGGCATAATTTTAGCATGATTTGCATACTCCCCTGGGTACATTTACCTCTTTCTTGCCCGTTATCTGTGTTTTAACTATTTCTATATTAAACTATCTCTATTTTCTTATCTGTACTTGGATTGACATCTTCTCCTGACAACTGGACTTCATCTTTCTTTGAAGAATGCAGATTATTCACGTCGCATAAGAGAAGGAAGGTCTTTTAAAAACACCAACATGACTTCAGTCAGTGCACTTGCTTTTTAACACTGCTGCTTTTTATGACTTAAGTGCTCATTATGCTGTTATGATGTGAAACTTAGTGAAACTGAGAACATTAGAATCAAGGTATGGCTTATAGCCAGGATTTAAATAGCAACATACATCACCTAGCAAGTTGCCTAATTGTATGTAAGAAGATGGTGACAGTAAGGGAAAATTTTGTCAGTGTTGTCTCTGCTTAAGTTCTGTATACTGCGAAGGTGAGCAAAGAAACGTTTCTCTTTGAGAAACTCTCTGTTGAGGATCTGGCCAGTAGCATTTTTATTTCTCCAGAAGAATTTGCAGACAAATAGAAAAAGAAGATATGCTTTCATGTAGCTTTTTTTTTTTTTTTTTTAGAGTCAAGTGTTTTATGAAAAAACAGAAGGCTGCAAAGTGATTTAAGTTCCCTTTCTCCTGTTTCACCAACACAGGAATGAAACTTAAACCTAGGAGTGATTTTTCTTTTTTTTTTTTTTTTTTTAAGGAAGGTTCAGTATTTCATTGCCAATATATTTAATACATCAGTAGGAGTAATGGAAAATTACACTTATTTTTCTGAGATTTAGCCTACTAAATTTCATACATTATTTTTTGTTTGAAACAATCTTGAATAAATCACTTAGATTTTATTGGATACAGTTGAGATCTATGCTAGCGAGAGCACTGAACTTGACATGTCAGCTTCCTTGAAGGAGAGAGTGTCTAGTTGCACTGGCTACATTATACTCTTCTAGCCGGTGATGTTGTAGGAAGGTAGAATATGAGCAAACATTAACAGGCATTGCGTGTTGCTGGCAGGTACTGAGATCACCACAGTTTTCCTGTTGGTGTGAACCTCCAGATACTCTTACGAGGTAATCAGATAACAGTTATTCATTACTGAAGTTATATACCGCTGGCGTATTTTGCCAAGGATGCAAACTTACCATTATAAAAGATACTGAGAAAACTCCCATGGACTTAACTCAGTTGCTGGTCGAGCATCAGAGGAACATCCTCTACAAATAAGCAGGTGACACTTAAAGCTTCAGCAGGGCTTTGTCATCCATGACTGTCCTGGGCCACAGTTGTGTTTAATGATGGGCGTGATGCTGTTATACTCTGTCATGCAACAGCATTCTTTGCAGGGATACCACTGCCGGTGAAGAAGTGACTGCTAATTTACTGTTTGAAGAAAAAAGATGTTTGGAAATGTGTGTCTTAACAGAAGAAGAGTCCCCTGGTAGGTGGCGTATAGGCATGCCAATTATTGTCTCTTCCAGCATTTCCCCAACCCCAGCTTGCAAACTCGTTCAATATGCAGCAGTAGCCGTCCTGCCCAGAAGCACGTGCCCAAGCTGTGCTGTGTTACCACCACTCAGCTGCTCTTTGTGGCTGGGCCTGCAGCTCCTCGGCCTGCCCAGGTACAGCAGCCAACCAGCAGTGGACCCACCACCTGGAGGGTCAGGTTGCAGGAGGAAGACCAAAGCGTGGTGAGAGCATTTGAAGCCCAAGTGGAATGAGGGGAAGGAATCGCTTAGGGACATGGTTCAGTGTGCACGGTGGTGTTGGGTTGATGGTTGGACTCGATGATCTTAGAGGTCTTTTCCAACCTCTATGATTCTATGAGGGGGAAGCACGGCTTCTATGACTGATTCTAGGGCTGAAGTGATGCAGCAACGATTAGGACCACCATTTGGGATGCATGTGTGTGCGACAGGAGGATGGGGATGAGGAAATAGGGAATGTAAGCATGCTTCCTACTGTATCGTATACAAGACCCACCAACATCTGCTGCCATCCAAGCAAGCTAGGTTTGGAAAACCATGGTCTGCTGTGACTTGCATTGTTTTCTTCACCTTTGATTTTGTGCTGCCTTCACTGACACCTGGTTTGAGATAATTTTTTTTAATCTCCTGACTGGAAAGATCTTGTTCTCTTCTTGTTCTAAAGGCGTGATTAGACTTCATGACCTGTGTTTAACAATAAGCTGGAGCAGTACTGTTGACAACGGTTAACTGGATAAGATAGTTTAAAAAAATCAGTTTACCAATATCTCATCTGGTAGTACTCCAATGAATTAAAACCATGTAAACTTTCTTGATAAAATTCCTTTTTTTTTTTTTCCTTTTTCCTCCAAAAAAGGCAATGAAATTGCTGACATAATAGATGAAAAGGAATATTTGATGAGTTTTGCTGCTCATATGCTGAAGTAGGCTGCTGATAATTCAGTTCATCCAAAAAGATGAAAACTAATAATCCAAGTGTTTGGTCTGTACCTGCTGAATATACTAGCAGTTTTGGAAACCTTACTTTACCTTACTCCTCAGGCATTTTTTCCTGCATGTGAGAAAATGTTTTTGAGTAATCCTTTTGTCCATGCTTACCAAGAATGTATGAAACGGCAAAATAAATACTTGTATCATTCATAAATGGGTATATTTGTGCAGGTTGAAATGTCATCTGCATTGCTACTAGCTCGATTTGTGTGGCCAGATTTGGCAATCAAGGAAGGTCCTACTTCATGCCACATGAGCTGTTAAGATGAAGCCTGGACTCTTTTTTCTAGCTTCAATAAAAAAATGAGGTAGTGGTTTCTTCTTGAGTAGTTAGGAGTTCTGGAGATACAGCTAGAAGAAGAAACATCTTCCTCTTTTAAACAAACAAACAAAAAACAACACCCCAAACCCAATTAACCACAGACTTCAGTAAAGGAAGAACGTGCAATTGCTTTCGTGGGACCTGCCATGAACAGAAAGGCAGGTGTAAAACCTATCTAATACCACAGGTAATGCCATACCAACAATATCTGCTGTCTTACTGTCTCCACAACCAGACAATGTACAGAATGGTTAATGGAGCTACCTGCTTTTTTTTTCATCGCTTACTTTTCTCCTCCTTAGCTTGTAAGTTGCTAGAAAGAGAGGCATAGCACTTCATGGAAGCTTTTGAAATTAAACAATGAAAAGGATGGTTATGGTTTTCAAAAGCAGGATTTTGAGAAACAGGAAAGACCTGACTTCCTACTGTGGATAGGCAGCTCTTCTAGCGACAGCTTATCTATAATGCACGGTTAAGCCACCAGAAAGCAATTTCATGTGATAGCACGCGTAGAACTGCATAACGTTTTTTCCTCCGATTTCCCTTCTTTTGTATAGAATGAGGTGGAACTGAGAGAGCCCACCTCGACGTGTGCAAAGAGTACATAAGCAGTGTTTCTTGCCTGTCCTGCAGTCATCTAGACAGCATAGAAAACTGACAAACTGGTGTTTATTTCATGGCTATTTCATGGCATCTTAAGGAAAGCATGATTTACATTAACCTCTAGGCTAAAATTCTGAAAAGCAAATAGGAGAGAAAGCAGCCCCTCTGTCCACCAATTTCCCATAAGAGCACAGAGAGTAAGTATACTAGAAAGGCCAAGATGTTAAAATAAACATTTCAGCTGCATTTTGGATGCGTAGCTTTCAACGGTGCTGAGGCCCTTGACTCCAAGTAGAGTGGGTATACCATTATACATATAGATCAGTGCATACCATTGATCCAGGGAAAAAATCAAACCTTGGGTGTCTCAGATTAAGCTCCCAAAAATGGATGTGTCCATTTAAATTACATGGGTCTACTAAAATGAAAAAGAGGTCGCATTTTTCTTGTTTCTTTCCACTGTTGACACAATGTGATCACAGCCGCCTGTCAGAAGGCAGGTTACACGCTTTGAGTTTCTTGTAGAGCAGTAACACATCTATTAAAACGGCAGCCAGTTTGTGCACTGACAAGAGTTGTGAAGGCCACAACCATCTTTCAACAGACACATGCAAGTGCAGACAAGAAGAAGGGTGGTGTGAAGCAGTGTCTTGCTGCGGCCAGCACCTCGGACACTCAAGACCTTGTTTTCTTGTCACCAACACACATGCCAGATCATAGGTACGTATCAGTGATTTGTAACTAAGTGATATTTAAGTTCAAATTACACATAGGTAAGTAGCCTTAGCTTTATCCTTGTGATGTAAAAAAAGGATGGGTGTGGTGGGTAAGTTCCGTGCAACAAAGTGTGTAATTTATTCTTCCTGAAGCAAATGTTGTTAGTTAATACCATTCTATTAATAGTAGATTTTAATATTTTCTTTCTGAGGTTTTTAGACTCGTATCCGAGATCTGCTGTAGACCCTTGTGGGTTTTTTCCCCCAAAATATATCCATATGCTCTGACTGCCTTTCAATGGGTGAATCCTAATGTTGTTGCCATGGATTTAATAAAAACAGGACAACCTAAAACTGAATTGCCTCTGCTACCCCAGAATTCACCTGTACAAACGACGTTTGGCTTCTGTTTCCCCTTTCAAATGAAGTCTTGAGTTCTGCTTATCTGCAGAAGCGGTGAAATCTGCACCAAGGCCGAGAGAAAAATACCAGTCAGGAAACATCACTTTGTAACACAACCACAAGATACTCACTGAAAACGGCCTTTTTAAACAGCTGAGCTGTAAGTACGGGTGAAGAGAACAGCAGTGGGGCCCGCCTTGTGCCAAGCTGAGCTGGTACCTGGTGTCGGTATGTGTAAGTTTTCCTTACACGCTCAAGTAGCTTAGGGGTAAGAGAAACATATATCCTGGGTGCACCTGTGTATTGGCGAAACATCATCCCAGGTAAAGAGCTGGCATCTATTCACGTCTCACGCCTCACTGTCTCTACCTGCCCGAACAGCTCCATCCACGTGCCGGTGGGGCCGAAGGAAGGGCCCAGGATATTTCCTCTGCCTGAAGGGCCGTGGGCACCGGTCTGCCCTGCCCTGAGCAGCCCTGCCCAGGCCTGCCCTGCCCTATCCCGCCTGGCCCTGCCCGGCCCTGCCCGCCGGCCGCGCCTGCTACGCCGGGGGAGGACGGGCTGGATCGGCGGCGCCCGGGGGCGGCGCGGGGCCGGTCGGGCGCCCAGCGGTGCCCAGCGGTGCTCGCTGCCTCCTCGCCCGCCCCCGCAGAGCAGCGCTCGCCCCCTGGGCGGGGGTGTCTGACACCCGCACCGCCGTTTCCAAAAGAAAAGGGGCTGGAGGGGTGCGCAAGGATTTCCGCAGCTGTGCGCGTTCACGGGTACGAGGTGTCTTCCCTCCTTACTGCGCTTGCCTAAATGCTTGCCTTGCCCGCTGCTTCGCTCCGGATCCCTCCAAGATATCCACGGGCGGTTCGGGTGTCGCCTGGGCTAAAGAGGGAGGTGAAATTCCTGCCCTTTCCCAGTGCCCGGGTGCGCTACCGCCGCGGCGGGCAGCGTGCAGGAGCCATCGGGGAGAGGCGGAGCGCGCCCGAGGTGCCGGGGCTGGGCGCTGCCGGCCGGCGGGGCAGACGCCGGCAGGGGTGAGAAGCCAGCTGTGCACAGGGGCAGATCCCTCCCACTCCGGCCGATTTCGGTGAGGAAGGTGAAATGCGGAAGTCGCCACCCAGAACTGTCAGAAGACCGTCGGGTTTTTAGCCCGGAGCATGCCATTAAGAAAAATAAATAAATAAAACAAAGCCGCACTTCGTGCGTACAGCCGGCGTCGGTCCTCGTCGGCAGCCGACACCCGCCGCTGTTCTCCCGCATGGCGACTTTACCCACCGCAGACAGGAGGGCGTTCGCCCTGAAAATCAACAGGTAAGGGGCTTTCCTCGTACCTCGCGACTATTCGTCGCCAGTCTTAGCCTGAGACCCGGCCAAGGCAGACGATCGGGCTGCGGGAGCGGGGGCGGGACGGCTCCTCCCCGGGAGACCCCCGAGGCGCGGAGCCGTCTGCCAGCTCCCGGTAGCCGGGCTGGCCCTGCTGCCGCCGCCGCCCGCTGCCGGCCAGCCTTCGGGCGGGCACCCGCTCCCTCCTCTGCCTGGCTGCTCCCGCGGCCGGCAAGCGGCGACCCTCGGCGCGCCCCGCCGGTCCTCTCCTGGCCCCGGGGAGATGCAGCTCCAGGGTGCGCTTCTGCAACCGAGTTTGCTCTGACCAAGCGTACGCAGGCGAAGCCGGCTATGGGTTCATGTCCTCTGGCAGGGAGGAAACGTCCAGTCTCGCCCCGGGAGGTTGTTCCCCATCTGTTCTGTCCGAGCAAGCCCCGAGCTGCTGGAGGGGCTGCTCGCTGGCGGCGGGGCGGGGGGTTAGGGTTCCTCCTCTGCACGAAGCGGCAAAATGGCCTGGTGCCTAAATTAGCGCTCCTGGAAATGAGGGGTTTATGTAGGGCATCAGTACTGCAATGACATACATACCTGGGATTTTTTTTCTTTTTGCCCTTTCATCTATGAAAAGAAAAAATCCTCCCAATGACTGAAAATAAATCTACCTCCCCGATTCCCTCCTTAAACCACATAAATTAGAGTTCAGCTGTTGGAACACCATACCCTTGTGACCGAGCTTGCTGTCTGCTCGACTTTGGTGTCTTTTCCCAGGGAAGTGCTGACTCTCAGCTGGTCTGTGCTCTGTGGTGGCAGTAAGAAACCAAGACAATTATTTTCATATTGTTAGGTTAAAGGAAAACACAGGCCTCCTTTTCAAGAGTCTTGTCATCTGAGACAAAAACTGTGTTTCCAGGGTATTGATGTAAGTACAAGGTAACTGAGTTTGCTGACACATAAAAGAACAAATAGCATAATGGTGATATAAACTGAGGATAAGTCTCTGTGCCACAGAAAAGTATGCTGAGAAACTCCACCTCCTCAGCACTTTATTGGAAAACATGGGGTTTGCAGTCGCAGAGGATAAAATTAGCTCCGCTGTGATGTGCCTTTCCCATGGCAGAATAGGCATCAGTGTACCTTTCTGTGTCCTTTGGGAATTCATTTTAAATTTATGGTGGAATATTCACAAGAGTGAGACATCATATTGAGAAGCCATCAGCGGAGCAGTTCACTACAGGATCCTGCCACGATTCCTGATCATTTGGAGACTTGCTTGAATAAAGAGCGTAACTGGCTAATATTTAGAGGGTTTGGGTTATTTTCTTTCTTCCTATTTTTAGGGTCAGCCTTCTGGCAGCTTTTCCCAGCTGTGGTGATGATCACTGTTCATCCGTATGACTAAAGCCTTACAAAGTAGTGGAATCATAACAATTAATCTGGCTTCATTTCCCAAAGGCTAACAAAAGTTTTGCTAGTAAGAACTGTTGTGAAATCAAACCAGTTATAATTTTTTAAATTCCCTTTTCTTTTGATTCAATAGTGAAATACTCAGTATTTTTTGTAGCAAATTAAATGTTCAAATATGTTATTCATCATGTTCTGAACATGATTCCAATTTAACAATCTGCATGTTTATTTTGCAAGTAAGAGTATTCTCTTTCACAGCGTATGGTAGAAATTACAATTATTTGCTAGCAGAACATCATGTTTCCCTTTCTTCAAAAGGAGCAGGTCAGTTTTACATGACTCAAGTGCAGTTTGTTCTACTGACAGCAGAGTGATATATCTTTTTAATGTGGTGTATTGGGTTTTTTAAAGGAATTTTCAAAATAAGACGAATGATAGGTCAGTGTGTTAGCTTTCTTGCCTGTCACAAAAGGCTAATTTACAGCTATAAAATTTTGTTCCTCTTTTAAGTTCCTGAGTTTACTTCTTCAAAATGCAACTCTTAGTGAAAGCTGGACGTTACTGGCAAGGTATCATTTACAGGAGTTATTACATTGCCTGTATAATTAGTCTCCATTCACTACAAATTTGCATGCAAGCTCTTCTCTTTCTCACTCCTCCTCTTGCCATTGGCTTGACTAAGCTATATACTATTTTTACGAGGACCAGCAGAATTTTAGGGTCTGTACTGGTTCCTCAGTACGACGACATCAGCAGCCTCCCCGCTAGTTACGTAAGGTGTACCCTAGTGTGTTCAGTGAAGCATGATAGATACCTGACCACCTCATGAACTATGCTAAACACTCTTCTGTAGAAAATCAGCAATCACATGATCCGAAACGTTGTGTTGCTGGTCTCATCGTGATCTAAAGTTAGTGTGAGTTATCGATCATGAGCGCTGGAACTGCAGATGCTTCAGGACATTACATGACAAGCATCACATTTGTTTAAAACAAGGTCAAACTTTAAAATCAGGCCTTCAAATGCCTTCAAACTTGTAAGTTGCGTATGCAACCTGCCCACGTAACCATGTTTTCCTATCACTTTATTCTTCCTTCCACCCATCTGGTGTCTGTTGCCCCAACCTGTTGCTTCCTGCCTTTTTTAATCCTGCAAAGGCTTGCACATATGTTTTTAATGCATGTATGTGAGTAGTTCCTTCTGTTTTAATGGGATAACTTTTATGTATAATGATGTTCATCTCATATGTAGAAGTGAAGGAGCAAGCCTTTAGTGTCTCTCATGTTAGGCAGCATTCCTACTACTTACCTGTGTATTACCCGGAGCTAAGTTGCTGAAAACTGAGCAGGACCTCAGAAAACATCCTCTTCAAATAACATTTTTTTTATTACATGAGAAATTAAATTCCTGTCCAACTTGATGCGTTCTTCGAAATGAAGCCTAAAGTATCACTTAAAAGTAAGTTGTAGCTGTCTTTCCAAATGGCCTCCTGCGTCGGACAAAGGAAGGGGAAGAAAACCCTCATTAATGTGCGACACTAAGAGACCTTTATGGCACTCTCTGAGAGCGTTAGGTGTCTGTGGTGGTTGGAAGCCAGCATGCAACATGAAAAAGCAGATCATCCTTGTTGTGTCGAGTCCTAGATAGTAATTAGAAGGTATCTGGATTGTGTGTTGTAAATGTGTCTACTTTCCAATCACAGTATTTGTACCCAGAAACGAAGAAAGCTGAAAAATAATATTGTAAACTGCTGAGAAAAAACATCATTGCTAAAAGTGTGGGCTCTAACATGTACCAGCTGAGCAGTGTACGTTTGAGAGACCATAAAAGCTGAATTTTAATCAGTTTGCCTCAGCAGTGTGTTAGGATAAACACAGCATTCTCGGAAGAGATTTTCTATTTTTATTACTTTTATTTAGCTAGTGTAGTTTACTATTTTATGTTCCACGTAGATCTTGCAGTAGTGGTCATTTGTTTTGACTTCCAGTGAAGAAAATTGTGCTTTAGGCACCTACCTGGGGCCCTGGCCACCAGTGCTATACATTCAAAACATTTCAACATATAAATTACAAAACAGAAAGCTATCAAGATCAGCAATCCAGCTCCCTAACATATCACTTAACTTTCAGTCATGTGACTCATGCAATTAAAAACCCTCCCAACAGACCTACTCCTCAGCTGTCTCTGTAGACGACCAATGTCTGCATTTTACAAGTGTTATAAAACAAATTTTTAGCATTTACTTCTATCATTTAATTTCCTTGTCCCTGAAATTGTCCAGTTGTCAAACAAAATTTTCTTTTCCTGTTCTAGTTTTAAGAAGTGTACTTAAGGATGAGTTTACATGCATAGGTTTATATTAAAAAAAAACAAACAACCCACACCACCAATATTAAAGCAAACATTTAGCTAAAGATTTCAAATTTTAAAAAGCCTACAATAAACCCCTACCTAATTCTCCAATTGTACCATGAATTCTACTTTACATTAATGATGACAATGCATTTAAATTACTTCTACCTGAAATGAAAAGGTCAGCTTAAATCTTATATTGTACAAAGTCTCGCTTCTGAGGGTTCACAAGAAATTACCCTAAATGGCAAAGGCTGTTGCAGAGGTGTCAGGTAGAGTGCAAAATGGTTTCAGTGGCAGAACAGGCCATTTCCTATGTACTCTGATAGCAGATTTCTGTTCAGTGCAACCCCTTTATGGGGCTGAGGCCAGCATCTTTTGATTGAATTTCAATAAAACCCTTGTAATATGGATATAACAAAATGCTAATTACTTAAAAGCATTGTCCAGACTCCATTGTATAGGCCAAGCTATTTCTTTTAATTAATGTTTCTTTTTAAACTTCAAATATATTAAATAAGCTGCAGGGAGAACCTCAGTACAATAGATTTACGTAGTAAGTATAAAGATCTAGTGCCTTTTTAAAAAGATGTGGTAAATTCTCATAGTCAGTTTCATAGAATCATTAAGGTTGGAAAAGACCTCTAAGATCATCGAGTCCTACCATCGACCCAACACCACCATGCCCACTAAACCATATCCCTGAGCACCTCATCTACACATCTTTTAAATGTGTAGATCCCCACTTCCAGGGATGGTGACTCAACCACTTCCCTGGGCAGCCTGTTCCAATGTTTCTTACAAAAAGTAATACATTATAAAAACCTTAATAAAATTACCAGTCTGCTAATAGCGAAGGCATTTTCCATGTGTTTGCTGCATACCTAAAACTCACATTCAAACTTTATCAACTTTTAAAAGCTGCTTGTAGATACATCCTTCTTATCAAGTATGACCATGGAGCCATAGCCTTATAATATGTAACGTCAGGACAGTGGTAGTATTAAAAATCTTGTGTTCGTTTCTACTGAGTCAACCTAATTAAAGAAAGAGAGTCACAAAGGAGAGCACGCTTGATGAAAGGGTTGAATCCTGCTTTACTCTAATGAGTTGCACCCTGGGAATCTAAGTGAGGATAACTCAAGTTAATAAGCTTTTGCAGGTTTATATTCAAGACAGTTTTTTCAAACAATCAAATAATAACCCATTTGAAATTAATCTAAAATCCATACCATAAATATACAGTGCACTATGGCTTTTAAGAGCAGTTAAAAAATTCCAATTTGTAATTGCTATGGAAAGAGACTACTTCTTACATACTGCATGTGTGAAATAGTGGGTTTGTGTTTGGTACAGAGAATATTAAACACTAATAACAGATTAAAGATAAAAAAGTAGGATGTGTATAAGTTTCATATGTTATGAATAACAATCTGTTAGTAAGAGTTTATAGAAAATGGCCAGTTTTCTTAGACTTCCATAAAAATAAATGAGAAGCTGATTTTTTAAATCCTTCTGAGCAAATTACTTGGAGTTGCATGTGCAGGGAGTATAAAGATCAGGTCTGCATCTCAGAACCATAGAAAGGTTTGGGTTGGAAGGGACCTTCAAAGATCACATAGTCCAACCTCCCTGCCATGGGCAGGGACATCTTCAGCTAGGTCAGGTTGCTCAGAGCCCCGTCCAACCTGACCTTGAACATATCCAGTGATGGGGCATCCACAACTTCTTTGGGCAACCATGTCCAGTGTTTCACCACCCTCATCGTAAAAAATGTCTGTCTTATATCTAGGCTGAATCTATGCTCTTTTAGATTAAAACCACTACTCCTTCTCCTATCGCTACGGGCCTTACTTAAAAGTCTCTCTCTGTCTTTCTTATAATCCCTCTTTAAGTGTTGAAAGGCTGCAGGAAGTCTCCCCAGAGCCCTCCCTTCTCCAGGCTGAACAACCCCAACTCTCTCAGCCTTTCTTCAGAGGAGAGGTGTTCCAGCCCTTTGATCATTTTCGTGGCCCTCTTCTGGACCTGCTCTAACAGGTCTTTCTTGTACTGGGAGGCCCCAGAGCTGGACGTAGTACTCCAGGTGATTTCTCATGAGAGCAGTGTAGAGGGGGAGAATCACCTCCCTCGACCTGCTGGCCACACTTCTTTTTATGCAGCCCAGGGTACAGTTGGCTTTCTGGACTGCAAGTGCACATTGCCAGCTCATGTCCAATTTTTCATTCACCAATATAGCCAAGTCCTTCCCTGGAGGGCTGCTCTCAATCCATTCATGCTCAGTCTGTACTCATCTTGGGGGTTGCCCTGACCCAGGTGTAGGACCTTGCACTTGGCCTTGTTGAACTTCATGAGGTTCACATGGGCCCATCCCTCAAGCCTGTCCAGGTCCCTCTGGATGGCATCCCTTCCCTCAAGTGAATCAGCTGCACCACTGAGCTTGATGTTGTCTGCAAACTAGCTGAGGGTGCCACTATCTATGTCATTAATGAAGATATTAAATAGTATTGGTCCCTGTACTTACCCTTGAGGAACACCAGCCATTGCTGGTTTCCATTTGGACATTGAGCCGTTCACTGTAACTCTAGATGCGGCCATCCAGCTAGTTCCTTATCCAACTAACAGTCCATCCAGCAAATCCATGTCTCTCCAATTTAGAGGTAAGAGTTGTGGGGGACCGCACAGAAGTCCAGGTAGATGATATCAGTTGCTCTTCCCTTGTCCACTGATGCAGTCACTCCATTGTAGAAGGCCACTAGATTAGTCAGGCACGATTTGCCCTAGGTGAAGCCATGTTGCCTGTCTTTAATCAGCTCCCTGTATTCCATATGCTTCAATATAACTTTCCAGGAGAATCG